>NC_089747.1:15555000-15742500 GCF_040412425.1 Macrobrachium rosenbergii
AACATAAATTCCTTGAAAGGAATTGAATTACCATACGTGAATAACGAAGTTGGTTTATCCATTGTGATTAAAGATTTGAGGCATGAAAACACAAGCACGGACATTTATATTAATTTTTTTTTTCTCATTCGCTAGTAAAGGTAATGAAAAAATTAGGTTAGACTTTGTTTTAGAAGTGTACGATTTACTGCGATTCTGTCGATGAAGGAAACCCTCAGTATTTAAGATTAAGTTTCATGACAAACACTAATAAATATATATAAATATATATATATATATATATATATAAATATAAAAATATGTATGTGTATATATTTATATATATATATATATATATATATATATATATATATATATATATATATAAAATATATATACATAAATATATATATATAAATATATAATGTAAATATATATATAAATATAAAATATATATATTTATATTATATATATATAAATATATATATATAAATATATATATATATATATATATATATATATATATATATATATATATATATATATATACAAATATATATATTTTTTTGTATGTTTTTTCTATTTATTACCAGTTTATCTTGATAATTGCATTGTCCCCTTTAAATTTATTTCAGGATTTTTCAATTTTACGGTTAAAAGAATGGAAAAATAACATTCTGGAGGAAACAGATACAAAACACTAAATTGTAAACCTAAGTAACAAAAAATATGCCATAAATCAGAGGTGCCTCCCAAAAACTCCAAAAAACTTCAAGACGAACTCTCTCTCTCTCTCTCTCTCTCTCTCTCTCTCTCTCTCTCTCTCTCTCTCTCTCTCTAACTCTCTCTCTCTCTCTCTCTCTCTCTCAACCACACTTCTCTTTTTCACTAACATCTTACACCTCTCTCTCTCTCTTCTTCTCTCTCGATGCAATGCACTGTCTCGATGCACTTCTCCTCTCCTCTGCTCTTTTCACTAAACCAATTACAACAGTTACACCTTCTCTCTCTCTCTCTCTCTCTCTCTCTCTCTCTCTCTCTCTCTCTCTCTCTCTCTCTCAACCACCTCTCTATCTCTCAACCACCTCCGATTACAACAGTATTTCTCTCTCTCTCTCTCTCTCTCTCTCTCTCTCTCCTCTCGGACGGAGATGTTCTTACCTCTCTCTCTCTCTCTCTCAACCACCCCTCTATCTCTCAACCACCTCCGATTACAACAGTATTTCTCTCTCTCTCTCTCTCTCTCCCGATGCATCCAATCCACCTGATGTGTTTACTTGCGTAGGCGTTTCCGGCGAAACTGGAAGAAGAAGATCAGAAGAACTTGACTCGACTGGGATCCATCATGAGCGAGATCTACTTACGGGGACCGTCTGCCTTCAAACGACCAGGAGAGTGAGGTGGGTGGGTGGGTGGGTGCACACTCGAGTCTTTGGCCTAAGTAATGAAAGACTATTGTCAATCAGTATCAGCAGAATCATGAATAGGTTGATTGAAGTGTGTGTATGTATCTATATTATATGTATATATATATATATATATATATATATATATATATATATATATATATATATATATATTATATATACACATGTAATTATAAATATATATATATGATATATATTTATATACATATGAATATATATAAATATAAATATACGTATACATATAAATATAAATATTTGCACATACATTATACTATACATTATATATATAATGTACATATAATTATAAATATATATATATATATATATATATATATATATATATATAAATATAAATATATATATATATAATGTATATATATTTATAATAATTATATATACATTTATTTATTTTCTGCCAATTTGTTAAAGCATGACTTCATCATCCGATAAATTATATATTTAATTATAATTAAAATAAAACAAATATGACTTTATTTTCAGCAGCGCCAAAAATAATAAAACCGAAAAATTACAAAAGCAATGGCAATTAAAATAAACAAATATGACTCGGTAAAAATTATCAACGCCAAAAAATAATAAACACACAAAAACAAACCAACACAACGCACACAAAACATGAAAACACACACACCAGGAAGGGCTCACACACACACACACACACACACACACACTTTCTCGAGAAAATGTATATTGTACCTGCGAATAAATTCATTCAAGATTTCTAAACGTGATTGACAATAGTATTTCATATTAAGAAGATATATATCTGTATATATCTCTATACACAGATATAGATATATAGATATTATAATATATTATAATTCTGTCGAATTCAGTTGAATCGAATTCAACCCATCTCCTCCATAATAGCCGATTGGGAACCATATAACACTTGGTTAATCCTGCATTTTTTTGTCACATGTACTCGTAACTTCTTTTTTTTTTTTACAAATATGAAGCTACAAATACCGTTTAATATCCAGTTCACCATACTTCAGGATTAACTTAAAAAAGGGTACATACTATATATATATACATAATATATATATATATATATATATATATATATATATATATATATATATATATATATATATATATAATATATATATATATATATATATATATATATATATATCATCATCATCATCATGGGAGGTATCAATCATTTAGAATTAATGTTATTAAAACGTTTTATCAAACAGCTATTATGCAGATGTTTCCTTCCTATCTGATAAAAAAAATCACTCGTCAATATACACAGCAAATTAACAGCATTCTAATTTTTCCTGTTTTCTCTATATTCCTTGAGTCTTCTTCTCTCCCTCAGGAGTGTCTAAACCTTGAGCCAGATCTGTCGAAGTTGCTGGCGACGTCTAGAAACTACACTCTGCTCGCTCATATTTGGGAGTCCTGGAGAACGAACGTTGCCAGAAAGGTAAGGATGGTTTTTTATTTTGATGTTATGGAAGGTTATAAGGAATGGGAGGCAAGGAATCTTGAATAGAATGTAAGAAAGAGTGAATGGAAGGATGGGAGGTAAGTATGGTGGAATGGACGGTATGGAAAAGGTGATGGGACAGTAAGGATTAATTGGGGGCATGGAAGGTTGAATGGATGGTAAGTAGGATATAATGGAATTGGTAAAAAAAATGTTTAAATTGAATGAAATTGTGGGAGTCTGAATGGGATATGAAGTAAGCTGAATGGGAGGTAATTAAATTGAATTAAAAATCACAAGGAAGTTAAATTGGAATATAGAAGGTAATCAAGATAATAATGGTAGAAAAGGGGACAAATTATGCCAAGGAAAACGAACAGACGTTAAGGAAAGAATGTAGGCAACTGAATAGAAAGTAAGGCATATTTAAAGTCTCGCAAAAATTCAATATTCTGTCATTGATCAGACTAAAATTTCATCAATGGGGCGTCCGTGGTGCCATAAAAAATACCCACCTGATGAAATGGAAGAGGAAAAGCGTATGCTGTAGATGGAGTTAGCAAACAATTGATGGTAGAAGGACAACCCACTGGTGTTATACAAGGTGCAGACATTTTTCAAGACGCAGCAAATGTACAAACTAAAATTTTCAGCGAAAATCATCCGCGTGTTGCGTTAAATTAGAATCCACTGCACTTGTTATCCCTTCTGTACTGAACATTTATTCATATGCATACAATCGAGCTCAGTAGAATCGAGTTTCAGTATAAGTCTTGAAAGCCGCCTTCCAAAACTGACATCAGCGTGCAAGACATCAAACGCTGCCGATTGAATTCGGGAAAAGTACCGCACATGTTTGCGAGGGAAACAGACAAGTGAATTAAACTTGCCGTCCGGGGAATTCAAAAACCTCTCCCTCTGAATTCAGGAGGCAAGACCTCGCAAGGTTGCAAAGAAATTGGGTAAAGTACATGTTTGCAAAGAAAACAGCCTCGTAAATTAAATCGTCGTCTGAGAATTCCAAATTCTCTCTGAATTTAGGAGGGGGCGGGGGTGGGTGGGCCGAGACCGTATGTTACCGCGCGCGGGACCTGGGGCTGTTTTCATTATGCTCTAATGTATGCAAATGGCAGGTCGACTCTTCCCCTTAAGATAAGCAACGGGGATGTCTTACCAAAATAAGCCTTTCGGAGACGTTTTTTATTTATTTATCAAGTCGGTCTCCTTTGTTTCTCTAAATGGTCATTTTTATTGGTGTTTGTGATGGGGAGAATGTTCAGACGTGGGCTCCTTTTTCGTGTTTCCTGCCATACGAGAAAACACAAGGGAAGCAATAACTGAAGCGGTTTGTAAAAAAAAAAAAAAAAGGAAAAGGAAAATTTAAAAACATCCTGTCTCTTATTATCCAAGTGGTAATACATATACCGTAGAGGAACAACTGGAAGAGGAAAGCATAAGGGGAGGGGGTGGAAAGAAGGAAGGAAAGGGGGAGGGGGAAGAGGAAGCAAAGGAGAAGGGGGCAACGGAAAGAGAGAGGACGAAGGAAAGGGGAGGGGGAAGGAAGGAAGGAAAGGGGAGGGGGAAGAGGAAGCGAAGGAGAAGGGGCAACGGAAAGAGAGAGACGAAGGAAATGGGTAGGGGAAGAGGGAAAGGGGAGGGGAAGATGGAAAGGGGAGGGGGAAGGAAGGAAATGGGGAGGGGAAGAGAAGAAGGAAGGGGGAAGGGAAGAAAAGAAGGAAGGAGAAGGAAGAAAGAAGGAGAGAGGAAGGAAGGAAATGGGAGGGGGAAGAAGGAAAGAGGAGGGTAGAAAAGATGGAAAGGGGAGGGGGAAGGAAGGAAAGGAGAAAGGGAAGGAAAGGGGAGGGGAAGGAAAGGGGAGGGGGAGGGAAAAGAAGAAAAGAAAGGGGAAGAAGAAAAGAAGGAAGGGGGAAGAGGAAGGGGGAGGGGGAAGGAAAGAGGGAGGGTAGAAAAGGAAGGAAAGGGGGAGGGAGAAGAGGAAGGAAAGGAGAAAGGGAAAGGAAAGGGAGAGGACGAATGAAAGGGGAAGGAGGGAAAAGAGGAAAAAAAAAAAAAAAAAAAAGAGGGAAGAGGAAGATCTCTGCCAAACACCTTTTCCTGGAAAGAACAGGGGGGGAAAGAGGAAGGAATATAGTACAGGAAAAAGTTAAGGCGGAATTAAACGCCCCGTGAAACCCAAAGGAGAACAAAAAAAAAAAGGTATGTTTGTTTTATCTCTGCCATGAACATCAACTTTTTTTGAACAGATCCGCCCCCATCTTAATGTTTGATATTGAAGAACAAAGGCGCGCAGCTAAACGGTCGTAACGACTACGGAGAACAATTAAGAATGAAGGTATGTTTGCTATACTTGGAATGAAAACCAATTATTTTATATATATCTTAATGTTTTATATATTTATAATTATATATATATATATATCTATATATCTATATATATATATATATATATATATATATATATATATATATATATATATATATATATATATATATATATATATTGTGTGCGCCTCCCATTCCTTTTTGCTGAATTCGTTCACACCGGAAGGTGATCCATTCGTCTTCACGGGGAAGACTAAAAACCGCAGTGATTTGTGGTGCCTTGTGTAACAAGACTTAAAATGTTATGTAGAGCGTAAATCTTACATTAAAAGTGAATTTATAGCCAAGGGTGATTTGTGGCTGTTTTTGTATAGTGCGTTAAGAAAAGATAAAAATTTTAAAAATAAGCTGACTTTTCTTTTTCTCTGCCGACGGTAATGTGAACAAAGTGCAAGAATGAATAGGTGAATCCTAGTCACAATTTCAGTCTTTGGGCATTGCGTAAAATTATTGATAACGGCAGTATGTAGCTTGTTTATTCGCAGAATGTATTATATACGAAATTTTCTTAGCAATGAAGGGAATACAAGCAATGCAAGAAATAACAGAGAATTACTAAAACAGTTTTTTTTATATCTCTAAGGAACAAATGAAAACTATTATAAATAATGCATACATTTTCTTTAACTGCACGATTTTTCCTAACGAAAGACTTTACAAAGAGGATATCCTAATTTCTTTTTATAAATATATGATATTTTTGTGAACTTCAATTTCTGTAAATGACTGTAAACAACGCATAAAAAATGGGGAACAGTGGATTTTATTATGCAACGTAAAAGCTTGGAGCTGTTGCATGAAAATCCCAATGCGTTCTGTTTAGCACTGAATTATGGAAGTGGTCAGGGTGGTGAGTACTTCATTCAAACATACTAATAAGGTGTCCAATCCCTTCCAGTAATGAACTAATAAATACAGTCCAATCCTTCCAATAAGGTGTCCAATAATAAAGTGTCAATCCTTCCCTTCCAGTACGAACTAATAAGGTGTCCAATCCCTTCCAGTACGAACTAATAAGGTGTCCAATCCCTTCCAGTACGAACTAATAAGGTTTCCAATCCCTTCCAGTACGAACTAATAAGGTGTCCAATGTACGAACTAATAAGGTGTCCAATCCCTTCCAGTACGAACTAATAAGGTGTCCAATCCCTTCCAGTACGAACTAATAAGGTGTCCAATCCCTTCCAGTACGAACTAATAAGGTGTCCAATCCCTTCCAGTACGAACTAATGAATCCAATCCTTTCCAGTACGAACTAATAAGGTTCCAGTACCAATAAGATGTCTAATCCTTCCAGTGAACTAATAAGAATCACTTCCAACAAACTAATAAGGTTTCCAATCCAACGAACTAATGTGTCCAATCTTCCAGTACAAACTAATAAGATGTCCATTAGTATAAGGTATCCAATAATGAATCAATCTTTCCAGTACGAACTAATAAGGTATCCAATCCCTTCCAGTGCGAACTAATATAAGGTATCCAGTCCCTTCCAGTACGAACTAATAAAGTATCTAATCCCTCCCAGTACGAACTAATAAGGTATCCAATCCCTTCCAGTACGAACTAAAAAGTATCTAATCTCTTCCAGTACAAACTAATAAGGTATCCAATCCCTTCCAGTACGAGACTGAAACCTTCGAAGACGACATTCTGGAACTCTACAAGGAACTGGACCCTCTTTACCGCCTAGTGCACGCCTACGTCCGCAAGAAGCTGTATAATCTGTACTGCAGTTCGGTAATTATACCGTTCCAGCTTTCGAAAGGAAAAGACTTTCCTTTTCTTGTTAGAAGAGTCAGGACCTAAAGTTCCTTGACAACGTTTTATTTTACTTATTAACTTTATACTGTTTCTGTTTCAAAGCAAGTCCTTTTAGTTTTTTTATAAATTAAAGTTGGTTGAATACAATTTACTAATTATCTTTACTAATTTCCTCGATATTTAATATTTACCAATTTACCGTTCATTCAGTTAATAATTTGAACTTTTTTTCTAAATCCTGATTACCATATAACTTCTATTGCTGAAATTTTAATCTCGAAAAATTTTATGCTTTGGAGAGTTCGAGTATTACAGCGAAGCAGTTGAACTGTCGAATCTTGTAACTACAATAGCAGCATATTTTTAATAAAGTAGTTTTTAAGGCCTGAGCTACGGTATTTATGACAAATTCTCAAGTGCTATTAGTATCATTTTTATTACAGGATGCCGATATTCTGAACAACGGATGTATTTCTGTCGGGAAGTGGAAAGTGGACAAGTTCAAACGAGCAGATTTACCTAGATACGGGGTAAGACCCTCATCACCATTCAAATTAATCATGCAGAGAGTGAGACTATCGTTCTGTAAATATTCAGTCACAACCTCATTCATCAATAATAGGTCATAAAAAACTTGAGCTAAAGTTTATCTGTGAATTCATTCATATGTGTGCTTACAGTGAAAGCGATGTGGACCCTTAAACAATAATCAACCAAAATCCATAGAAAAAAATTATTAATATTTTTGTACAGTTGATGTACATGCCTGACACTTTGGTATGCACAAAGTTAAAATAAGCCAAAGTTAAGTATATCTTAGTTTAACCAGACCACTGAGCTGATTAACAGCTCTCCTAGGGCTGGCCCGAAGAAAATGGACGTAGCTAAGTCACGTACGTATGTCTACATAATTGCCTCAAATAGAAGTCATGGTAATGGTTACTGGTGTCTCAAGTGTAGCAAAAAAAAAAATTTTTCTGAAATTTTGGTTTCAACGTACTCATATCCAGAACGTTGCGTAGCCCTATCCTTCCTGTTTAAGATTTTGTATTGTTAATCCAGACTCCTTACTGCGTTATAAACAAAAAGATAGCACATTTTCCTTGATTACTAATTTCGTTTTCTTTTCAGACCCTAAGTAAGAGAGGTCCCCTCCCGGGGTGCATCCTGGGGGATATGTGGGGAAGGTGAGTCTATATCTTACACTATGAAAAAATCAGTTTGAAGTAATGGGAAATCGTTTAACACTAAGATCATTGTCCATTCCAGTCTATGGGAGCTTGTTTGACAAGTTAATAGATTTACTGGATTGTTAAGCATGAATAAATGCCGATTTTATGCATAGATACCAATTTTAATATTAATAGGTACTTTAAAAATGGACGGCATATCATGAGATATGAGATTTATGCTTTCCATTTAAAAATCTATGTTTTCTAATAATGTATCATAAGGTTAGTTGTTGAGAGAGAGAGAGAGAGAGAGAGAGAGAGAGAGAGAGAGAGAGAGAGAGAGAGAGAGAGAGAGAGAGAGAGAGAATGCTAAGTGACGAGCCTTATCCTAATTATGGGTAAATGTTTCGTGCCTTACAAATGTCCATTCTCTCATAAATCAATTTGCGTCCAGTCTAACCCTGATTAACTCAAAGCGTAACGACTTAAGTATAATTTTCAGATTTTGGACAAACTTGTATCCCGAGATCGTTCCGTATCCGGACCAGCCGGATATAGACGTGACCCAAGCCATGATTGACCAGAACTACAACGTCACACATGTTCAGATTAGCGAATGAATTCTTCACATCGATGGGCATGAAGGTAAGTGATTCATGATAACATTCGCTATCTCATTCAGTGCTCTGTTTCAATATCAAGCATTTCAGGTATAAAAATACCCAGTGCTACAATCAACCGTTCTTTGTCAGCTGGCTTAGTGGTGTAATAGTTTCTGATAATTTAATGTGTTATGGTATCAAAATATACTGTTGTATTAAATTCGTTCTAGCCAAAAAGTACGATCTGCTGGCATTACAAATTATTTTGGTGGTAAACGAATAAATGCCATGAATATATGTGCTCGATTGCAAAATCAAAGTAGTAAGAAATTTCAGGTACCAGAAGTTAGATAGAAAAAGTATTGAGAGAGCAATAAAAAATAATTAGGGGAGAGTAGAACCCTCTTGGATTAAGTAGAAAGCCATTATTGGAAAAGTGGCAAATAAACGTACAGTATTTACCTATTTAAACCGTGTTACCAAGTAACAGAATCCAGTACTTAAAAAACACACACAAGGTGATATTGCAGACGGATAGTTCCAAAGAAAACGGAAACGATATGCGAGAGGGACAATTTCAAAGAAAACAAAGGCGGTATCTAAGATGGGGAGACCATAACATCATGAGATGTTGGCCTAACAGAGAACATAATACAAAATGGGGAAGCAGGGGGAGAGATGCGGTGTTTAGCAGAAAAAAAATACATTTCTACGGATTAATTAATGTGCCCGAAACGGATGTTGATTTTATGATTCCCAGTATAGCGTGAATAGGCTACTCCGTAAAGTACCCGGAAACCCTGGCTATTCCTCGCCTTTAACTCATGAGATTAATTTAAAAGATAATTTTTCGATTCTATTCGATATTTCTGTTAATATTCAAGCTGAAAACATATTGTACCTGGTATTTATTCTTCGTTCTAGCAGCAGGCATTTATATGATATTTGTGTCTTCGGACACAAAACTCCTATACAACTTTCCAACAAATGTACAGAAAATTGCCAGTTTTCAAGTAACCATTGTTAATATAGTTCCCGGTAGACTTGGTCGTTCATAAACACTGCTCATGGGTCCTAGTTTTTTTTTTTGTTTTCAACTTCTATAAACTTCTGACTTGGAAAAACTGTCGGTAATTTCATGCAATGTTTAGTAGCTGTCTGCAGTTATCAAGAAGTAGTACCACTTTAGATTAAGAGCGTAGATACAGACCTAAACCATATAAGAATCCAAGCAAAGATTGCCGAGATTGAAGGGGAGAAGACTTAACACAAATTCTAATGAAGTGGATAGTAACTATGATGATGATGATAATGAGTATGTTAAAATGCTTTTGATTTTTAAATACCTTTCCAGTATCAGAATACATATACTTCTAATGCATTCTGGTAATGAAATAAATTTTATTAAAATTCCTGTTGTTGTTGTATAGAATTTAAAAAAAAAACATAAGGGCCAATCTGCGTATGTGGCAGGTTATCGTATTCTGCAATTTCTAGTTAGAGGGCAAAATAATCATGAATTAACCAATGAGGAAAGAATGCTTTTCAGTGGTTTGATCCGGTCATAATATACATTAGTGAAATTTTATCTTTCCATTTTAAATACGGTTTAAAGAATGTTGGTAAAGGTTAGGCCTACATTGAAGATGCAGCCTAAAAAAACGAAGTAAATTTTCCATTAGCATAAAGTAACAAAAATATCAAATAAATATCTCAAGTGAATTAGCACATGAAGTTCACCCAAACACGACTAAATCAACGAAATGAAAAGCGTGGAGCTAACTGATAGTCAAGAGCACAAGAGGATGTTCTATTTACACTAAAAATAAACAAAGAGCAGCCACTATGACAACAGCGCATGCATATTTTGAACCGTATGCTGCTCTGTGTGGAATTATTATTTTTTTTTTTACACCTCCCTGCGTTACTTTGGCCCTTGTTGATAGCTACCAGAAGGAGGGCTAAAAATATGGAATGGAATAAAATGTCTGATGTAGACCTTACGAATCTTACCTAAAGTGGTCGCGCAGACGACCTGCTGATCTTGAAGTACCATTCTGGTAGGAAAATTCATCATGGAATTTCTGGGATTAATTTTTTTTCTATTATTAAAACGACTACAGGCATCAAATACTGTTACTGGTATTATAATGGAACTACTTTTAGAATATAATATATATGCTGTAATAATCCACGTAGCATAGGCCGAACTCTTAAGACACATCCAAGTGTTCGCCTGCCTAAATCTCGAAGCAGATACAATGATATACATGGTACTGTATGATACACTGTACGTACTTTAAATCTTAGTCACTGGTATACAAGTAACCTACAAATCCTAACTCTAACCTAGGTCTAACACCACCTATACCTGATAGCTATTACATAAATAGAAAAACCATTGCATGTTTCTGTCTACTCTACATACCACAAGTCTTCCAAGCATCAGTTGTCTGATCCTTCCAGAACTCGCAAGACGAAATTTGATAAAAAAAAAAAAAAAAAAGAGGAACTTTCTAGTGCCTCCTTGTACACAACTTCAACGGTGTAGTATGGTTGAGTCAAATAATGAGTTAATGACTACAGGTCACAACTCACAGTATCATTGTAAGACAAAACATCCTTCAGATTAACCACTAGGTGGCTCTCGCGAAGTAAAACAAAATTCAAAGAAAACGCCACTCAGCCTGAAAAGCCTGTACACTTGAAAAAAAAAATCCAAAATTGTTAGTATTGCAGGTAATTGCAAGGAAAAGCTCCGCACAGAGATATTGTTCATTAATGAAATTTATTGACCGAACAGTATAGAAATAGGTGTATATAATGCAGTACAGGTGAGATAATCTGAGAAATATACAGAGGTGATGAGAAATTTGCAATCTTTGTTTTGACGTTCATTCTCGAGGGGTTCGTACTTTGGATGGCGGAAGCTTAGCGGGACACCGCGTTTAGTACCAGACCCTCGGGGATTAAATTAAAAATATGAACAAAATACGGTAAATTTCTCAAATTCTCGCCTATATTGTATTAAATATAAACCTCTGTCTATACTGTTCTGTCAAAAATTTCGTCAGTAAACATTATCTCCGTGCTGAGCTCTTCCTCAGAATTACCGCAATTATATAATATACATTATAAATATACATATAAGTATATATAAATATACCAACTTACCAACTACTGGTTAAGTACCTTTCAGAGTGCCAACTTTTGATTACGCTTTGGTGTGTTTCTTTTATAGCAAACTGAAGTTGCGCATAAGTTATATCAAATACTCTCAAATAGTGAGGAGGTGCAAGGGCGATTTTGAATCCTTGTACGTGTTCTTCAAACAAGCACTATACTTGGAATAAAAATAGCTCACATATAAAGTTGTTAAACCAAGCATTGTGCTGTACAGGAGACAACGCAGTGGACTTTTCTTCACTTTCAACAACTGTTGATGTGTTTAAGATCCTGCTGTTGAAGGTAAGCCCTTTATTTCAAGATGTTAAACAGAGGCACAAAAACACGGGAGGCATGAATAAAACTCCATATGATAATAAGCACGAAATGTCTCTGCACAGTTTACAGCAATCCCCAACAGATTTATGCAATATAGTGGTTCTAGTGAGTAATCGTAAAGCGCTCTGAGAGTGACTAAATTGAGCCTGGGATCAATAACGTTCCTATTAGTAAGACAAGTGAAAATGAGATACTAATAGGTGATGGTACAGTTCCGTCGTTACTCCTTAGGTAGTTTTTTTTTTCTTGGTGACATTCTTATTCACTGTACAAAGGCAATAAATTCATAGGTATAAAGTAACTCCCGTATTCGTATAGTCCTTACAGTTGCGTTAGTATTTATTTTGATGAAGTCACAAACAGACAAACTGTCAAGAAAAGACTTCATCGTCGTATTACACATTTTTAAATATATTAATTTTAATTTTTCACGTTTATTTATCTATTCAGCCAGTGGTCGACAGTTTCTGGTCCAAATCCATGTTCGAGAGACCTGAGGGGCGTCAAGTCGAATGTCACGCGACCGCCTGGGATTTCTATGACGGTCTAGATTTCAGGTAACCGAATTGTAGCTAATTTTTGTTTTTTATTCATTCTCATGGAACGCATCTTTCAGAAGCTCAAGCAACAAATAAAGCATCTTTGAAGCGTTAAGAAAGTACCCTGATTTCCTGAACGTTATCACAAAATTCAGCTATATATTATTTGGATGAACTTCATCGGTCTAATTACCAATGTCTTAAAAATTTTATATAGTAGACAATTTTTCCGAGTTAGTACCAGCACTCGTGTCAGTTATTTAAATAAAAATGCATTACATCTGTAAGATGAAACACCCTGAAGTCGTAAATGTAAATACAATAATAATGAAACATACTGATTTTTCTAGCAAGCCTATTTTCTTGTGCAAATTCTTATAACAAAGACATAACCACCAGTAGTTTTAGTATGCTTATTTCTCACATGAATATTATTCGTAACAAATGGTAACTACTAATTCTTTTAACATTCTGAACAGGATTCGAATGTGTGCCACTGTGAACTTCGATGACTTCGAGACCATCCACCACGAACTAGGTCACGTTCAATACTTCATGCAGTACTCTCATTTGCCTCTCATCTACAGGTCAGTGAAATGAAAGCTACAACCTGTGGCAAAATAAATATCTGCATAGAGCGCACCAAAGTCCAGAGATGGCGCTGCAATTTCCAAGAATGTTACTACCATGATTTTTGTAGGCTTGGACATTATCATATTTCGAATACTTCAATATTTTTTTTTTTTTTTTTGTAACTAGAGTACCTAGATCCTTTTCCATTACTACTGGCAAATCACGAAAATTTTCTAGCCAAAAGTTGTATTTACAGAAAAATACCACTTCATCAGATTTCAGCGGTACACAATTCGGTTGTTTAAGGAATTGGTTTTCTTATGGAGAGGATTAAGGTTATGGTCCCACCTGGGGAAAAGTAAATACAAATAACCCCAAATCTAAATGAAAAGGCGATAGCCTAATATTGTAATCAGAGTACAACTAAACACGAATATCTTGTCCATTTATAGTCATTACTTAGTTTTCTCCAGCAAACGATTCTAAGAGGATCTAAGACTAATTTGTTTCCTTCGCTTCGCAGAGATGGCGCTAATGATGGCTTCCATGAAGCCGTTGGTGAATTGATGGCCATGTCTATGTCTACGCCAACTCATCTGGCTGAAATAGGCTTATTGAGAGAATCTCCTAACAACACGGGTAGGTAAAAACCCTGACAAGACTCGTGAATGAGGAGAATTTTAAGGAAAAATTGTATTTCCTTAACTATATGGTTATTTTAAATCTAGGGAAGGCTCTTAAGCTCTTCATAGCAAGAGTGGCATGCTTGAACGTCAAGTGTCTTATTGGCAACATTTTTTCAATGGTTTAAGGGTAAATGCAACCATTACATTAAAAGAGAGCGTATTCTTGGTACTCCTGACCACGGCCGGCTTGACGTCAATTCAGAATCTAAAGTAATCAGTTGATCCAAACATAAAACTTCTCATTTACCTACACACTTCAGGTAAACTTTCGAGAAAAACACCTACGTAGACCAACATCCTGAATTGTCCATAACACTGATAAGTCCCGTTATGTTGTTAAGGGGGTCTGACGTGAAATTGAATGGAACTTAGAATTTAGGCCAATGGCCAAGCGCTGCGACCTATGAGGTCATCCAGCGCTGAAAGGGAAATTGAAAATAGAAAGTTTGAAAGGTATAACAGGAGGAAACCCTCGCAGCTGCACTATGAAACACTTGTTAGGAGTGGGTGGTTATCAAGATGGAAGAGAATATGAATGAAGGTACATTAAAAGAATGAAAGGGGTCGCAGCTAGGGGCCGAAGGTACGTTGCCAAGAACCTTAAGTAATGGATACAGTGCACCACGTGAGGTGCACTGACAGCACTACCCTCCTACGGGTCTGACGTGTTGGGTGTTGAGTCAGTCTCATTGACATTCATGGCATTGATAACGCACGGTCCACTTATTACGTAAGTACCGCAGTTCCTGAATAATGATGTCTTGCGAGAGAAATATATGAAAATTAATTAGGTCTAATGATTTGGCCTAGATTGCTGTTTACCGAAAGTTATTTTTTCCAGTTTTAGCTTTCGCAAATCAATGAGAGGTTAAACATCTGCAAAATATTCCAAGTAACATCTTTGGACTCATTACAGTTATTTGATTACAGGATCTTCGTAAACCTGCCTATTTCTTACAGATCAATAATCTGTATAATGCTGCATGCATTAGGGCTATAGTACAAGATTCACAATGGGTCACTAAAATAAACGAGCATTGAAAGACCAATTACTTGTCAGGGTGCATTTGTATAATTTTTGTTATACACACCTTATTCCATTGATTTGGAGCTTTCCCCCCCCTCTTTCCTACAGAAACCGACATCAATTTCTTACTGCGAACAGCTCTCAAAACTATCACGACTCTTCCCTTCCACTTGGTGAATGATCTCTGGCGTTGGCGAGCGTTTAGGGGAGATTACACGGACGGCACGTGGAATAAACATTACTGGGATCTCAAGTAAGTTGTGGAGGTTTGAGCTTAAGGAAGTTCACGGAAAAACGTAATAATTAGCCTTTCATTTGCTATGTCAATGTAAAAACTGACTATTCTTCCGGTGACGCCAAGACAATATCATAATAGCACGTTTTCTGACATCATCTGTCATCTTACCGCCAAACTTCGTACCAATGTAGCCAAGACTGCGTATCTGATTACCATCTTGGCTGCCTATGTTCATTACAGCGATGACGCGCAAGGGAGGGCTTTTGTAATTCAATTTCTTGTTACCAGTCCGGGCTATTTTGTAGCGCTAGATAACCAGAATAAACCAGTCAATTATTGGGTACTTGATCCAAAGTTTAGAGTCAAGATGCTACAGTTACGATACCTGGAAACATGCAAGTGGGACAAAGCCTTTACTAATTGCTAACAGATCACCAAATTGAGAAAATTTCTTACTACGTTTCACTACTTATTGTTTGTGACATAATAGAGAGTATTTTCTGAGGACGTTACACCAGCTGACCCATACATAGAACAATTTGACCTACTGAGAACGTTTTCTGTGACATTACACATACAAGCCCCTTTTTTTTTAAATATTAGCTAACAAATGAAAGTCATACATATCCTTGAATGAGTTGTTGCACAAAGATAAGTGACTTTTATGCGGAACCCAGTTTAATTTTTACGTGATACCGTTCAATACTTGTAAAATTATCCAATAATATTTTTATACGTATCTGTGGACATCTATCCTCCAGATTGCCTAACTTCCTATTCAAAAGCTTATGGAGGGGAAGTACCGAGTACTGATCAGGTCACGTACTGACGTTGGAACTATCTAATAAGACATAGGTCTATTGATTTGATAAATGATAGCCCACAATTTTTACTGAACCATTAAAATATTACAATACTATGCATTTTGCAAGCGTTTTTATACAAGGTTGACACAAAAGAAATTTTTTACAAAATGAGCACTGATGAAAAAAAATACGTTACATAAATGTCTTTTATATGCTTCGTTACCTTTCAGAGAGGAGTATCTGGGGGTCATTGCTCCCGTGCCGAGAACAAAAGATGATCTGGATGCACCTTCCATATTTCATATAGCGAACGATTACGACATGATCAGATACTTTACCAGGACGGTATTGCTATTCCAAGTAAGTACTTGAAGATCGTGTGCAGGAAAATACACACGAGTGAACACTGTTTTGAGCGAGTCCTGAACTGAGCTATTATCTGTGAAATTTCAGATTCAGTAGTCTCTAATTAAGGTTATTTCCTTTCCAGTTTTACGAGAAACTTTGCGAGGTTGCAGGTCATCAAGGTCCTCTCCACAAATGTGACTTTTATGGGTCCAAAGAAGCTGGAGATATTTTATCGTAAGATTTCCCTCATGTTTTAGTTTACTTTACCGGCACCCCCGCCCCTTCCCCGGGGACTTGTTGGTACCTTGTTCGCTGTTGCTTCATACATTCAGTATCTTGGTAGATGCTGCTTAAATAAGAAATTTCCACAACATACGTATGATAAGGCTAGTCGTGTTACACTTCACTGATCCCGATGTATTTGTATTCGAAAGATTAATTTGACAGGCAAACACAAAATTAACCCAATTTCTAAAAAGTTCCGGATATCATACCTCATCCTTGCAGGTGTCAGATCCTCTAAGGAAGGAAAAGACATTACGATTAAGCCACAAACATTGTTCAATATTCAGTGCACTATACCTTGGGAACAACTTACACCCAAGGGGCATTATAATTGAAAATGGGCTTCGTCACCGCCATGCAGGATTCGAGCCGTTGGCTGGTTTATAAACAACGTTGGACTGTGAACTTAAGACTATTGATGGATCAGTGGTCAAAGTCACTGTCCACCGCTGTTTCTAAACCAGGCAAGCAACGACTCGATTCCTGCCAAGGATGAAGCCCTTATCGATTTAAATTCCCCTCGGTTGTAAGTTATTCCCGAGGTATAGTTTACTGAATGAATGAATTTACGTTTGTGAATATAAAGTCACACGTGCATGTAATAAAAATTCATATATATACTAAATACATTCCGAAAATAGACTATTTGTTTCTGGTTTCCCCGCAGGAAAATGCTCTCTCTCGGAGCTTCTAAGTCCTGGTGGGAGGTCTTGGAGGTCATGACAGGAGAAAAGCGCATGAGCGCCCGAGCGCTCCTGGATTACTTCAGGCCCCTGGAGGAGTGGCTGAAGGAGGACAACAGAAAAAGCGGCGACGGCATTGGATGGGGCGATTCCTGGAGATCTTTAGATGGTAAATAGTACGTTTTTAAAGTTTCATTTATGACATATGTTACTGCTTCTGCTTCTCTCTTTACGATAGAATGAAACGAGTTTTTAAGGGTAATTGTTTGTATTCTGATTCGAGTTATTAATTAGCTTTTAAAAAATGAAATGTTTAAATTACTTCGGTCCAAGACATATCCCATATTTGTGCGGAATACAGTTGTATTCTGGTTGATATTGATAGTGAATTAATTGAGATATTAAGTACATCTACCAAAATCAATGATATCTTAATTGTCTGGATATTAATTTTCTTTCTTTTCGCAGATATCAGCGCGGCTTCTTCCACCCACTCGTCTGTCCTCAATTTGTGTGTGCCCATAACGCTATTCTACTCTCTGTCTTTACTTCACTGACACCAAGAATATTTCAACGTCCTTAATATACTCTTAATTCTTCTTTCAAACAAAATGTAATTATTTCAAGATGACGTACGTCGAATCTTTATCAAGTGTTGATAGAACAAGCGCCCTCTGAATAAAAACCGAATGGTAATTAAGATAGATAAAACGCTGGCGTAACACATTCAAGTCTCCGCCCATTCAAGAAACTTATTCGGTAATAATCACCTCAGCCATTAACAATAGACTGTGTATCTCATTTTTTACCATTTTCCATTTCTTTGCTCAAAAGAGCAAGTGTCCGTGCTGGCCTAAGACCAGCATAATTTTTGCTTTGGTATCGTAAGGCTATTTCACAAGAAAGTCAAAAAGGGGGGAAAAACTGTTCGCAAAAACTCTGAAATAGACAAATGGACATTTTGGCTTACCTGAAAACTCGATGGTTTAAAGATTCAAGCCAACATCGATTGGGAAAATCAAGATGACATCGGCAATATGAAATATCTGCCGAAACTTCTTGCTATGGACGTGTGTGTGTACAAGGGGGAGGTATCCAGAAAACACTCGCGTTTACACCCATCACCCATAAACAACTGAGGCTCTTCGTTCCATTTCGTTAGACGAAGGTTTCCCTGGGTGCTCCTTTCTTCGTGGAGAAAATGGTGCGTGTAGTACAGTACTTACGCTGGCATATGAAAACAGGACTGCAGGCAATGACTTTGATCTCCAAATAAATTAAGAAGATATTATAGACCGACGTGTGTTGGATTACAAGCTAATCATCAGAACGAGCTGAGGTCCCAGTACAACGTTTAAGTCGTTCCCATTTTCTAAATAGTTACCCAGTCGTTCCCATTTTCTAAATATTTCCCCGTTATTTAATTTCTCAAGTAAAAATATAACTTACCTTGTATGGCATATGTGTATGTATATCATCAAAGAGAGGTGTTCAGATTCACATTCCATTTACTGAAATACAATAATGCAATGTTTGCGTAAAATAGTGTGTGTTTTATTGTTAATTTTATATCTAATTTGGCTTTGGATGTCATTTACTTTGAATGTATGAACTCTGTAAACTTAAAACTATTATGTTTGTCCGGATTGCAGAAGAATGAATCGCGGTTATGCATGCAGAGTCTTTTAAATAGTAAGCTAATATGATTTAATATTTTATCAAAATAAACATGGCAGAACTAATCGTGTTTTGTTTGCGCATCTTGCTGTGCTGCATTAGTTGTAAGGTGCAATTAAATATTTGCAATCTGTACCTTATTATTTATTATCATCATTTTCACTTAAAAATACATGGATTCTGCAACGTACACTTATCGATATCTAAGCATTCATAAATAAATATATAAAGAATATAGATATCTAATGGGCATTACCATATGCATATGGTATAACAAAGGGCTGATATATGCCCGTATTCACTTACGTATATTAATATCAATATGTACATAACAGCACACACAAAACGTATTTACATTATACGTGTAATTAGAGAGATGAAAATAGTTGCCCAGTTTTTCTGATTGATACACATATTGTGATCAGTTCTGATGTACGCTATGAAAAAGTGCCTGGCCTATCACTGAAAAATTATTTGGCTGCTAGTGTTGATGATTTCATTAAAGGCTCAATAATCTGGCAGGGAATATGAATACAAAACAATATGGAAAGTAAGTTATACCGAGTCAAGACCATACCACTATCTACAGTCACCTTCAAAGGGGCAGGTAGACTCGCCCAACCACAAGTTTCCATACTCATAGGCCTAATTCTCGAATAAACAAGACGGTACAGTTGTCAATGGATAAAAATGGCGAATATTCAATGAGATAATTCAGACGCGTTCTTCACTACGCGACATTTTGGTTTACAGACATCAAAATACCCAACAGTAAATATTAGTTGTAAAATTACTCTACGGCTCATTTTAGTTTTCTGTAAAAGAAAACTATTGTGCCGGCTACTGAGGCTAGAGGGCTGAAAATTGGTATGTTGATCATCCACCCTCCAATCATCAAACATACCCAATTGCAACCCTCTAGCCTCAATAGCTTTTTGTTTTATTTATTTAAAGTTAGCCATAATCGTGTTTCTGGCCATATAGGATAGGATACCATCGGTACGTGGTTAAATTTTCATGGTCCGCGGCTCATACAGCATTATACCCAGACCAACCAAAGATAGATCTATTTCCGGTGGCCTTGATTATACCCTGTACAGAAAACTCGATCGCGCCGAAGAAACTTGGGCATAATTTTTACTTATTTCTGATTGATACACATATTGTGATCAGTTTTGATGCTACAACTACGAAAAAGTGCCTGGTACATCACTGAAAAATGATTTTGGCTGCATTTCCTTCAATACTAAATGATGATTTCATTAAAGGCTCTACGATCTGTCATGGAATATGAGTAAAAAACAATATGGAAAAGTAAGTTATACCGAGTCAAGACAGCACCACTATCTCTAGTCACCTTTCGAGAGCAGGTAGACTCGCTCAACCACAAATGTCCATACTCATAGGCCTAATTCTTTTAGAAACAAGACGCTACAGTTGTCAGTGGATGAAGATGGCGAATATTCTGTTTAAAGATAACTGAGACGCGTTCTTCACTACGCGACTTTTTGGTTTACAAACGTTAAAATACCCAATAGTAAATATTAGTTGTAAAACGATTCTACAATTCTGTTTCTTTCTACCGACGCTTTCTACCTGATTTACGGTCGCCACTGTCAACTAAGCGGTTACTACAACGGAACACTTATTCGACATCTCGGCGAGATTTTTTCCATTCAATCAAATCGTATTTTCCAGTTGCACTTCCTGTTTTGTAATAATTCACTCTCTCTCTGAACAATTGATTATTCTATTTCGTGAAGTGTGCTTTACAAGTTATTAGCCTTTTAAACTAGTCTGTAAGAATTTTTGCTTATTTTCGGAAGGAATGGGCATAACGTCCATTTGAACATCACCTCCTACATTGGTGTGTAAAGACCGGCTATCCTCAAATACTGTATCTCGCTTCGAGCAATGGTTTTCCTATTATTCTTAAGGTTAATCTACAGCTACCTTCGGCTTCACTAAATACACAAAGCTAATTATATATATATATATATATATATATATATATATATATATATATATATATATATATATATATATATATATATATTACATATACATTACATATAAATATATAAAATATATACTGTATACAATGGTTACGCAGATATATGGTCATATCAAAAGTTTGCATTCGTTTTCCAGCTACAGATTCTTTCCCTGTATCGTTCAAATGATTGTGCACCAAAAAGGTCGTTATAAGAAAAAATTGTACAGAACCAACGAGTTAGCACTTCTTTCGGAATAAATTCACTATAATCTTACAGGATGTAAGAGTTGGCAAAAACGAGACACCTTGATTATCCGTCTTCAATTCTGCTTTTTACTTTGTGCGTGTTTTGACAGACTAAAACTATCACAAGCCTTCTGTCTCACAGACTCCTGTCATAAGGCCAGAACCCTTAGACTCATTTTCTCCTTTAGCGACTTATTTATGGTCTTAGTCTTGTTCCACATACAAGTGGCCTTTTTTTAATCATAACACCAAAAAATAAGAATGAGCCGCAACCTTTACGTAGACGGCAGAGACGCGGCAATGGCTCTGTATTGCCTGTCCAATCGCTGTTTCAAGAAATCATAGAATTCGAGCTCAATGGTGAAGTTCCTGCCGAGGTATTCCCGCGCCTTCTCTTCCACTCGGGGTTTGTAAAAGTTCTGGTTGGTCAGGATCTTGTTGCCGTGCATCTCCTCTGAAAATGGAAGAGTTTTACCCTTTAGTGTCCTCCGAATTTGTATTCGCGGTGAAATATAACTTAGGAAGCTGCGAAATATACTAAACAGAGCAGCCAGTTTAATAAGGGTATTGCATCACGGGATAGGATCACCCCTGTATAGTTTCGTTGCACTGGTTGTCTATCAAAATTAGGCTAATGTTTAAAACATGTACTATGGCTCATCAAGTCTTCAAGGCTAGTTGTCCTAAATATTTTTAAGACTTGTTGTGCATATTAACAACCAACGAATGGAGTAAACAGAAGCTTAGTTACAGATGATTTCAAGTTACCAGAGCCAAGACTCTATAAATGTTGGTTTTAGAGCGTTCAAATTTGTAACCCCAAGACCGAACAATAAGCTCCAACTTGATATTAAGACTGAAAAACATCAAGTCTTTCAAGAAAAAACTAGACTTCCTTATTTTCTGAGTATTATAATAGCGAGGGCCGGAAATTAACACAAAGTATTACCATACAGAATGAACTGGTCCCATATTTCAGATACATGACAACTTAATACCCAAATGAAGTTTCAACTTCTCGATTTCTTTCAAATTTGTCTTTCTTGGATATGTTTAACATTGGAAGCCTTGCAATTGAACTGCATGTAAATAAATGGAATATATATATATATATATATATATATATATATATATATATATATATATATATATATATATATATATAATATATATATATTTACTTATAGTTTCATATATCAATATATTTTCTACAGAATACAGAATAATGGTAAAAATCTTACATTATCTAAGCTTAGAAGACCAGTATACCAAGTTTGAAATACTGCAAAATGACTTACTGAAGTAGATGTCAGAGGCGCCTTTGAAATAACGCGGTATGTAGTGTTCCAGGACAGCCAGGGTCTTCGGCCACTCCTCCAGGATGCCTACAACAGCAAATTCTTTCTCAACTACCTCCTTCGCCCGGCGAAATCCTTCGGGACTTGCAAATATCCTACAAGGAGATAAATTATATATATATATATATATATATATATATATATATATATATATATATATATATATATATATATGTATATACTGTATATACATATATATATACACACATATATATATACACAATTTGTTATATGTATATAAATATATACTGTATATATGAAGGCGCACGTCTGGTATGAAGAAGCAAAAGCACTAATATTTCTAAAAAATTATTTAGTTTGTAGAATTTTGCATTATTTTGGCCGCAGGATTCTCACTTCCAACTTACATTTAAAACTCGTGGCTCAGAAATCATATACTTCAGTAACTTTGGATTCTTTACATACACCTAGCCCACATGGGGAGGGGGCGACTACTTACGGACAAAATGGTTCGTGCCCACAGAAGAACTCAATGGTGTGTCCCAGAACCTCCCTGCCTGGTATATAACGACACTCCCTGTCCCTCCTGTCTTTCAGACAGGTTTCCAAGTCCTGTGGACAGGAAACGGCAGTTTAGACCACCTGTGACTGCATAGAAGAGGCGTCAACGAAAAATTATTTTCAGATACAGTTTGGTTAAACTAAACCATTTACACATTTTGGATTTGAAAACACCATTTTGCTGTTTTAATGTGTGCTTTGAAGGTTTCTGGCGTTCGGTTTTTTCACTGTCAAGCTTTATTTTAAAACCAGCACCACTCTTAAGAGCACCATGCTCAGTACCAGCCCCACTGGAACGAATGGTAAAACATAAACAAAGATGGTAAATATCTCGGCGACAGTATATTTGCGATAGATTTAAGCATGACTTTCGTACTTGAAGAGTACAGCATAAAAACTCCAATGTCAAATAACAGTTCAAAGTAAAATAATACCTAGAGAGTTTTAACCTGGAATGAAGCAATGACCTGCAATGGATATGAATATGTCTCAGAAGCCAAGAACTGGGTCAACTTGGGTCATTCAGGGATATTTAGTTAACTTTTTACAGTAAATAAATAGACCTATACATTTACTAAAAGAAAAGTTAGTACCATTCGGTTAAACCAGTAGTATATTAGATATCGGTCTACAAAGCGGACCCATTTTCTTTAACAGCTCCCTCGTGGACCACCCATGTAATAAATTGGACTCTTTCACGGTTTAGAATCGCACACCTCCGCGGAAAACTTGAAAGAAGAAGGTTGGGAAATTCTAAGTTTCTAACCTTCTTGAGAAAAGCTCTCGTTGGGAAACTGGTTTCCGGAAAACGGTTGTGCCTCTCGATCAACTGGAAGGGTGCTCTCACATGGTAGAACCAGCTGATGGCTCTCTCGATCGGTTCTCGCACCACGCTGATGTGGATCGGCTTCGTGAGGTTAAATCTGAAGAGAGAGATTATTTTCGATTACAGTCCGTTAGTCCGAAGGCCCGATAGTCCGAAGGCCCGATAGTCCGAAGGTCCGATAGTCGTAGGTCTAAGCCGGCATTCCGACGTGTTTACTGGTTACAATTTTGCCGTATTAGCTATGGAGGGGTGGGCGGCTGATTACAGTCCGTCGGACTATCGGGCCTTCTGACTTTCGGACTATCGGACCTTCGGACTATCGGGCCTGCTGACTTTCGGACTATCGGACCTTCGGACTATCGGGCCTTCGGACTATAGGGCGGTCACCTTATTTTCAGAGATGTTAAAAATGAAGGTAGAGAGACTATATACTATAAAATTGTTTTTAACATCATGTTATAGCTGGAAGCATCATTTGCCTAATTTACCTGCTTTTTTATGGAAGTCATCATATCAAATGTAAGCATCGCCCGGTGAAATTCTTCAGAAGACGCTCGATAGAAGGCGAAACTTTCGTCCTCTGTTTTCCTTTTTTCAGGGTATATGTATGTATGTATGTATGTATGTATGTATGTATGTATGTATGTATGTATGTATGTATGTATGTATGTATATGTATATATATATATGTGTGTGTGTGTGTGTGTGTATGTGTGTGTTATAATTCCCCGAAGAAGAATTATAACTGATAACTGGTTTGTCACCTGGCAGGCCCGAACTGCCGAACAACGAGCACCATCGACGTTCACTGGACGCTCTAGGCCAAGGTGGAAGTAGAGTTCCACCTGTTCTTCTTCCACCTTGCTCTAGGCCCCACCTTCCCCTAGGCCGCTCGACTTCCGAGTTAGAGTGAATTGGATGTTAAACGACATTTGGGACTTAATGTTTGTGTATATAAAATGTCACGGTGATGTAATAAAAATTCCATACACATACACAGAGACACACACACATTATATATATATATATATATATATATATATATATATATATATATATATATATATATACATACATACATACATATATATATATATACATACATATATACATATATATATATATATATATATATATATATATATATATATATATATATATATATATATATATAAACGTAGGGTAGCTCCAGAGATATAATAACATAGGTGACTGCTTATTGATAATTCAGCTGCTAAACATATGCAGAAGAATGTCAAATTATAATTTCAGACGCTCACATAGGCATCTCTCTCTCTCTCTCTCTCTCTCTCTCTCTCTCTCTCTCTCTCTCTCTCTCTCTCTTCTTCTCTCTCATCCTCCTCCTAATATATTCCTAACATACTGTGCAATGTTTTCACCTTCCATGCTTCCTCCTACATATCTCTTCATTTCTCACCTTTTCTATTCTTACGCCCCAGCACTGAGCAAACAATGATATTCGTCCCATCACCTTCAACTCTAGTTCAGTATCGTTAACCATCCACATTTCACTCTCACAAAGATCTTATATGTAAGTATAATAGTGTTTCCCGCATTTTGTACTAAAAGACATTGCGAAATGAGTTAAGAAATTTTAAATTTAAAGATCGTCTCAAGCACAACTGCTACATAGATATCATACATGACAAGGATATATGGCACGATAAGCATTATATATTACCCGTTATTCCCAGCCCAAAAATTTACTGTACTTTAAGAGTCAAACAGCTTGCATATGTTTCAATAGTCTCACAAATGTTTCCACTGAAATGCAAAGCCAGTTAACTTCTACTTCCTTTCGATTTAAAAGCCAATTTTCTTCTTTTCCCACAGTTATCCGGCAAGTAAGCTTCCACATTCAAACTGACCAATCAGTACAAGGCCTTACTGTGTAAAATTGATGTAAGCGAAGGACTGCAACACTGCCGTCGGTCCCTCTTGTTGCACCAGCTTGCTCGCTAGTGCATTCTGTTGTAAAATGACAAAAATGAATGCAATAAGTTGAAACATTCTGTACTGATTCTCTGCTAATTGGCGTTAATCGTATTGTTGATGCACCAATTAGAAGTAATATTGTCAGTCAGTAAAATTAATGGTGGTGATGACAGACAATAGCTCTGTGTCTTTTAGCCTATGAATGACATCTGCAAATGCGATATTTAGTGGTCCATTATCTCTTAGCTCTTGGACTCCGGTTATTTTAGAATTTCTAGGAGTTTATTATGGTTCATCAATATTCCTCTTAACAATAATCAAGGATGCTTTTGATTTTGTGATGAAATTAGTCAAAACTTGTAGCACACCAGTGATTATTATGTAAACAGTAATTTATTTTCCACAGTTTAATCTATAATCACTCCTAATTAAAGTTTATATATATATATATATATATATATATATATATATATATATATATATATATATGTATATATGTGTGTGTATATAGATATAGATATATGTATATGTATATATATATGTATATACACACCCCTCTATATAAATATATATATGCATACATATATGTGTATATATATATACACACAAACATCTAAATGTATGTGTGAATGCTTAGATCTTAGAAAGATAAATGGGCAAATTAAACCTTCATACCATCCCAAAAACCTATGAACCCTCCTTTTTCTCTGAGCACTCAGACCTTACCTGTGCTTCTACATTTGGTATATGAACCACCTCTGCCTTCTTTGGAGGCTTGGACACCACTTCGAAATGGTTGTCCTTCTTCAGGAACTTCAGCAGGTTTCTGACGGTGGTGGCTCCGCACCTCAGCAGGGGTGTCATCAGCAATAGGTCCTCGTTAGCGTTCCCTGTGATGTTTAAAGGAGGACCCAGTCTTAGGGAATCTGAAGTCTGAGGTGGTTCATCGTCAGCTGCTGTTACTGACTCTGCAAATGGTCCGCTGGCTGTTGAGTCTGTAAAGTGAAGATTGGATAAGCTGAATCTTGTTCTTTCCGGTGGACACGTAGCCTATTCAACCAATGAAGCTTAAACCAACTTTCCTAAATAAACATAGAGTCACTGATGATTCTGTGGATGGCTTGACGTCTCTTTAGTCCAGTAAATGGAGCAGCAATTATTTAACACAGTATTGTATCTGGAGGGTTAAACATAGCTTGAGCAACGTTGCCTAATTTAACTAAGTGTCGCTGATGATTCTGGTGAATGCATAATCTAGACAAGGATCCCAACTCAGACAACACGTCTTAACCTAACAACGGATTATTGATGACTTTTAAGTCTGGTCTTGTATTCATAAGAAATTAAACGAGATAAAAGAATGATGGGGCAATGTTTATTATCAGATCACCGACATAGCTTAACCAAACTTCTCTGAAATAAACTAATGGTTTACTGATGTCCACACAACCTGTTCAGGAGTTTAATCTCTGCTTCCATCATTTTTCATCCATGGTTACCTCAATGCAACCCAGAAACACTCACCTTTTAGAGTACTCCTTAAACTCACTTATCAGTACTTTACCAGTGGATGTTCTGCCCATGTTAAGTTGCATTTAATACGACGAGGGTATGGTTGGTGAACAGTTTACTTCCTCTGAACCTGTTGTTATTGCTGAAAGATCCCCTTCATTGACAAGCTTCTTCCTTCTAGACATTGCTTCATAAAGCACGAATGATAGCAAGTGACGACTTCCTTTCTTAATGTTCTTCTTCTATATATATATAATGTATATATATATATATATATATATATATATATATATATATATATATATATATATATATATATATATATATATATATATATATATATATATACATATATATATACAGTATATTACATATATATATACATATATATATAGAACGTTAAAGAAAGGAAGTCGTCACTTGCTATTATTCGTACTTTATGAGACGTAACGTTTAGATGTTAGAAACTTATCAGATATACAGTATATGTGTGTGTGTGTGTGTGCGCGCGCGCTTGCGTGAACACAAACTTCACGCATTATGCCTATCGAGATGGAATTCATTTGACCGAACAAGCAAAAGTGAACACCACATGAACAACCTTTGGAAAGGTCCTGGCGTTCCTCTTACTTACCTCTGTATTCTGAGTATGAAGGATGAGAGACCGGAGGCAGCAGCATCATGTGAAGATACATGACCATTGTGATGGGGATACATACTGCCGTCACCAGATCACTGATTCTGAGGCGAGAGAAACTTGATGTTAAAATTATAGCAGTTTTATTATTTTTATTATTAAAACCATAAGAAAATATGCATGTTTTATTTTTGTCATTAAAACTGAAATTCGGTAAGCACTTCTGGAATTAGTTCATGGACTTTACATGTCCCATATAAGATTGGTAACACTTGAATCATTCTGGTAAGAATGAAAATACCAAAGAGGAAACCCTGATGGGGAGTTTGCATTACTGCTGCAAATAAAAAAGGATCGATTAATTAATTTATATCTATTAAAACTGGCGTCACAAATAAAGAGGGAACCCAATATCTTCCACTTGAAATGAAGTAAGTTTGCGACAAAAGCAAGGCCACCTATCCTAAAAGCTAAAAGTATTACTGGCACAAAGTTTTAAATACTGGAGATCTTGAAGACAATGTCAGAAGAATAGAATATAGAATTTAGGCCAAAGGCCAAGCCCTGGGACCTATGAGGTCATTCAACGCTGAAAGGGAAATAGACGGTAAGAACAGATAAACCTCGTTACACTATAAAACTATTGTTAGGAGAAGGTTGAGGAAAGTAAGACGGAATAAAGGGAATATGAACGGAGGTACAGTCAAAAGACTGAAAGACGTTGCAGCTAGGGGCCGAAGGGAAACAGCAAAGACCCTTAAGTAATGCCTACAGTGCACCACGTGAGGTGCACTGACGGCACTATACCTCCCTCCATAAAACACAATGTTAGGATCATCCAACCATTTCCAGTTAATGGAACTACGTCAACAATGGAAAAGAGGAATTGAGACAAAAACAGAAAAGGGCAAATAAGTTAACATAAAAAAAGGTAATCCTATTCTCTATTCTCAGATACGACGGAACGCCTAGAACAATCCATGTTCGATAATTAAGCCCGCAGAGGCCCATTTTGTAAAACAGGGCCTTTGGGGTTTCGGGGAAGCACCAGACGGTCCCCGTTCCAAAGATCCCCTCCGGAATCCCCGGAGGTTAGCTTCTTTCAATTAAACTGATCTAACTTAGTTTTGAAAAAGGACACATATCACAGTTCCTGCGTTCTATAGCTCCTGGAAAACACGGAACTGAGTTATGCGTCTATTTTTTAGACTAAATCAAGTCAATTTTATTAATAAGATTATCCTACGGGGATTCCAGAGGTATATATATATATATATATATATATATATATATATATATATATATATATATATATATATATATATATATATATATATATATATATATATATTCATTCCAAGTGCACAGGAGCTATTTGGAAACTGAGTACATGTGACAAAATTCAGTCAAGCAACGGAAACATTCTTGAGGAATCCCCAGTAAGTCTCTTCAGTTATTTTAAGGAAATGACAGGTGTAAGCTGAAGGCAGTTCTGCAACAAATGCTGAGCTACACAAGTATTTGCAGAGTCATTGAGGTGAAGAGTCACTGGAATCACTGAGAGCCTGGAAAAAACTTTAAAAGTCAGAAGCCAAACCATCTTATATTCAAGCTTGTGTTTGGAGAGAGAGAGAGAGAGAGAGAGAGAGAGAGAGAGAGAGAGAGAGAGAGAGTTGGTTTAAACAAATGCTCAGTCACCAAAGCTGACAATATTGCGGTCTTCTACTTGTTCGCAGACATGCCCAAAGAGCTTTTCTCTTTTCTATTTACCGACAGAAAGTTTCCTCGCAGCTAGGCAATTGTTTACCATCAATGAGTAAAAGGCCCTTTCACCTGAAACCCAGGTGGCTCCATAGGCAAGCAAGACAATGTTCACCGTCACATTCAGCCTCTTACGTCTGAATACAGGTTGAATTGAATTGAATATAGAATTTAGGCCAAAGGCCAAGCGCTGGGACCTATGAGGTAATTCAGTGCTGAAACGGAAATTGACAGTAAACGGTCTGAAAGGTATAACGGGAGGAAAACCTCGCAGTTGCACTATGAATCAACTGTTAGGAGAGGGTGGAAAGTAAGATGGAAGAAAGAGAATATGAAAGGAGGTACAGTAAAAGGAAAGAAAGAGCCGAAGGCAAGCTGCAAAGAACGTTAAGTAATGCCCACAGTACACAGCATGAGGTGCACTGACGGCACTAACCCCCTGCGGGTAGAATGAAAACAGGTTGAAAGACTACTGAAATTATTTTAATAATTTTCATCCTTGAAAGACTACTGAAATTATTTTAATAATAATTTCATCCTTAAAAGACTACTGAAATTATTTTAATAATTTCATCCCTTCCATTTATTGTGGCATCGATAACTTTGCCTCCAAAATCTCTTTCTGTAGCTCTCTCGAGCTACCAAGTCTCCTCTATTCCACTGAAGCTGAATTTGAAGAAAATATACTTTACTCATTCCATTATCTAATCGCCACAAAAGGGCGTCTAACTTATTGTAACGCACTGTGTGACGTTACTTCCCGTTATGTCACGCTTGTCTCCCTTCAGCCGTGTCTGTGTCCCAGCAAGTAAGTGAAAAATGGAATGAACGAAATCTTTCGAGCGAGTCTAAAAGACAGACAATTTTTTTTTTATCTTTTATTAGAAAAATACGTTACCGCAGTTTTACAGATATTTCATAGTATTTACATAATTTTACAAATGATGATTTTTCTTTTTACCAGGACCTCTTACTTTTATAAACAGAGCATTACATACTTATTTTCTTTTTTATTAACCATTTTTATTACATTTCATCCATATTCTTGACGTATATCATATTTAATCCAGAAGTCGAGCACAAGGCCTGATACAAATCTACAGAGAAAAAGGTTCCTTGAAAGTGTACTGGTCCTTTGAATCTGTTTTTTTAAGTTAAATTTGTTTCTTCAGGATCGGAACACTAGATACGTCACTATGTGGCCGATGGCTGAAAGGTAATATAATATTTCCTCTATCTACGTGATGCTGTGGTTTCGACTCTTATTGGTCAACACAATCTCTGGCGACTCTGTGGAAAGTCACAGATGCCTCACGACCCTGTTAGCCTAAATACGAGAGAGAGAGAGAGAGAGAGAGAGAGAGAGAGAGAGAGCATATCATTCGATCACATGACGCTTTAAAAAAAAGCTTCTGATTACTTTAGGCGTCATTATCTGTTTTTTAATTTGCCTCTAAAACACAGACGATCGAAACTCGTGACTTACCGGCCAAGGTTTCTCATTCATTTCTCACCATTAACTCTTACTTATAGCGAAGGAGGCGCCTGGTCTGACGAATGCAACCACTCGGCAAACTTTCTACACGTGCTTACTCCACCAGGTGTTCTGCGTACACGGTTCTGAAGAATCACCACAACGACAGACGAAAAACATTATTCAGCATCTTTCATGCGAAAACTGATCACCTGGTGTACCCGTAACAGGACCTCTTCCAGAAAGTGGCAACGAACTTATTTGGACTAATTTATTCCCAAGGCAAAAATTTGATAAGTAACCGCCATGGAATATCCAGTTCACCTTTAGGTGGAACCAAGTAGAATCATTAATTCCAGCAGCGAGATAAACCGGGGCCACTGTCACTTGCTAAATTTTGCGTCCCTATATATCTGGAAATAGTACTAGTAAAAATATGAGGGCTGGTACTCCTCAATTAAAGCGTCCCTATTACCGAAGCCCAGACTTCTAGTTTGAAATTTGATGGGAGTCTCAGTCCATTTGTGTCGATTTTCTTTTGATAACTTCAGACAGACAAACAAATTCTTAAGTTAAAGGAGGCTATTGGGTCTTTGTGGTTTCGAGGTTAATGGGTCAGAGACCCGCTGGGGTACAAAGGGGCCACTGGTCTTTTTTCGCGAGTGAGCTATGCTTCTGCTGGATAAATAGTCTTTACAGCTAAAGACTGATTTTGTGGCGATCCTTGTTGGATTTGCAAGTTGACAACAACGAAAAAGGGTAAATATTTTTAACTTTGTTATTTTCTCTACGTACTTCACTGACTTCCTGCCTGTCTATCTTACTTTTCGACATCACTTTCCAGTTACTGGTGAAAAACATAAATTCTTATTAAACGTAACTGACAATAAAACTCTAGACATTGCTGTAATGGGAGATGCGAGATATATGAACATTCCGAGGTTATTCTTTTAAATATCAGATTCAGTTACGGCATAAGAGTTTAATTCAATTTCATAATGGCTTCCCCATTTGTCTGCACTTTTGATACGTGATATAACAAAAAAGATGCCACCTCATCATTTAACCATCTCGAAGAGACTGCGCGCTTCTGCTGAGTCACTCAAGTTAGTTTGACGAAAGGAGAATGAGTACTGTGTTGCTACTCGTGACACAATTACTCGAGGAAGACCGCTGCGAGATGTTGCATGATCAAAATGAACTCGAGAATGAGTTTAAAATCTCTTTGCCGATTCGCTCACGGACGTCTCGTTACGTGGTTTAGTCATGAGAACGTGATCGCGATGCTTAAATGCTGTGATTACTTCCACTGGCGCGCATGCGTGAATTCTGGATTCCGCGGCACAAGGGGAATACATCGTGTCTTCCCACCAGGTGTATTGGTTTTGGTTGGTTTCAAAAGTGTTAATGAAAGTGCTAGTTTACGAAAATTCCTAACGGACACGCCGAAAAAAACAAGTTCTTTAATGAACTCCGAAGTTCTCCATTGCAATGATAAAACTGCTGAAGTAGTACACAAGGAATGAGGTTAAGAGGATTTCAACCTTATTTCTGAGTGTTTGCTACATTCACGCGTCTGCACTTTGAGACAGCCATCCATAATTACAGTGTGTCTCCTCAGACCAACTTTCATTTCAGAACTTTCAGAACCAAAGCTCAACCACTAAAATGGGCTTTGGTTCCCTAGTTCCTTCTAAGGCAGTGATTCTCAACCTGGGGGGCGTCAGTAATTTCCAGGGGAGGCGCGAGCCCTAGGGAAAAATTTAAAATTATCTAACTATATTCGTTATTTTCTTAACAAGAGTGAGGAACTAATATTCAGAAGTTTATGAAAAAAATACAGAAGTATCGCCTTATAACGTTAGCTTCCTATAGTCCACTATCCCTCCCTATCTCTCGAAATTCCTTTCTCTTTTTTTTTAAATTTTCCTTCAAATCTGGGAGGGAATTTTACTTGTAGAGGAAAGGGGGGGCGTGGAGGGAAGGACCAACTCTTAGGAGGGGTGTGGTGATACTGCCGTTCTCTCCCTAAGAGTCTTCATTGTATCTACAAACAGGAAGAGGATGGGAAAGGAAGCTCGCAGGTAAACTTGTCCTCTCTGTTCATGACTCAACCTGGCTTTTCAGAAATACGGTTGCTTGGGTTACTATACCGACCTAATTCCTGAATAGCTGAAATCTCTCATTCTTTTCAGAATTTACTAAACATTTAGTAAAATCCTCTTGATGCCTAATAATTACTGCTGTAATTGGCCGCAGGGCCCCAAAATAAAATGATTTGCACACCATAAAAAATTTCTGCTCACGGATTGTGCACACCTTGAGCACCCCACCAAGGTCACAGGTTATTATCCGAGCCATTAACCAGCTGACGTCAAGCACGTCCAGGTATAAAGACTAGCAATTGCCTTGCATATCCAGTCCACCATCAGGTGGAACGAAGTAGCACCATCACTTCCGGCAGCGAGATAAACCAGGGCCACTGCCATTTGCTAAATTTCGGATCTCTGGAAATCTAGAAATAGTATTAGTAACTAGTAAAAAATGCGCAGAGGTTTCTTCGGCGCAGTCGAGTTTTCTGTACCTCGTATAATCAAGGCCACCAAAAATAGATCTATCTTTCGGTGGTCTCAGTATAATGCTGTATGAGCCGCGGCCCACGAAACTTTAACCACGGCCCGGTGGTGGCATGGCCTATATCGTTGCCAGACGCACGATTATGGCTAACTTGAACCTTTATAAAATAAAAACTACTGAGGCTAGAGGGCTGCAATATAGTATGTTTGATGATTGGAGGGTGGATGATCAACATAACAATTTGCAGCCCTCTAGCCTCAGTAGTTTTTAAGACCTGGGGGCCGACAGAAAAAGTGCGGACGGACGGACAAAGCCGGCACAATAGTTTTCTTTTCAGAAAACTAAAAATGATTTATGAGATATTGTTGTTGTTGATGGATTAAGCCTCTCATCTGCAGGTGCACATGTAATCTGTTGAAGGGGAAGTAAGACGTTGTAAGAAATTATACATCTGGCGAGAGTGAGGTCTTTTAACCTAACGGTAGAATAGAATAGAACAGAATATACAATTTAGGCCGAAGGTCAGGCATTGGGACCTATGAGGTAACTCAGCAGTGAAAGGAAAATTGAGGGCAAAAGGTTTCAAAGGTGTTACTGAAGGAAAACCTCGCAGAGGGTGTAAAGTAAGATGGAAGAAAGAATAAATGGGGGTAGAATACAAGGAAGAAAAAAGTATACCTTAGTTTAACCTGGACCACTGAGCTGATTAACACTTCTCCTAGGGCTGGCCCGAAGGATTAGATTTATTTTACGTGGCTAAGAACCAATTGGTTACCTAGCAACAAGACCTACAGATTATTGTGGAATCCGAACCACATTATAACGAGAAATGAATTTCTATCACCAGAAATAAATTCCTCTAGCTCTTTCATCAGCCGGCCGGAGACTCGAACTCGGGCCTAACGAGTGCTAGTCCACGGCTCTACCGACTCGCCTAACGAAGAGCTGAAAATTAAGGGTAAAAGGTTTCAAAGGTGTTACTGAAGGAAAACCTCGCAGAGGGTGGAAAGTAAGATGGAAGAAAGAATATGAATGGAGGTAGAGTACAAGGAATGAAAGGGGTTGCAGCTAGGGGCCGAAGAGACGCTGCAAAGAACCTTACAGCAATGCCTACAGTGCACGGCGCGTGGCGGCACTATCCCCTTCACCGGGTATACCTAACGGTAATCATCAGTAGGAGAGAAAGCTTTTAACAGCGAGTCACGGTATAGCCGGAGAAGACAAGATGGAAAAGAGAAAACTTTTGAAATAGACATAAATCATCATACTTAAAATGAGATCCACATAGAAAAGCATGTATTCTTATGAAGACAAGGTTGAGAGAGCCGTTCGTGTTTTCCAAATTTCCACACACAGAGCATACTCATTTTGCCGCTATTGTAACGCGCCCCTTCTTTCTACGCATAATCACATGGACTCTCAAGTAAAAGGAAGGTCTGAAGCTGTAATTGAGAAAGCATTTTTGCAGTACGGGTGGAGTCAGTTCTGAATATAGATCCAGGGTATTCATTTGGCAAAGCCGTTTCTAATCCTGATGAGTCATAGAAACAACTATTATATAGCCTACACCGCCCTAAAATGGAAAACGGCAGCATCTGAAAAAATGTTCGAAGTTGAGATATGTCACCTATTGGGCTCGTGAAACAAAACACACAGCTACTGCAGTTTCAGAATGATTCTTCAATGCTTTCCACGAGTATTATAGGGGGACCCATTTGCAGTACAGTATCTGCAAAATCAGTAGCAAGGCAGGGGAAAACTACATTATCTACCATTTTTCTCAGTTTTTATTATTTTTGCAGATACTGCAGTCTTCCATTTTGGGGCAGTATATTGAATTGGTAAGAGGTGAATTTCTGGGAAGGGGTGGATAAACACTATACAGATTTGGAGAGCCTATTTTTGAACTTCTATGTAAAGCTACATCTTAAGATCAGTCATGTTATTTTTACGTGTTGAAAAACAGACGTTTAATGTCCTAAATACTCCCATTTTTTCTCTGCACTCAACCACTAAGAAAACTGATAAGCTTGAAATAATAAAAATATAGTATGAGTACTTATGATATATATATATATATATATATATATATATATATATATATATATATATATATATATATATATACATACATATATGATATATATACATATATATATATATTATATAAATGTTATCGTTCTATTACACTATAGCTAAGTAAATCTGTTACCACAATTACATGTCTTTATATTTATGTATGAAAACCTACAACCCTGATAATCTCCGATGCACCATTTAAACGCAGAAATTCATCATCCGCCCGAAGAAAGCCCAAAGAAAGCCGCCTCCTTTTTTTAGAAACTGTTCCGAGACCCGTGTCTCCTACGCGCATGCGTGCAGAAAGGGATGATCCACGGTTCAGGGAGACCTGGCACCGGCAATAATCTTCACAGCCGGTGTCACGAAATGACACGGAAGACCTAAACTGTAGCGCTACTCGAAAATAATTGGTGATGTCGAAGCTTCTTTGATGACGTCTCTAAGAAAAGAAAGATTTTATCGTCGATCTCATTTCTTGGATACTGCATGGGCTCATATGCTAGCGTCGATGTGGAATATATATGTTCAATGAGGTTTCTCCTTCTTACCCATACGCGTGTATGTATGTACTATTTCAGAATATATATATAAAATATATATATATATATATATATATATATATATATATATATATATATATATATGTGTGTGTGTATATATATATATATATATGTATATATATATATATATATATATATATATATATATATATATATATATATATATATATATATATATATTTATATATATATGTATACATTATATATATAATTTATATATATTTATATATATTATACATATATACACAATATAAATACATGTATATACATACAAATACATAAATAAATATGCATACAAGGAATGTCCTTGGTACGTCAATTTTCATTAAGGAGCATTTCTTAAAAAATAACATTTTCGACGCAAACCAAATAAAATCAAGACTTTTCTGAAAGAATAAAAACTAAGACCATATTATTTCCAGTACCTCCACGTCGTGTATAAGTCCTCTGAAACTTGCAAATTGAAACAATAAGCTAACAATTTCAATCTTAGAACATTAACGTAGTTTTCCCATTGCAGTAAGGAGACTGTTAACTTCCTACAGTTGAATTTTATGTGACAAGACAGAGGGTTCGAGTGACCGCGAAAGCTGCAGGTGGTCCTGACCCACTTTCTTCGGCTACAAGATCTTTCTCTCCTCTATTCTTGTCTCACAAAGCTTCCCACACGCCTGGGCAGCTTGTTTCATTCTACTTCCCCTAAAAAAACGATGTTTTATAATCATGATCATTTGCCCCGTAGGGGGTTAGTGCCATCAGTGCACCTCATGGGATCCACTGTGGGCATTACTAAAGGTTCTTTGCAGCGTCCCTTCGGCCCCTACCTGCAACCCCTTTCATATTTTTTACTGTACCTCCATTCATATTATCTTTCTTCCATCTTGCTGTCCACCCTCCCTTAACAATTATTTCATAGTGCAATTAAGAGGTTTTCCTCCAGGTACACCTTTCAAGCCTGCTTACTCTCAGTTTCCTGTCCAGCGCTGAATGACCTCATATGTCCCAGTGCTTGGCCTTTGGCCTAAACTCTATATTCCATTCCATTCAGTTCCTATAATCACGATCGTTTTCACTGGTTCTTATCCATTCCAGATTTGTTTTTTAAATCTTCAGATTTTACAGAGCAGGTCGCAAACTCCATCTTGCCGTTCTCATGTAATTAATAGTGAAAACTGGCAATTTTTTATGGCATATATCCGAAAATCATAATACACTTTTCACCTCACGGAATTGTTCAATTTCAATGCGAGGAATCCGTGCACTATTATTTTCCGGGCAATGCATAGCGCGTAATTGGAGTTTTTCATCAAGATTGTCTGTTTAGGCACCTTGCCTGGTGACGATTCCAAAAATGTCTTATTTTTAGTTTTCTGTAAAAAAAAACAAAACTATCGTGCCAGCTTTGTCCGTTCACACCTTATTCTTCCCGTACCTTTTTCTGTCCGCCTTCAGATCTTAAAAACTACTGAGGCTAGAGGGCTGCAAATTGGTATGTTGATCATCCACCCTCCAATCATCAAACATACCAAATTTCAGCCCCATAGCCTCAGTAGTTTTTATTTTATTTAAGGTTAACTTTAGCCATAATCATGCTTCTGGCAACGATATAGGATAGGCCACCACCGGGCCGTGGTTAAAGTTTCATGGGCCGCGACTCCCACAGCATTATACCGAGATCACCGGAAGATAGACCTATTTTCGGTGACCTTGATCATACGCTGTAGTGGCTGTACAGAAAACTCGATTGCGCCGAAGAAACTTCGGCGTATTTTTTACTTGTATATATTTTGAATTCACATTTGAACAGCAGAATAACGAGCTTAAAGATATAAAGGCATCATTAGACAGCAAGTATTGATTACTACACAACTTCTTTTTCTGTCTTTCTGATCAGCGATGAATAGTTACAAACACATTCTCTTAAGTACTTAACACTTTTGTATCAATTGCATTTGCATGTTTACGCGGTTCCACAACAGCGCTCTGAAGCACTCAAGTGAATAGCGAGCAATGAGCATTTCTTGTCGGTATCTCCAATGCATTTTTTAGGAATAGAATGGACCATAGAATTTTCGGCCCAAGGCCAAGCGCTGGGACCTATGAGGTCATTCAGCGCCGAAACGGAAATTGACAGTCGAAAGCTTTTAAACGCGTAACAGGAGGAAAACCTCGCAGTTGCACCATAAAACAATTGTTAGGAGAGGGTGGAAAGTAAGATGGAAGAAAGAAAATATGAACAGAGGTACAGTAAAAGGAATGAAAGGGGTTACAGCTAGGGGCCGAAGGGGCGCTGCAAAGAGCCTCAAGTAACGCCTACAGTGCACCGCATGAGGAGCACTGGCGGCGCTAGCCCCCGAATGCGTTCTATACGAGATGAGTAGATGGTCAAGGTCAATATTTCTGAAGCGTCTTCTTCAAATTGCTCAATCTTTTTTCTGGAGAGGCTGCGCATGGTATATGACGCCCTAACATGTCAACTATGGAATTTTCATGAACTCCAATGAAAGACTGCATAAACCTGTATCCGTCAAGCGTGCCTAAATTAATAAAAGCAAGCCTAGATAAAGCTGATCATGTGCACTTAACAAATCAATATAAAAAAGATATCTATGCCAAAGTCGAAATACAAAAAATGATAAAATTAATGAATCATCCAGTAAAGAATAAAAGTAGAATTAGGTAACATATACAGTGCGCCGTCAGCACCTCCACAGAAACCGAGAATGACCACCATCCAACATGAGTTGCTAAAATCTCTCTGGGATTGATGCTTGTTCGAATGAACAATATTTCGAAATCTTCACAGAACTCGCAAAGTACGTCTATTCCACAATTGCCTGCTGAGTAAGCGCATTTAGCCGAAGAAACTGAAAGTGTCTCAAGATTAAGGCACTGTTATTTAGATGTCTCGATAATTGTAGCTCGAGAAGATGAGTAATAGAGAAATGTTGGTTTACTTTTACTGAAGGAAAGTGGGAAGTCGGTTTATAGCAAATCATATTGTTTTTGTTTACGAAAAATCACTTTGATTTTGTATGTCTGTAGCATTATGGGCAGCGTCCTTAATAACCATTCCTCATCTGTCAACTCAAGCACTGAATATGTGCCTGGTAGTTCGCCGACTGTTGTGTGTCGTTGGCGTGACTGAAAAACCAGAGCTAGCAATCTTGATTAATATATTTCAATGAACAATTCCTACACGGAACGTAATATTTACCAAGCATTCCTTTGTTTTCTTGGGAGTATTTGCAGCAACATACTTCTTACTGGCCTTTGTTACTAAAAGGAACATTTTCATCTAGAAGTTCTACACAACTTAGGTACTGCTTTAAAAGAGAATATTTACATTTAAATATTTTAAACAACTTGGGTACTGCCTTAGAAAAAAGAATACTTACATTTAACTATTTTAAATAAAATGGGTACTGCCTTAAATAAGTATTTAATTTAAATGCTTTCAACAAAATATGTATATACTGCCTTAAAAAAGAACATTTACAATTGAATGTTTTCAACATAACAGGCACTGCCTTCAATGAGAATTTTTACATTTAAACGTTTTCAACAAAATAGGTGCTGCCTTAAAAGGAATTTTTACATTCAAATGTTTCAAACAAAATAGTTACTGCCTTAAAAAGGAATATTTATATGTAAATATTTTAAACGAAAGGGGTACTGCCTTCAAAAAGAATATTTTTAAAAACAATTGTTTACATTTAAATGTTTTAAACAAAATTGCTACAAACTTAAAAAGGAATATTTATATGTAAATGTTTTAAACAAAATAGTTACTGCCTTAAGAAAGGAATATTTATATGTAAACGTTTTAAACAAAATAGTTACTGCCTTAAAAATGAATATTTAAATGCAAACGTTTTAAACAAAATAGGTACTGCCTTAAAAAGGAATGTTTACATTTAAATGTTTCAAACAAAATAGCTACTGCCTTCAAAAAGAATATTTATTACGTTTAAATGTTTTAAGCAACCCATGTATTGCTTGAAATTCCTCCTGAATAGTAAAACTAATTTTAAATCAAAAGCAATGCCATGAATTTCAGGTTCTAAGAATTCTAGATCACTTTGATTAAAATGTGGACGCTTTCCCCTGATCACTGTAATTCAAGTAGCAGTGAGTATGGTAGCGAAGGTTTATGGGTTCGCAGTACATTGCAAATTTAAATTTCACAGTAATCTACTGAATAATAATATCCAGGTTGGATAAAATTCCATCTTTCTCTTCTTCAGAAGTAAATCTGACAGAGGATTCATAATGCATGAAGTAAAAAAAAAATTTACATCTCCAGATGAGGGCCATAAACCTATGTTATCAACATAACGGTTCCGCTATGATAGGGTAATATGTCTCCAATTTGCTGTAGATAATGTGTGTTTATGGTCAAAATCTGGAGAAGTAAATATTTCTTATAAACTTCAGGGATCCGTGACTTCATTAAATGTACCCTGAGACGAAACGATTATATATGTATATATATATATATATATATATATATATATATATATATATATATATATATATATATATATATATATATATAATATATATGTATATATATTGCATATGTATGTGTATATATATTCTATATATATATATATATATATATATATATATATATATATATATATATATATATATATATATATATATATATATATATATATATCTATATATATAGTCTGAGATTCTAATTTAAGCAGACACTTGCCCTTGTATATAACTCTGCCCTAAAAATGAGAGACTGAGAATCTCTAAAAATACAGAACTGAGAAAAATGGTAGATACTGCAGTTTTTCCTTGCCTTACAACTGATTTTGCAGAAACTGCAAATGGGATCCCCTAAATACTCGTGGAAAGCATTGAAGAATCATTCTGAAACTGCAGTAACGTGTGTATTTTGTGTTTCACGAGCCCAACAGGTGACGTATCTCAGTTTCGAAAATTTTGCAGATACTGCAGTTTTCCAATTTAGGGCAGAACTATGTTGTATCCAGAAAAATTAATGTTACATTTTAAGCTGCGACTCAGTAGTCAAAGTTCTTAACTATAAATTAACCACGGAGAACTTATAACAATGGTTAAAAGTTAGGTTAAGTATACCTTAGTTTAACCAGACCACTGAGCTGATTAACAGCTCTCCTAGGGCTGGCCCGAAGGATTAGATTTATTTTACGTGGCTAAGAACCAGTTGGTTACCTAGCAACGGGACCTACAGCTTATTGTGGAATCCAAACCATATTACAGCGAAAAATGAATTTCTATCACCAGAAACAAATTCCTCTTATTCTTCATTGGAGATTCGAACTCGCGGCCAGCAGGTGCTAGCTGAGAACGGAACCCCCTCGTCCAACGAGGAACTATGATTAAAGGTATTGATATATAGCGGACCATCCTATCACTGCATAAGAAACGAATAAAAGTATAAATTTAGGGTAACTAACATAAACGCCAATCAGTGCATCTTATACTAACTTCACTTGCTCATGGGCAGTAAGCACTTGTCACGAAGAATCATAAACGGTGCAACTATAGTATGATATCTGCCGAGCTGTTCGCGACCTACCAAAAATCAGAATGCTATCTACCAAACAACCTAATTAAGGCCTATGGCAACTACTTCCTCAAACTATATACAAAAATCTTTGATCCCCCATGGGCTAGTACTAAACACGGAGAAACAGTGACTCACCTACACTGTTTCGTCGCGTTTAGTACTAGCCCCTGGATGGTCAAATGTAGAAAATGGATAGTAGATATACCAAAGGAGCCAAATTAATGTGTTTGAATATAATTTAGCCTTAACCTCGCTTTTCAGACTGTAAATGATACAAATACCCAAAAGAAATATAAAACGGGATTCGCATACAAAATATATTTAGATTTTCCTTTCAATGGTTTTTTCCTATATTACCCCGTTTTATATTTGACCACCTGATGCGGAAATTATTTCTCCTAATAACAGTTATCGGCATTTCCCCTGCAAGTCATTTGGGATGAGGTTGCTAGCCCCATTACCTTCTCCATCGGTGAGTGAGTATCCTTTTCGTTGGGAGTATATATATATATATATATATATATATATATATATATATATATATATATATATATATATACATTAGACTAGATATATATATATATATATATATAAATATATATATATATATATATATATATATATATATATATATATATATGCTATGTATATTATATATATACATATATGTATATATATATATATCAAAAAATGTCTCACAGTTAAAGGGAAGTATATAAATAATTTCTGCATCTCCCCTGACCAGGAATCGATCCATGCCTTGTTGGGTTGATGTGTGAGTGACAACGACATAAGCTATTTAACTACGGTACGTACAAACCGACGAATCCAGTGCGAGACAGATGCGAAGTAAAGAAATTTAACTAAAAGAAAAAAGGTAAAACCACGATACTTGTCTCATGTTCCCACTGTTCTTGGCTACTTGAACGCATTTATCTAGATAACAAAAACATGTCAGACTGATTCTTTGCTTTACCGGGTAATATGTAAAAGCCAAGTTGACTTGACATCGTTCAGAATGTTATTTTTTTCACAAACCAGAAATGGAAAGTATGTCAGTCAGCGACCTCTTCGATGTGCTGTGCAACTGGAACGAGAAAAATGCCGGAAAAGGTGCCCCGGTTCTTCCCGCCGGAAGCGCGCGGGAAGTGAGACTACAGAGGAAGGCGCCCACGCAAACGACCACCTTCTTCATTATACAGTATTTTGGCTGCTGTTGCCGACTGTAGCCTCCATTCTTCTTTGCTAACCACGCGAATATTTCGTGACCCACTTTCACGTAAGTTTAACCGAATCGCTGTACCACTAAAGGTAAAATAGAGTGGTGGTCTGCTGGGTTTTCCTATCCTTGAAGAGAAATTTTACGCTATGGTACTACCACATCGAAAATTTTAAGAAAGCAAGCACATAATATATATGAAATTTAGCTTAGGAAGTAGTACTGCTTTATTCAAATAAAATAATACACGCACGCACACACACATTATATATATATATATATATATATATATATATATATATATATATATATATATATATATATAATACATATATAATAGTATATTTTGTATACACATGGACAGATGCATGCTAGTTTACATGCACAGTTATATACAAAATGCTTTAGATGGCCAATATATGAATAACGATGTGCACCTTTCTCTCTCTCTCTCCACACACACACAAATATATATACACATATAAGTATATGCTTGCATATATATACACATATGCGTATATACAGATATATATTATATATATATGTATATATATTATATATTATATATATATATATATATATATATATATATATTTATATATATGTATATATATTATATATATATATGTATATATATATATATATATATATATATATATATATATATATATATATATATATATATATATATATAAGTGACAGACACAAACAAACCATTATTGTGTTCTACACCATCCACACCATCCATTGAAACTAGTTGAGAATCGTAAACATGGTTGGTCAGTTTCAACAGGATTAAGTCAAGTGTCCACTGGACGAAAATTAAAACCATTCCGCATGCTTAATGCGTTGAAAATCCCATTGCTTAACCGTTCTACTGGCTTCTGTGACCTCTACGTACGCCATGTTTAGAAATGGGTGCCGAGGTGCGCTTCCATTAGGCTCACTGAAAAATGGGTATGCTAGACAAGATTGGAGATATTTATCATATTAAAAAATCAGATGTAGACAAAACGTACGTATTTCGAGAAAGGAGAGTTCTAAACTGAGTGCTTTAAATTCACTTAATTCCTGTTTCGAATTGGAATATAAGATTTAGGGCAAATGCTTAAGCGCTGGGACCTATGTGGTCGATCAGCGCTGAACGGAAAATGGAGAGTGAGGTAGATTTTAAAAGTGTAACAGAAGGAAATCCCGCAGTTGCACTATGAAACAATTGTTAGGAAAGGGTGGAAAGTAAGGTGGAAGAAAAAGAATATGAACAGAGGTACAGTAAAAGGAATGACAGGAGTTGCAGCTAGGGGCCGAAGGGACGCCGCAAGAAACCTTGAGTGATGCCTACATTGCACCGCGTGAGGTGCACTGGTGGAATTATATCCCCCTACGGAAAAAATTCCGGTTTGTGTTATCGTCTGTCATTCAGCATTGGCAGAATTTCTCGAGAACTGTTTGAAACGGATGTAACTTCAGCTCAGTCGTTAAAGCCACGGAAAGAATCTAAAAAAAAAAATAATATATATATATATATATATATACATATATATATATATCATTTATATATATGTATATATATATTTATATATATATACATATATATGGTTGGAACATGATTCAGAATACTAACATTATGGCTGTGGTAAGTTCACACATACTTACACACTCTTTTCTATATATATATATGCATATATTGTATATATATTATATATATATATGTAACACATATAATATATACCTACATACAAGCATACATACATATACTGTATATATATATATATATATATATATATATATATATATATATATATATATATATATACATATTTTATATATACATTTATATATAGTACAAATATATATATATATATATATATATATATATATATATATATGTATATATATATATATATATATATATATATATATATATATATATATATATATATATAGCTTAATGATAAATAATTTGCTAAGACCAGGAAGAACATTCTTATTGTACAAGCTTTCGAGGTATAAAACTCATCATCAGGCTGAAAAAATGACAAGGATGAGAATCAATAAAATTACAATGAAATGAATTGTCATAATAAATCTTCAGCAAAAATACTACGAAATATAAAATGAACAAGTAATACAAACTAAAAGGGTGAGACGTAAAATAACGAAAAATTAAAAAACAAAACATAAAAATATGAAAATAAAACTAAAGTGAAATGTAAAAACAAACTACCACTCCCAAAGTGAAATAATTAACGACCTAATTGAGTACCTACTATGAAATTAGAATGATAGCTAGTTGAATACCAGACGAGTTGTTGTTCAATTCCTGGCTTCATCTTTTTAATAGTCAAGCGACTCTGAAATTAAAAGGTCCAGTCTATTTGAACAAAAAGACAGTACCCGAAAATCCAGGTCAGTGAAAGGATGGTCCTGTGCTAAACTGTGTTCTCTAATGGCAGAAAAGGTGGTTTGGAAAGGGGAAACCTAGTTCTAATAGAAAGACCTCTGTGTTCCAAAATTCTGTGTCTGAGCCAAAGGGAACTGATCCACGTATCGCAGACCACACTGCGAACAAGTGAACAAGTAAACGACACAGGAATTAAGGTCCACAGGCAGAGTAGGCTTTCTCTCAAAAGTGATCTTATTGTAAAAGGATTACAGAAAACAAACTGGAAACTATTTGGAGAAAACAATGCTTAGAAGTATTTTTTGTAACTTTTTTCGGACCATATAAGCTACTATGACCAAGGTAAGGCAATTTAATGTACTTTACATCTTTACTAGCAGTACTGTACACCGGTCTGGGACAAAACTTTCATTTAAAAAATTTTTCAGAACTTTGTAAAGCAAAAAATGGGATATGAGTTTTCAGAAAAATAATTCTGGAGGAAAACCATATCATGATGAAATAAATTAAAAATCACAACAAACATTGTAGGCTCTATTAATCAAAGTATTGAGTTCATCTTATATACAACTTTGGCTAAACTGAGGTAATTCAATCCCAAGCCAGTAAAAGTATTTTCCCTATAAACAGTCTCAAATTTGCCGCTATTTCTGTATACTATGTACATCTAAAAATGACAACTTATTATCCTATTCCAAATCTCACAAATAAAAGAAATGTTAGTGACGAGAATTAAAATATTCAAAAAACAAATAACATGTGATAATTCCTTAAACACAGGGAAAGTATCATCTACATACCCAAGGTAATACAAAGGTTTGAAAGCACTAGGCATTCAGACATCCAAAACTTTCACAATAACCCATGAAGCAATCCGCACATACAGGTCCTAGTGCTTTCAAACCTTTTTGATTACCTTATATGTAGATGATACTTTCCTTGTGTTTAAGGAATTATCACATGTTGATTTGTTTGCAAGTCATTTAATTAAGTCCAAAACCTGTCACCCTAACATTTCGTTTTACTTGTGAGACGGAACAGGATAATAAGTTGTCATTTTTAGATGTACAGATATACAGAAATAGTGGCAAAATTTGAGACCCTCTGTTTATAGGAAAAGTACTTTTTTACTGGCTTGGGATTGAATTACCTAAAGTTTTTCTGCCAAAGTTGTGATAAGATGAACTCAATACGCACTTTGGATTAATAAAGCTACAATGTTTGTTGTGATTTAATTTATTTCATCAAGATATGGTTTCTCCAGAATTATTTTTCTGAAAATTCATATCCCATTTTTTGTATTTACAAAAGTTCTGAAAACTTTTAAATGAAAAAGTTTTGTCCCAGACCGGTGTGTACAGTACTGCTAGTAAAGATGTAAAGTACATTAAATTGCCTTACCTTTGGTCATAGTAGCTATATGGTCCGAAAAAGTTACAAGAAATACTTTTACATTGTTTCAAATAAGTTTCCGGTTTGTTTTCTGTAATCCTTTACAATAAGATCATTTTTGAGAGAGACGCCTACTCTGCCTGTGGACCTTTAATTCCTGTGTCGTTTACTTGTTCACTTGTTCGCAGTGTGGTCTGCATGATGTGGATCTAGTTCCCGCTGGCTCAGACACAGAATTTGGAACACAGAGGTCTTTCTATTAGAACTAGGTTTCCCTTTCCAAACCACCTTTTCTGCCATTAGAGAACACAGTTTAGCACAGACCATCCTTTCACTGACCTGGATTTTCGGGTACTGTCTTTTGTTCAAATAGACTGACCTTTTAATTTCAGAGTCGTTGACTCATTAAAAAGATGAAGCTGGAATTAACAACAACTCGTCTGGTATTCAACTAGCTATCGTGTAATTTCATAGCAGGTACTCAATTAGGTCGTTAACATTTAACTTTGGGAGTGGTAGTTTATTTACATCACACTTTAGTTTTATTTTCATATTTCTATGTTTGTGTTTTTAATTTTTCGTTATTTTACGTCTCACTCTTTTAGTTTGTATTACTTGTTCATTTTATATATTTCGTTAGTATTTTTGCTGAAGATTTATTATGACAATTCATTTCATTGTAATTTTATTGATTCTCATCCTGTCGGTTTTTTCAGCCTGATGATGAGGTTTTATACCGAAAGCTCAAAATAAAAAGAATGTTCTTTCCTGGTCTTGGTAACATTATTTATCATTAAGCTAAGATTTCCAAGTAGCTGCCCAATTACTGGGTATACATCCATATATATATATATATATATATATATATATATATATATATATATATATATATATATATATATATATATATATACACATATACACATATATACACATATATATACATATATATACACATATATACACACACACATATATATATATATATATATATATATATATATATATATATATATATAAAGCAAAAATGATACTAAGAACACATGATAATATTCACAAGAGGTCAAGGACCCTAAACTAGAGTCTAGCGACTCCCGCAAATAACTCCAGTAAGTGGTTCACGTGCGACCTTCTTCTCTACCATATGTCGCTCAAAGACAAACAATATGACCAACTTCAGGAAGCACTACTTATTCATACTCGCCAATGATGAATGCACAGTTTTTGAGAGTTTGGGAATAGGTGCATAAACCCTCAGTACATACCGTATTTCAAGTAATCGGGAGCTATTTCACAGTAGTTAGTACGAAGTGATTACAGTATTCAAGAACTGTTCCACTTACACGCGGTCAAGTCAAATGAACACATCTATAGATACACTAAAAGAAAACTACGTTTTAAGTACTAAAGAATACATAAACTCCTCAAATAAACTAACCACAACCATAAAGCCAAACCATTTTTTTTTTTGATGGGGGGAGGGGCGGGCTGGCTTAGAGACCCAGACGGGCCTAACCGTCCAAAACAATGTGGACCACAATACGGAAAAAAGTGTTAACGGAAAATCCCTCATTAGTGATTGAGTATGAACTGAGATTTAAGTATGAATTAAGACTGTTTAATGCAAGCACATTATTCTTGTATTTTCTGTACCTCCTTATCATAGACGTTAACCTCACTGAGTAGCAAAGGGTCATTACAGATTTCGTGCTTTCAAATCGGCAGCAAAACTGAACTCGCCCATGCGCGTTATCCACCGTCATTTAAACTGCTTCGATTTTGCCACCCTTAATGGCGGCAAGAGGCTGGATGATTAAAAGCAAATTTCTAGCTGTCTCATTTCCAACTAGGAGTCCAAAAATGCCACATATTTTTTGACAAAATATGAACTTGTATGTCAAATCTAAGGCCGGTCGAATTCACAAGAATGTAAAAACAGCCCGCAAATATACAACATACAAACCAACTAATTTATTATTATTCACGGGAATCAAGCCTTACTCAGCAACCGGAAGGCCATGAAATCACGAATCGAGCTTCTGCAAAGTGTTTAAAGAAGTAACAGGGCGGATAAGAACCATAGATTACGCATAATTAAGTAGGAGTCTTCTTGGGTGTATCCTTAAGACATGACTTTGGAATGTTCCGGTTATGGTACAACGGGATTAAGAACATTGGTTGTGTGATCATAATTCTTCGTTCTCTATATGAGAATGTATGACATCAAAGATTACGCGCCTGGAAAAATACTGACATAATATCAGCAATCAGTAAAATTACAAACTCATTCAGGGGATGAGGGTGTCAATACTAATTAGTGATAAATAATTACAATGGCCATACATGCATTTTTCGAGACCTACAATAGCTCCTATATGATGACACAAGGATCTCGAGATCTCGTGACATCCTTATACAATATGCAAGAAATTCTACACGTTAAGTATAGCTAATAGGCTGAGAGAGTATGGCATACATATAGCGATGCATCAAAACATCATATTTTTTTACCACCAGTACAAAATATCTAATACTGAATATAATAAAGCGACGTAAAAATAACACACACACTTAGAGCATAAGAAAACTGCTTTGATATGACAAACTCCATGAAAAACACACACAAATTAATGATTAAATGCTACAGTATGACAAAACAACACGGGGAATTAATGATACGACATGGCAACATGACTATTTATGAGTATGATGACAACAAGCAAAGTTACGACTTGACAATGCAAGAGGAACCGGAACCATGGGTAGAAAAAACATGACGAACTCAAGGTAACATGAAAGCATTCGTCAATTTCTGACCTTCAGTGAATTGGTTATATTATCATCAAATAAAAAAGTCATTTGATCTTTCACAGGTCATTCATATCACATAAGAGTCTGCCTAGAGTATTTCCTGTGTGTTTGTTACCTTTATCTAGGGCTACACGTTATATATTAAAAAAAAAAAACAATAATATTAGATAGACCTCATTTTCAGGAGCACATGCGAATCTCCGCAAAATCTTGTGTCCTAGATTCAATTTTTTTTTTCAGTAAAGAACTATAACCATTTTTATTTCACTGTGATAAGCACTCCATTCACAATGACTATATATTTCAGTCGTATCATGGCCGAAACTGACAGAAGGAACTGCATCGCAGATATATTCCCAAATTACGACGTCCAAACCTGACCTACTATTTATAACCCGAGGCGCTAAATCCTGCCTTCTCCGATGGGCTCGCTGCCCTCTTCCACTGGCTTTTTTTTTTATATATATCTTCTTGAAGACGTTGACACGCGGATACATTTTCCTGCATTCTTATGCATCTTTAAGACAGAATTTCGGCCCAAGATCGGTACCTTTGCCCGAACAGCCTATTCCTAAACGTTTCCAGCCAACAATATAGGTCAAACCACTTCAACAAAAGCGTGACTCACTCTGGTTACATGTATGACATTGATGCAAAAAATAATTCCTTTAGTTACCTAATTATAATACATAGTTAGGCCTATAAATTTTATCAAAAGCCAGGCCTAGGCTATATAATATGTAAGCTAGTCTTTTTTTTTAAGACAAACCTATACGAAGCTAGCAATTGTGCTATAAAATATTACCTTCCAATCGATACTGTTATACGAAATGGATGGTATAGAGTATGTTAATCCTGGTAAAAATATATACTGACTGCTCCCTTGATGTACAGCACATACATTGTTGTTAAACGATTCTGTCTTGTGTGGAAAAATTATGTCACATTAAGCCTACAACAGTCTGCAGGATCATGCAAGCAATTCACACAAACGAAGGACCTCGACTAGGCCTATGTAACTTTCTGGTGTATAGGAAGTTCCAATCCTAACAGTAGCAGTGACTATATCTACCTCTCGCTCATTAAAAACTGGCATTTCTCAAACCTACATTAACAAATGTTAAACACTGACGATAGGTGAATCTTTAGTCTTCTTACTAAATGGGTAACTTTTATCCTATAAATAATTAAAAAATACCCATGCCAGGGAATTTAGCATTACATTTTTAGCAGTACATTAAATATCTAGCAAGGCTTGCGACCTTACCTCTGGCTTCGGAGTGTCATTCTTAAACCGAATCTTCTCATAGATTCTAGTCAGATACACAACACGTAGCAGCCTGATCTAGTCTGAATAAGAATCGATGTTTCGTAGCTTCTTTTTATAACAAATTTTAAATGTTAAGAGAAGTGCTTAGGGTGTGTCGATGATTTTAAATGATCATATAAGAGGCGGCATTTCTTCAGCTCATTTCCGTTATTTTCACATCACTCATGGTAGGATATGCCTTTAGAATTCTCCAGTCACAAAACACTGCTACGGCAAGAATCGAAGTGTTAAACAACAGGAAGAGTTCTTTGATCTAGCGGAACAAACTTCTTCTACATACAGACACCAAGACAGTGTAAGCACTACTGAGTCTGACTACTCAGTCTCCGAGACCGGTCTGAGCAACAGGTAGGTTGCCGTGGTTCAACTGTCACTCCGGGAGCCAAGTTTTGTATTTGAGCTTGGACCGACCTACCCTTGTGACCCAATTTAGTTTGTTTACAGTGCATTTTTCACTCCGTTGACCTCCTGCTGGCACCGACCATGGTGGCTCATCCAGTGGACAAAATATTCACCTTCTCGCGCACGATTTTTTTTCTAAATCCTAGTGTCACAGAGCCGATTAGCGCAGGTAGCTACCTAATCTACTAGCCTAAAATAATTAAGCGGACACTTTAATTTGATAGTTAGCTATGAAGTAATATTTCATATGAATGCTTTTGCTTCGTTTCCTTCACTAATGAGAGGAAAGCTCTAAAATATTGGCTATCATTCACACCGGAGAACACTAGCCAGAAGGTAGAGAGATGGGGGCGGGAAGGAACATAACGGTACAAGGTTGTTGCCGCTTAGCCTCTTATCGATCTTTATTTGTTTTCCAACCGGACTCCTCGAGTGAAATACATCAAGCATACACATTGCAAACTCTCCGTTAACGTTATGAATATACTATGATACACTTGTAAAAGTTAGACCTTATTCTGGAACATCGTCATCATAAAATTCAGCCCAGGGTTTTCAGGATTGTTGCTATATATGTCTGTACAAGCGTTTTACTCCAAGTTCCTCCTGCTTTCTCCCGTACCTCTTGGTTAATTGGAGGTAACTCCTGTTTGGGGAGGGGTGACCCGTCAGAAGTTATCCGTATTATAGCTGGTTTTTAAAACGCGAAATTTTATATTAACATTACTGCAAAATTATGAAGCGGTCAATACTGTAGACAGAAACTTTCCATGAAAACTCTCTCTCTCCCCATACATTATATATATATATATATATATATATATATATATATATATATATATATATATATAATGTATATATATATATATATATATATATATTTATATATATATATATATATATATATATATATATATAATGTCGAAAATACCCCTCAACATCGAAATCCTTATATCTTAGGAATAACTTATACCCAAAGGGTATTTGACCTTTGGGTGTAGGTTGTTTCAAGGGTATTTGAGGCTTAATAATTGGGTATAGAAATGTGATTGCGTATAAATGGAAAATTTCAGAGATATATATATATATATATATATATATATATATATATATATATATATATATATAGAGAGAGAGAGAGAGAGAGAGAGAGAGAGAGAGAGAGAGAGAGAGAGAGAGAGAGAGAGAGAGAGAGAGAGAGTATGTATATGAGGAAAGTGAATCAACGAAGTGCAACAAATTGCACTGTTGTTTTCCTTTTTCTGGGCCATCTATTCTGTTCATATTCATTATCATTTGTTAATTTATGATAGAATTTATATAGATACATATACAAGATACACATGCATATATATGTGTGTGTTTTGTGTGTGTGTGTGTGTATATATATATATATATATATATATATAGTATTATATATATATATATATATATATATATATATATAAATTATGAGCGTATATACTCACGGAGACAGGTGAATAGAGAGATCTTAAAATGTACCGTAATTTGTTAAACCAATGCGCAATCACTTATCAGTCGCAAGAAACCATAGCTTTAACTGGAGCAGAATGATGATCGCCCGTAACCGAGACAACTTGACTAATTATTCTCCACGGAAACTAAAGAGCATCTAGGAAAGTCGGTCTGCGTTTTTATTGTTACTGTTATTGTCCATAAGAAACCAATGATTTCACTGCGGTAACTTTCTAAGGAGACTCAAATGCTAGTGTGTCCAAATGTAAATTAATAAAAAAAGTCTGAGAAATGATAGAGAAAGTAAAATAACAGATGCTACTAATGAATATCTATGTGTATACAAACACACACACACACACACACACACATATATATATATATATATATATATATATATATATATATATATATATATATATATATATATATATATATATATATATATAATTGGCTTTTTTAAAAACCTGATTTTCCAAAGCTTTCTCTCCCTGGCAGCTTACTCACTACAGTTTCTTAGGCCTAACTACAAGGTACATAATTTACAGCTTAGGTGAAAACAAACCACTATGGTTTTATTTGTTATTTATTTATTTATAATTTTTTTAATGATTCATACCTCTGCTCATCACCCGGAATGGCTCCCAGTTCCTCTCGTTAGTGAAGAGTGGAGTGTCATAGCCACTTGGTTACAGTGACACCCCTCCACCCCGCCGCGGACACAAAAACCGTTAAACGGAGAACCATAACTTAGCTTCGCCCTATAGGACTAGAGAGGCGACCTCATCCGGGAAGCTACTGGGCATTTCAATGCAGGATAAGGGTGGATGACCTCCAGTACCCGATGTTCTCATCAAAGTGGAAGATCCATTATGATTCCTAACATCTCCCCGCTTAGTTATGGTGAACCCTGTGATAACGTAGACTGTGAATATACACCCCTAAGCAACGTTCATGACACGAAAGCCTAAAAAATATACTAATTTAAGAATAATTTATTTTTTGCACCGGTACTTTTTTTTGTGTGTGTGCCTGCGTAAAAATGTGAGTCTATACCGCAAAATCATTTCAGTTAGTTGTTTACATAAGACGTTACTTAGTATCCTATTGCGCAATTCTGACTTGAATGCGGTCGAGATAGATGTAGATTTTAGCACTGAAGATGATTTTGCAATTTATGCTTTCTTTTTTTAATTTTTCATTTTCATGCCTATCATTATCAGCAAAAGTTTTTCTTCTTCTTCTACTTCCTTAGTACGGTCGACTATAGTGCTGATGCCGGGGCTGGAGAAGGACATGAGGCTAGGAACCTCATCCTAAAACAATGATACAAAATACGAAGATATTTTACCAGATTGACATCTGTTGGATACACACCTTTTAAAAGTAAAATGTTATATATATATATATATATATATATATATATATATATATATATATATATATATATATATATATATATATCTCTCTTTTCTGACATTTGCTATTCCTAAAGAGGTCATTGATCTTGGATGCGAACTTCTCAGAGGAGAAACTAATGCACGAGTTTCCACTCGCGAAACTGCATTTTTGTACTAGGCAAATTGTCGGTCTTGCTTCCTTGCGCTCGGGTTCCATACCTACACAATTATCTTTCCTATGTTTCTCAGGCAAGGGCTTTCGCTTGTAGTACAGTTAAAGCGGCGCAGTTCTTGGTTTCTCACAAGCATTGCGGTTATATGTGCAGTTGCGTTTCTTCCTCTTAACTTCACGTCATTTAAATAAATAGGGAAGGTAGCATGACCATGGCTTCGCAAACAGGACAGACAGACAGGAACAAGATAGGCAGGCAGATAGACGCACTCAGATTAGTCATGTTTTTATTCCTTTTTTAGAGAAATTTGATGAACTGGTTCCAGAAGTGAATTAAAGATATGATAAGAAGACAGGAATTGCATCCCAGGCGATTTAGAACGAGTTGACTGATAATGGTTTGTGACATTTTAGTGAGATAGTCTAGATTTTTTTTTTTTTTTAGCTGCACTTTTCATTTTCTTTTTCTTATTCCCAATCGGAATAAACTTACTGTGCCTCGAAGCAATATTTTTTGATGATATATTATTCATTCTGCTATAGCTTATCACGAAATGTGTACAAAGTCAAAAGTTTACCGGAACATAAGAAAAACTATGTAGCAGTTTTTTCTGATCAACTTATCGTACGATTTTACTTTAATGTTCATGCCCTTGCATGCTTTATCCAGATTGCCAATAATGCAACGAGCACCACCATTCTTACTTTATCTGCTGATTTGTAGATGAACCCCAGTGCCGAAAACTTCCTTACCTACACAGGAGGCTCATCAACAGCACGACGAACTACTATATACAAACTTTCACTATATTATTTTGCAATAAGGCCCATTCATTCCAATGCCTCTTCCACTCTAATTATAGTATCTGTACTTTTTAGGTCTTTCTCTCCTCCTCCTCCTCCTCCTCCTCCTCCTCCCAACACTTTGGAATTATACATTCATTTCTCCAGCCCATTGTTCTCCATTCTTTCTTCATGACCGAATTATCTTTAAATATTCTGATCCATCCTTATATCCTTTCCCTTTTTACCACTACTTATGCATATCTCCACATTTCTTATTATTCAACTTTTCTAGAGAAACATGGATTATGAAAATAGTTCATCTCAGCAGCTTCAGAACTCTTCTATTTAGTTTTCTATAAAAGAAACTATTGTGTCGGCTTTGTCTGTCCTTCCGCATTTTTCTGTCCGCCCTCAGATCTTAAAAACTACGAAGGCTAGAGGGCTGCAGATTGGTATGTTGATCATCCACCCTCCATTCATCAAGCATATCAAATTGCAGCCCTCTAGCCTCAGTAGTTTTTTTTTTATTTTATTTAAGGTTAAAGTTAGCCGTAATGGTGCGTCTGGCAACGATATAGGATAGGCCACCACCGGGCCATGATTAAAGTTTCATGGGCCGCGGCTCATACAGCATTATACCGAGACCACCGAAAGATAGATCTATTTCCGGTGGTCTTGATTATACGCTGCAGCGGCTGTACAGAAAACTCTACTGCGCCGAAGAAACTTCGGCGCATTTTTTACTCGTCTTCATTTCCATTCAATATGTAAACTTCACTTCTGCAGAGCAGAGTTGGCTAGGAAGTTCTGGGAGGCTCAGCAACCCCTTGACCTCGATAAACACTTAATTTTCTTTCTGAGGTCCAAGTTTGTTTATTAACTTTTTTCCCATGTATTACTTTCCACACACACACACACACACACACACACATATATATATATATATATATATATATATATATATATATATATATATATATATATATATATATATATATATATATACACTTAATGAAAGATTAAAAATTCACGTGGCAAGCGAGCGAATTCCATGCAGTTAAAGCACCATATAAAATATTTTATTAGAATATAACCCCAATAAGATCTCTATAGAATTACTGATTATAATAAACTATTCCAGATATACTCGTGCAACATATATTATGCTAACGAGAGAGATTAGGACACATATGAATGAGGATACTGTCCATGCGGTCAAAGATTATAAATAGGCCTACCCCATCTCTTTTCTTTGCACTGCTTACATAGCGTTCTCTTCATTCCTGTCTGACTTACAGTTATACAATATTTCCAACCTCTACCACTTGGCATTCCTTCTGTGATCTAGTGCCTCTATTGTCCTTTGCATGCATCTTTATTATACCTTATATATACTGTATGTATATATATATATATATATATATATATATATATATATATATATATATACATATATATATATTCTTTTATTTGTTTTTCTGTATGTACATTTGTTTTTCCATCTAGATTATATACTGCTGTTCAGTGTAAAAAATATTATCGAATAAGATTTCTTGAACATTCAAAGAACATGTTACTGAGGTTCTGATTAAGTAGTCCGAATTGAAATATATATATATATATATATATATATATATATATATATATATATATATATATATATATATATATATATATATATAAAGTCTGTGACTTTTCTCAGTTGCCAGAGGTTGCGTTGGCCAATATAGTCGAAACCACAGCATCACGTAAGAAGCGGAAGTATTATATTACCTTTTAGCGATCGGCCACAGAGTGTCCTCTCTATTTTTCCCATCTTGAAGAACCAGCCTTTTGAGGGTTATCACTTGTATGTGTCACAATATTGAGCTCCACTGTGACTATAGAGTTCATTCATTATGGAACCCCGGGGATTCTCCCCTCACTGAAAGATAGGAGACTTTACCGGCAAAAAATAAAGTTATCCGAAGACGAAAGAGGAGCACTTTAGGTCCTCATGGAATCTCCAAATCAGAGGTCAAAGGTTGACCTTGCAGGAAGGACGGGTGGCTGTGCGCTTGCCGTTAAATCTTTCTATGCCTGTAGACCCAAGCATTTAATTGGGCTGGTAGTTAGACAACTATGGTTGCCTAATTAGGATTTAAAGGCCTTAGGGTTACAACCTTAATTTACAAGAGTTTCTGATAAGTGGCAGGCTAATGCTTTCCAGTACCACCAGGAGAAAAAGAGTACACACACACACACATACATATATATGTGTGTGTGTGGCAAATCGTTCAGGCTGAAGTCATGGCTGGTTGAACAAAAGCTATTACTAAGCAGCTATATTTATTCATTCTTAGCTGATAGTTTTTCAGGAATTAACTCGAGGCTTTCTTCAGGGCTGCACTAGAAGTGGAACTGCATTCTGGAATACAGAAGCGAAAGACCAAAAAGCTTGGTAAAAAAAAAAAAAAAAAGATTCCACAATGAAAGTTTAACACTACTTTCACATTAAAGAAAAAAGAAGTTTAACAAATTTCCCAGGCCAGGATGCTTCTCCACGAAAAACTCACTTGCTAATCGAACTTGCAAACTGTGCAAGTTCTAGCTTTCTTGATCTTCCAGATATCTGGGACCGGTGTAGTTTGCCCCAGGCTCCCCGACGAAGGGCAGCCCCAGAGTAGGCCTTCCTGGCTAAGAGAGGGGTCCCCTGTTCTCCTCCTGAGAAGGCAGCCCTACTGAAGGACCTTTCGGCCGCCAGGGCACCCTGGGCTTCCCTATGGAAGGTAGCCCCTGAGAAACGCCTTCCTGTCGGGCAGTGATCCCCAGGTACTGCTGGAGAAGGCCAACCCAGGGTAAGGCCTACCTGTTGGCCCATCCTGCTGTGGCTGACACTTTTTTATAATATGTTACACATGCCTGACGACTCATACTTCTTGAGGTTAATGGCATGAAGAATGGATCTTAAGGAACCTGCAGCCTCTAGCAATGCTGAATTTGACATTCCAAACCCTCGTGTTTGTACAAATAGAAGTCTCTCGCAAAAATATGAAAAATAATATGAATGGGGAGAGTGGAGCGAAAAATTCTTTTTCTTATATTACCAATAATATACAAAAAGGGGTGGAAAACAACGACTTCACTGAAATTCGAGCTAGGAGCTAGAAAGCATCGGTCTTTCTGCTTTGATCAACAACGGCTTTTTCATTTGCTTATTTTCATTTTTAAAAAACCATGACCAATATATATTTGTGTTTGAGAGCGTCCAAACATTCGCGAAAGAATATAGGCGAGTACCACAGGAAAATGAAAAGCAGTTCAATACCAAACGTTTTAATGTTTATTCGTCAGAGCACAAATATGACACATATCAAAATTATAATAAAAAATTAACAAAAGGAACAAGGGTAGTACGGAAAGAGAAAATTTGATCGCAAGCAGAAACACAATACGACGCGAAAAAGGTGTCATAAAAACACTCTTACAAAACTTAAAGTAACATATTAATATCTACAGCACATTTTAAATGGCAAAATTTTCTACTTCAAAAAAGTCCAAGGCTCAAGTTTAAAATACAGACAGTAAAACTATTCTTGGGTGTTTAGTGTATCCTGACGAACATTGGCAACCTCCAATTATCCAATCAGGTCTTCGCTGGATTTACACTTCTGCAGGGTTCCTTGTAAAAGCTCTCAGGAAACGTCTACCAAAGCAATTAAGAAGATTCCATAGACAAAACTAACCTATAAATGGTTTCCACTTTTGTACTCTTAGCATTGGTATATAGTCACGTTGCAGGTTATGTCATAGTCCTTTTGCTGTGTCTCCGACAACTTTAGGATGATGTTCGTTTCCGGTCCGAACTTCCCATCAAGTACTCCGGTCCTGGTAGTTTCGGCCGTAAGTCATTTAGGCCGTAACATCCAGAACAATGTAAGACGTTATTTTTATGGTATTAACCGTTATGTTTATGGTATTTACTGTAAATTATTTTATGTTTTACGTACATCCCCATGGGGCTGGTACTAACACGGCGCCCATTTTGCACGTAAACGTGCTTACGGCCTGAGGTTTGGAAACTTTACAACGGATGATCTCCGGTTGAAATCTCGAATGGGACAATTGAAAACAGCAAGAAAACTGTCGAAAAAAGTTAGTCATGTGGAACTGCAGGTCGGACCGGAAACGAACTTTTACCCAACTTTGACTATGGTAATATATCCCCTTATGAAGTGAAGTCAGAATGCCCTGAAGAACCGCCTATTGGCCAAATATCTAATGAAAATTATTATAAAAATAAAAAAACTTAGCCCCTTCCCTCATAATAATGATAAAATCATAACGGAAAAATTATCAATGCCATTCCGTTCCCTAATACAGCCAAGTCGGGCGCTTCGTAAGTCACATTAGCACCAAAGAAAACGAACTACTGTAGCCACCTAATAGAAAATGAGAGCTAATTTCTGTTCTGTTACGCACTGCAATTTTGTTGTCCGCAACTTTAATAATACTTGATATTTTAATGTACAGATTAAGTTGTTGTCTACTGCAACCATAAATCTCACGTGTATATTAAACTTAAATATATGGAAATAATAAAGGAAAAATAATGAATGTGTAGATCACATCCGAATGTGATAGGATGATGTTCATAATTAAACATCAAACCGTATTTTCAGGAAAATTTGATAATGTTCATGAGTAAACTATGTGAATATATAAGCATTGTGATGAAATTGGAAGTTTGATTATCGAGCAGTTTCACGAGAAAAGTTCAAAGCTAATAAAAAGATGTAAAAATTAATATTAAAATGGAAATGATACCATATAAAATAAAATTACACAGTATTGGTTAAGTAAATGGATAAACCAGCCAATGAATTAAGGAATAAGGAATGAGTAAATAAATCAAGACTGAGTTTGAAAGCAGCAGCGACGAACTCATGGCAGTGCTCATGTTATGAATCACGAAACGGCTTTAATCACATTCGGTTTAAATTAATTGCTCTGCACCCATTTGTTATATACATTAGGGGACAATAGCTATGGGATGGAGATAAGTGAGGCACGAGGAGACTTGATCGGATGGTCGTCAATATATATATATATATATATATATATATATATATATATATATATATATATATATATATATATATATATATATATATATATATGTATATATATATATATATATATATATATATATATGTGTGTGTGTGTTATATATATATATATATATATATATATATATATATATATATATATATATATATATATATATATATATATATTAGATCGATCCCAGGTTTGGACGGAAGTGATATAAGCCCATCTCTTGAGACATCTATAGTGACTGTTTATCTGTGCATTGAATAACCATTTGATGGTTAGTCAACTGAAGTTGGTTGCACCTACTGTGTAGAAGGGATCAGGGCTTACAGCCTCAACCTAAAATACTCGTCAGGAACCAAAATGTTACCACACTTTGGAGGAGTCACTTCTTCTAAGTGAGAATGTATAAAAACGGAAAGGTGACAGAGAAGGCTGTAGGAATCTGTAAGGATTGTAGGATATAACAACGCTTAGCATACCAAGGGAGCTATGAGGTAGGATTTGAACATAGAAAGTGAGATAAGTGACAGAAGGAAGGAGTAGAACAGTGTAGGCTGAGACGAGGAAGATGTTGTGTGCGTGTGAATAAAGTTTTTGTTAAAAAAAAACAGTTTTGTGAGGAGTTTGAAAATCAAGGGCAAAATCTGTATATGGCATATATAGATCTTTAAAAAAAAGCCTCATGATAGAACTGATAAAGGGCTATCATATACGGTACTGAGGATGTATCGTGTAGTAGATAAGTTGTTCAGAACAATTACAAGTTTTCATGTTTGGAAATAAAGTATTTAAAACATGATGACTGGACAGTTAATGGTTTGTTTTAAGAACTGAACTCAGACAAGGGTGTATTATGTCCTCAAGGCTGTTTGATATTTCTTGGATGTTGTGAAGTGATAAGTCCAAGAAGGTGCAGTGGATGTACAGTAGGTGCTAAGTTAGAGGCTAGAAAATGATTTTGTTAATGGAGTGCTAAATAGCTGGTGTATGCAGACGAAACAGTACTGACTGGGAACAGTGAAGAGAAACTGCATTATGTAGAGAAAGAAAATTGAAGTGTTTACCAAAAGTGAGGGATGAGATTAGTGTTCAGGAGTTTGGCTATGAAGAACCAGGAAGATGTAGTAATTAATTTTAATATAGATGGTAAAAGACTAGATTCTGCTGATTTGTATAAGTAGTTAGGAATAAATATGACGGATAATGGAAGGAGGGGAGAAGTGAATCACAGAATAAGTGAAGTAAGAAACGTATCGGGGTGTGTGCCAAGATTTGGTAAGGGACTTAGAGTATCAATAGAAGCCAAGGTTAGAATGTATGAAATTGTTGAGCCAACTCTCATTTATAGAAATGAATTGCGGATGATGAGTGGAAATAAAAAAGCCTGAGGCTGGTAAAATTATTTATTTGCATGTTATTTTTGGTGTAAGGAGAACTGACAGCTTGAGAAATGTGGAGTTAGCTAATGATAAAAAAAGATTACCTAAGGTGAAAGGAAAAAAATGCATAATTTCAAGGGATTAAGAGGACAGCAGGCATGGATACTCTGCTAATGAGCTTTCTGTGTATGAAAGGGATAGCTCTGTGGAAGTTTCCTATACCTAGCCTCATCCAAATTTCAGGAGTTATAAACAGTGCGCCGCCCGGGAATCGAACCCGGGTCGCAAGAATGGGAATCTTGCATGATACCACTACACCAGCGGCGCTTATTTACAACTGGATAAGTCAGGTGTACTGTAGAGAAGGAAGAAAACACCTGTCTCGCACCAACACATGTTTTACACATAAACATAAATAGATCGGTGACCAATGCTTTTTTTTCTCTGGGGCCATTGCTCTTGGAAAACGGCTTAATGTAATTATATATATATATATATGTATATATATATATATATATATATATATATATATATATATATATATATATATATATATATATATATATATATATATATATATATATATATATATATATATATATATTTTGCATGACGAAAGAACATAGCAGGGAAAGGCATCCTGATCCCATAAGGTATGTACAATATGTATATATGTATGTATATATATATATATATATATATATATATATATATATATATATATATATATATATATAGGTATATATATATATATATATATATATTATATATATATATATATATATATATATATATTTACCCGTTTATTTTATTTATTTATACACTGTGTAAATTATGCACGGTGAATGACATTCAGTCAGTGTAAGCTTATTCATGTTAAAAAGCTGAAGGTTGTCTCGCTTTGTAATCTCTATAGACCCCTTCACGGCTAACACATGCACCGAATGTTCCCAAATACACCGCCCTATTGATAAGGATGTGGAATATTTGGTGCTTCGGAAGCGAATTGCGAAATTTTGCCCTCCATAGTTGCGAGGTGGCGTTTGCAGTTTCATTAGGCAGGTTACTGTCCTTCTTCTTCTTCTTTCTCTTCTTCTTCTTCTTCTTCTTCTTCTTCTTCTTCTTCTTCTTTTCCTCCTTCCTCCTCTTTCTCTTTCTTCTTCTTCTTCTTTCTATTTCCTCCTCCTCCTCCTCTTCTTCTTCTTCTTCTATATTTCCTCCTCTCTCTTCTTCTCCTATTTCCTCCTCCTCCTCTTCTCTCTTCTTTTCTTCTTCTTCTTCATCTTCTTCTTCTATATTTCCTCCTCCTCTTCTATTTCCTCCTCCTCCTCTTCTTCTTCTTCTTCTTCTTCTTCTTCATCTTCTTCTTCTTCTATATTTCCTCCTCCTCCTCTTCTATTTCCTCCTCCTCCTCCTCCTCTTCTATTTCCTTCTCCTCCTCCTCCTCTTCTTCTTCTTCTTCTTCTTGAATAGACCTAGGTAAGCAGAGTTGCCCAGATCAGGGTCGGTGACATCGTGTTTTAGAAAGGATTTTTTTTATCCTATTTATTTGTTTATCTATTTTTTTTATCCTGTTAATTCCATTTGTTTATTTTGTTTATTTATCTTTGATAAGGCCTAATCAGGTATGTCTAACGATTCATCAGTGTCAGTAAATGAAGGTAGCATGAATGGAGACACCCCACCTCGAGAGTTGATAATTAAAAAATCAGATGTCAGCTATTATGTCTGCATATCCAGAAACGAGAAGCTTGGGGATTTTAGTATGCAATTACTTCCGTAATTATTTCCTCGTTTCTAGTTTTGTGTAAAAGAAAATTATTGTGCCGGCTCTGTCTGTCCGTCCGCACTTTATTTTTTCCGCCCTCAGATCTTAAAATCTACTCTGGCTAGAGGGCTGCAAATTGGTATGTTGATCATCCACCCTTCAATCATGAACCATACCAAGTTGCAGTCCTCTAGACTTAGTAGTTTTTATTTTATTTAATGTTAAAGTTGGCCATAATCGTGCTTCTGGCAACGATATAGGATAGGTCACCACCGGGCCGTGGTTCAAGATTCATGGGCCGCAGCTCATACAGTATTATACGGAGACCACCGAAAGATAGATCTATTTTCGGTGGCCTTGATTATACGCTGTATCGGCAGCACAGAAAACTCTATTGCGCCGAAGAAACTTCGGCGCATTTTTTTATTTGTTTTTCGTTACTTCCGCTTATTGTTCTCGTTCAGTTAGTGGCATCACTCTCCAGGCGGTGTGGGGAAAAAATATAGTACACCTGTAACTTTCCCTTTGGTTATTATCATGTGCGTAGTTACAGTATTCATAAGTAGGCGGGAATGGTTATGCAATGTCCTGACAAATAGTGATAGAAATTGCTGTTACTCAAACTAAATATAATCGAATTACTATAAACACTTGACACTTCAGTTAATATCATCACAGTATGTTACGTAAGTCGAGGAAAAGTGATTGGTTATCAAAATTTAGGATAACACCAGCGATTTGTACACAACGCAGCAGATCGCTAGTAAAGTGACTGTGTCCTTTTTTGTCTTTTTGTTATTCAACTGGATCTCTCTCTCTCTCTCTTTCTCTCTCTTCCTAATAAGTCCCGTAGGGGGGGGTAGGGGTATTTAGTGCCATCAGTGCACCTCACTCGGTGCACTGTAGGCATTTAAAGTTTAAGTATACCTTAGTTTTACCAGACCACTGCTTGAGGTTCTTTGCAGCGTACCTTCGACCCCTAGCTGCATCCCGTTTCATTCCTTTTACTGTACCTCCGTTCATATTCTCTTTATTCCATGTTACTAACAATTGATTCATAGTGCAATTGCGAGGCTTTCCCCCGGCTGAACCTTTAAAACCTTCTTTACTCTCAAATTCCCTTTCAGCTCTGAATGACCTCATTGGTCCCAGCGCCTGGCCTTTGACCTAAAGTTTTATTATATTCCAGTTCCAATTCCTGCAAAAAGGATCAGTGCGCCGCCCGGGAATCGAACCCGGGTCGCAAGAATGGGAATCTTGCATGATACCACTACACCAGCGGCGCATATTATGCATTAGGTAATTATAGTGTAATGCTATTCACATAACAAACACCTGTAACACACCAACACATGTTTGTGTATGAGCACCTGAAACCGAAAACACCTGTAACTTGCAGTAGTCTACAGGTATTTTTACTGTACGAGTGATGGAATCAACCCATTCAGCAAATAAGTCTACAGGTTACAATTTTATCTTGCTTTATATAGGACTATTGATGGGTCTATGTAATTTATGTCCTTGTTTTATCTATGGAAATTTTCCCTTCATTTCTATTTCAAGTAAGTTGTTGTTGTTTTTCTTAAGTGCTTCAAACAATCTTTCTCTCTTCCGCATGAATCATTGTGTGGTCCATAATCAATACTGTATGTGACTGAACGAAGCGTTATCATATGATCTAGTAGTTGCTATAAATCACGTCTCAAATAACTATTTAATGCTGAAGATTATTATTATTATTATTATTATTATTATTATTATTATTATTATTATTATTATTATTGTTGTTTGTTATTATTATACCAGCCTGCTTCATCAAAAGATCTTTGACTTTCTTAGCAAGCTTCCGCAAAAGAGAATTTCCGTGTATAAAAAAGGGAAAACAAAAAAGATATATGGTGCAATAGGAATAACCTAATGATCAAATAACTACTCGTTCCACTGTCCTCTCGGGTCGTACTGTATAACCCTGTTGCCGCTCGAACACATCAGACTCTCGAGGTTTGTTTCAATTCCTTATCACTGATTTCTTGCACAAGGTGAAGAATCCACACAAACAAACAAGTAAAAAAAGCGCCAGTCGAGTTTTCTGTACAGCGTATAATGCTGTATGATACGCTCAGCCACGGCCCATGAAACTCTCAGCCGCAGCCCATAAAACTTTCAGCCACGGCCCAATGGTGTCCTGTGTTGTTGGCACCTATAGCGGTGACAAACACACGATCATGGCTAACTTTAACCTTAAAAAAATAAAAACTACTGAGGCTAGATGGCTGCAATTTGGTATGTTTGATGATTGGAGGTTGGATGATAAACATACCGATTTGCAGCCCTCTAGCCTCGGTAGTTTTTAAGATCTGAGGGCGGACAGAAAAATTGTAGACGGACAGACACTAGTTTTCTTTTACAGAAAAAGAAAAACTAAAAAGAACACGGTCCTTTAGAGCAGCACTGTGACATCGTGTCAGGACGCTTGTTTTTCTGAGATGCACGTTGTTCGAGGTACATAATTCTTTATGTTTTCGTTGTCATCAGTCTTATATATAAAAAAAATAGCGACCGTTGCGTACATTTCAGGAAATAACGAAGAAGAGTAGGGCGAAGGAAATCAATAACTCAATCCCCGGCCAGCTTCTGTTTGTGTGTGCGTACTTAGAGTATCGCAAATGAATATTGTCAGGCAATTAAAGATTACTATTATCACTACTTCTCAAAAGAATATATCTGAGGTTAGACAAAAAGCTATTGCATTTTATTTGCAAAAATAGAGAAAGAACTTTTTTGTAGATATGCCATATATTGTATATACAATTATTTTTCAAGTACGTTAATAAGTTTGCAATACAGACTGATCGCCAATGTTTTGTTTTCCAATATTTCCTCAGGTGCCAAACTCCGCCAAAAACGTCCACATTTCAAGCTCATTGAAATCTGGCTCTTCTCCGCAGCTGCGATGATCATTCTGGTCCTCTTAGGAAGGTAGTGCCGTTGCAAAAGCTCACCCCTGCTGCTAATTTCTAACACTCGTCCACTTCTCGCCCATTACAGAGATCAGTAGTTCTCACCGGGTAGACCGAAGTCAGCGTTTAAGGTATGGAATAGTTCTTCTCGATTATGAACTTTATATCAGTGTTCTAGACAAGTTAAAGGTCTTTTTTCATTGTTCTAAATATGTGAATTCAAGTATTTCTTTAATAGAAGACCACTGTCATAGATCATGGATGCTATTTTTATCGCATTCTGTACCTCTCTTTATATATATATATATATATATATATATATATATATATATATATATATATATATATATATATATATATATATATACACACGCACCCCATTATGTATTATCTATGTATATATATATATATATATATATATATATATATATATATATATATATTATGTATATGTATATATAGATAGATATATATATAGAGAGATAGAGAGAGAGAGAGAGAGAGAGAGAGAGAGAGAGAGAGAGATGAAGATGTTAAGATAAGTGTTTAAATGTGCTGTATTTTAATGGAAATCTCATATTTTGTTTGAACATAACCTGCCTGTGAACAATCTGCTTTAGAAGATTCCTGCGTCATATTTTTTTTAAGCGTACCTCCGCTCCAAACGTCTTTTTCGTACCTTGGTGTTCTATTTCAATTAGACTGTCAAGGTTAAGAGAACATCTCACGTCCCGGGACTTTCTACTGTCACCTTAATCATTTCATTTATTCATGTCTTTTGAATGTTTACTTTCATCTTTTCATTATTCGAGACAATCTGTTGTTAGGCTACCGTTCTCATTTTCTCTATTCCGTTTGACAGGCAAGAAAATGTTTTCAATGTTAACAGTGTATATTCAGGTGAACGAACGAATTATGTTTCCTGTCTCCATTACAGAGAGAGAGAGAGAGAGAGAGAGAGAGAGAGAGAGAGAGAGAGAGAATTACTTTGTTGCTAGGCGAACAATTCTGGTGTGGCCACACGCTCACATTTCTGCTGCTTCAATTTCTGAATACTTTGTTGATGCCAACCAGTTTCAAATTTGCGTGCTTTGGAACGATATAATGTTAAATTTATCTAATGTGTTATTTCCAGATCTTATATCTAGTGATCGCCACATTCCTTAATATTAAAATGTTTTCATTAGTGAGTTCCGTTCGGATATATTTGAGTTCCAGGTATTAGGTCTGTATTCACAATTGCAAGTGGATTTTTTGTTTGTTTTGGTGTGTTCAATTGAACAGACCATGTATAATAGACCGCTATTACACAATCGATTTGCATATCCCCAAGACACTTGATAAGATAAAAGCTCTTATCGTACGTTGCACTACATCTTGACCAAAACGTCAGTTGAAGTTTCTAAACACAAAATGTAAATCTGTGCTATCTAACACAAGTATTCTCTATTCTTCGTTACTATGCAATATTTATCACGTGACCTCTGTGTCACCCCTATATTCAGTTAGGTTATGTTCCTTTGCGTAACTTTCTTATGCTAGCAGGTTTTAAAATATTGCAAGAGATAATATTTATATCAGATTAGATAATGGTTAATTGCAGGCTGTAAACATTGATTCGATGTTCTGTTGGGTATAAATTTAAAACTTGGTTTCACATCAAAGGACCAGTTTATAAACTGAACGCGAAAATATTCCAGAAATAAAACCAAGAATAAATTTAGCTATTGCAACCATATAACGACACGAATTTGATTTAACAATCACCCTCATCGAAGTGTAAGCCACAGTCAACACGAACGAACAGCCACACTTAGATCAGCTGGAAACTACACAACAACAGTCGCAGACATTAGCAAAGTTACAAAAAAAAAAAAGTTGTGTACTTGAAAATTAAACTAACGCCAGTTCGCTCTGCAATAGCGAATTATTCGCTGTCGTCGCGTTACCACGAGATGCCAAGCATGTGAATTCAACAGAAATTGGTTGGGTTATTAAATGTGAAACCATAAAGTGAAATGATTCGTGTTCGCAGCGACTGATGCCGTTGTAGCCTAACTCCGCAAGAAGTTTTCGCACAAGAATAAGATTGTGTCTTTCGACCAAGGTCGCTGTCGTTTTGGGAACTGTTCTACATGTCTTTTGTACCCTGAAAGGTACGTTGTCACTTCCCTCGCCCGTTATTTCCGCGGTGATTTAGTTTTCAAGAGTTATGGACGGGAGAATAAGTGATTTATGATTTGCTCCTTACGCAATAAGTAGCTGGCGGAGCCTGACCAAGAGGGCAAGGGTATTTGTTACGCCCCCTAAGTTTTCTCAGTGGATACAAATCGTCCTTGCCTACTAGTAGCCTAGTGTATCATGTGTAACTTAGTGAAGTCAGTATATCACTGTGTAGTCTAGTCTTATTTTTAAATGGAATTTGGAGTGAATGTAGTGTGAGGGGTTAAGGCTACTGTAGGTGTACTGAACATTTCTGTAGTAGGCATTCCAGTAAAACTGACTACTGTGGCCTGGTATCTGCTAGGCTAGTCGGCAACCGAACTATTTACCTCCTTTTGCTTATGTTTTCATTTGTGTTTATGACATTGACAGTCTTTTGTTGTTTATGTTTTTAATCTCATCCCCAAGGGGCTGGTACTAAACAAAGCGCCCATTTTGCATGTAAACTGGTAAGCCTAATTAGCTTACTGAACCAGAGGGGTGGGGGCACGGTAGTAGTCTTCAGTTTTACCGGCATTTGAGGGAATATGACTTAGGCTTACCATACTTACCTTAACTTAACCTAACCTTGCCCCCTTGAAAAGCTAACCTAGCTTGACCTAAGGGTAACTGATTATTTTACAAATTTCTTTCTGACTGCTGCCTGGTAATTAGTCAAGGCTTAGTCCCATATGATTATTTTGGCTTAGGTCTAATTTCTCACTGAATACAAGCCATATGGTTTTCTCATGGTTTATTTTTTATTTATCCATTTTTTTTACCACAGTTGTTGGTGCTGACTACGTACTGTACTTATTTCTGTGTTTAACCTGCATCCGTTGCCTAGCCCTATCCGGAGCCTTCCTGTTCCAAAAAATGAGCCATTAAAGTGTTTTGCTTCAAGTACCCTGTATAATACCCTTCTTTCATCTTTAATTGGTGAAGGATTTCCCTTGTATGACATTGCTATGCAGTTGATGGCTAATTGTTAATTTATTCATATTTCCGCATCGTTATGTTGGTTAAGAGGTTTTAGTGGGGAAATGAGGCATGCTTTCAAGGTGGAAGAATACACTTTAGTGTTTTGTCTTGCAGTTGGGATTGGAAGTAATTATCATGATATTCTATCATAACTAATAGTTACATTCTTATATGTGTAAGTAAGTGTTGAATTGATATGATATGCATTGGTGTATTAATTTACATCATTAGATTTAGGGAATACTGGAAATGAAAGAAAAAGGTTAAAATATATAACTAGATCAAAATTGGACAAAAACTTAAAAAATGATTGTTCATATAGCCTAGATTACATAACCTTGCCTTTTAGGTTGTGTAGGAGTATTCCTCAGCAGTGACCTGGACTCAGTATTTGAATTGAGCACCATGTTTGTATCAGATAAGCACTGTGTTTAGTATCTGCCTCATGGGAATGGAACAAACAAGTATGGTAACTATCTTAATAAACAGTGAATTTGCAATAGATTTCAGTATGAATTTCTTATCAAATGTACTATTAAGGTTGCGTAAGGAAATTGTAATCAAAATCTAACACTGAGTTGTGGTATGGAAATGAAATCATTCTGTTGACTGATGGTAGGTCGGTGAGGAGAAGGAATAGCAATTCACATGCTGTCATCAAGCACTTTTTCTTCAGTCACAGTCATACAGACATCTAGCAACATTTTGCCTGACTTTATTATCAAGCTCCAACATCCATTTCTAGCTAGGGACTACTTCTACACAAAAGGCCGTGGTTTGTATATTAGGAAAAATATAGATTACTTTTAAAAATTACATAATTTGAACAGAAATAGTGTTCACAGCCCTTACTGTTCGAATAATTATTCACCAAGGATGAGTTGCTTTAAATTCTTGTTAAATTATATCAAATCATAATTAAACTATGTTGGTGTATGCTATCTCTCAGAGCACTAGAACATTATGTATATAAAGTTTCACAATGTCACTTTTTCCATTCCCACATTTCTCTTGTTATCCTTTTTTTTGTAGAATCATGAAGCATTCTTAATTGTATCTAATCATATGTATGTCACATCTTTTTCATACTGCTTTTTTTAACTCATGTATAAATTCTGTTCTTTGTATTTTGCTTTTTCCATAGGAATGAGTAGCTAACCTTACAAGTATTAGAAATTTTCAGTATCTTGATCTGTCTTATATTAACAGTATTAAAATTATCCAGCAAATGAAAAAACTTTACATTCTTGCTGTAAAAGCCTTTTGCATTTATAGTTGCTGCGCCGATTATGGAAATGCTATACTGTACTACATTATGATATGCTATACAATATTTTCTTTTCTCTTCCAGTTAAACATGTAAATATCAAGCAATCATGGATGATGCTACTCTGCAGCGGGTTTGTGGCCTGGCTGCGGCTTTTCGTCAGTCCGCTCATCTTCTGTTGGATCACCATCACAAGTTGTCACTGGGTAAGTACAGTCTCTAAGGGGGCAGTTCTCTACCCCCTACAGTTTGCTTTGCACAATGCATTGTTATACTGTATATATGCTAAAGGTTCCTTTGGGCATCCATCTGGTCTCCAGGAACTTTGCTGTGAGTCGGTTTTTATTTAACTTTCAAGGCCAAATCCTTCAGGTTAGCCCTGTGAAAGTCTAGACAGGGATGCTGTCAATAAACTTCTTTATGATGATAATGAGTGGTATCTCAACTTAGACAGTTTAGGGTTTTAGCCTCTGAATTAGTAATGAAATCGGTTAGTAATGAAGACTTGTAGTACAGGAAAGCTTTCAAATATCCCAGTGCCCATGTTGCAGTCATGTGAAAATTTGTTAGGTTCTTTCTTTTCTTTCTTGTTATGCATCATTTAGAACAATCTTTGATTAAAATGGTGTAATTAGAATGTATGTCTGGCAGTAGTAAATTCCAAGATGATAGGCAGAGTAGTGCTGCCCTCTGTTGTACCATTTGTCACACTTCTTGATTAAATAACTAACATTTTAATATGCAAGCTTTCCATGTAATATTGAGATGGGCAGCATTAAGCTTAAGTCAGTTAGTCAGGAAACTTAGCATTAAAAGGAAGGCTGTCATTTTGATACCATTCTTGCATTCTTGTTGCATGTGTATCATATATATAACTATGAATACAATTATTTATTTATAAATATATTATATATATATATATATTTATATATATGTATGTATGTATGTATGTATGTATGTATGTATGTATGTATGTATGTATGTATGTATGTATGTATGTATGTATGTATGTATGTATGTATGTATGTATATATGTATGTATATATATATATATATATATATATATATATATATATATATATATATATATATATATATATATCAGCATGTTTGAGAATAATTGTGCTTATAACATATAGCAGCATGTTTGAGAATAATTGTGCATAACATCTGCATGTACATATTCATTGCTTACTAAAAAGTACTGTACAGTACTACAAGGTGAGAATTCATCCTTAAAAGAAAATGTTTATATGGGCTTGTAGTTACACTGACGCATATCTTTTAATACCAACTGTCTTTATAAGACCTATGAATTTGACTTTTATCATGAAACTAAAACAGTAGCACAAAAGAAACAGACCCAAAGATTAGCACAGAAAAACACACATTACATATATCTTTTTAAGTAGACAAAGACAGTTGCATTTTGATGTGAAAAGTAGACTCTAGAAGGCAGGCAAACACATGAAGGGTCAGTCAATCTGGAAACTAAAAGGCTACACTTCCCATTTAAACAGGCAAGCATCAGTCACTATAGTTTCAGCATGTGATATTGTCCAGCTTCTGACTTTATTATTTTGTGAAGTACAGAGTACATTATGAATTTTATTTTTCAGACTTTGATGTATCCAATACAGTATGTTGAACCACATTAAGCTGAGCTGATACTGTAATGACAAAAATAATGAGGTGTTTTAGTAACAAAACTTGGGTTAAACTCTCATGTATGTGTCACATTTCGTTCTTTCCTGAATTTCCATTATGTCTTTAATTTTAACAAAATTATGTTGTTCAATTTTAATCACTATCTGTTCCAGGTTTGCTTTTTTTTAGCCATCGTTAACTTTTTTATTGCAGTATTTTATTTTCTTTGTATTTCATATGGCTTGCCTTTCATATGTACATAGTCTATTTTTATCATTATTTTTCTAAAACTTGACGTTAAGGACAATTACTAGATTTCTTCTGCCAAGGGAGCCAGTAGTATTAAAAGGAAAAGAATTGAGTATTAGAATTTCTATATAATTAAAAACTAAACTGGAAGGGTCTTTTTGTATATTTGTTGGAATGTGATAGATCTTTGCATGCTAGCAATAATATTTTGTATTTTACAAAATATCCTCTGTCTTAGAAATCTAGTCTACTATTCAGTACAGTTTTTCAGTATCAACATCATCTGCTAAAAAATAGGATTACAGTATCCAGTTGTTGGTGGCAGGTTTGTAAATCTACCTGTGATGGTTAATTTTGTCAAGCTAATAAGTACTGTAATGATAATACTAATTTTTTCAGTCACAGGGACCACTTAAGTTAAAATTGTGTAGGTGCACTCTAATTCAAATACTGTTTATTATTTGTTATCTTTAGAAATGTAATTTATGAACAATGAATGAGTCTATTATTTGTTATCTTTCGAAATGTAATTTATGAACAAGGATAGGTTTATCTAATGTTTTTTTTTTTTCATGGTTTATCACAGACACATGGACATTATGTGAAATTCAGGAGGCCTTCAGTTTGATACTAGAAATAGAGCAGCACACTAATTTTCATGTGCTGCCTCCCAATCATCGTCAGCATCCTGCCATTCCCCAGCTTCAGTTTATTTATGACCTTTTGCAGAAGGTCACTGGTTTAAGACTGTGGGCAAGACAAGGTATGTCATCATGTCAGTTTTGCTGAAATTTTTGGTCTGGCATTGTGTAAATGTATTTTTTAGTAACGTCATATTTAACGATATGATGTTTTTTCAAAAGAGTATGTCATAATGATAGATGTATGCTTTCATGATCTTTCCACTAATTGTTACCCATGTAATTAGAAATATTCGCCAATAAGTTATTTGTTAAATGGGTTAAAATTGTCATGTACTGCATTTGTCTCCTGTGCTTTAAAGGTGAAGCTTTATGCTTTTAGTTTTTATGTTATCTAAATCTGAATTCTTGACCTTCAGATTTATATTTTTTTATGCTGATGATTGATTAGTCTTATCATTTAATCAGTCTTATCATTTAATCATTTTGCTACTGCAACTCCTGATTAACACGAGTTTCACTCTTATGCTAGTTACTTGTCTTGAAGCTGCATTCTCCCCACAAGCAAACACAAGTTTCATTCTGGTCTTAAACTATACCTACTGTATTGACAAGGAATGAAGAACTAAATTTATTTATTTCTTGAAACTTTCCCAGTTTATTAACTAGGCTCACTACTGTGCATTAGCCACTTGTTGCCTTGTTCTCTTTACTGAATTTATTTTCTAATGGGTACATATTCTTTTCTGTTTAAGTACAGTGAACAGATCTTATTTACATAAATGACTGGCAACAAGAAAAGTGAGGTTCAGCTTCTTATTCAATTGTGTTAGTATTTTTCTGTCTGTAACATGTTGTAAAGGATTTCATTTTATGGACACTTATTCTGTGTAACTATTTACAACAGAGAACCATTTATATTATTGTTAAAAAGTAGTCAGTTGATTTTATTTGTGGTAAAGAATATCTTTATATATTTAATCATGTACCAGGTATTTATAATGTCCCTTTCATAGACCATAAAATTCTCCCAGACACTTTAGCCCTTCTTACAACTCCACTTAAATATGTTAACTTCTGTCTCTAGGTAAGTTTCTCGAAATTTGAGTGTTATTTTAGGAGCATAGTTTTGATTTGCATTATCTGTCTTGGGTTTGGAAAGTAGTACATTGTAAAAAATAGTTCACCATTTTATAAGAAGAATTTGAAAACCACAGTTATGGAAAAACGAGAGGTTCTATTTTGACAGTTTTTTTCATCCAGCATTATCTGATCGTCATCAAAGATACATTCACATTTTATGAGCAAATCACTTCCATGATATAATTTTAAGCCTTTTCTTGAGGGAATTAACAAAAGACAAGTCATTTAAAAAAATTTTTAGAATATATGCGGTATGTGTATAGGATGGATTCTTTTTGTCATGAGCAAGTCAGTGATGAATTATGACACAGGCTGCACCAGGCTACATTAGAAAACAGCCCATCACACCATTGTTTTAGTTGCTGTCCAGTCAGTAGTCTAACTTTTATAGTTACAGTTTTTCATTACCTTTATATATACATTCAAAATATTTTTATGGTTGCCTGTATGGATGGTATTAAGTAAGGGAGAGACCTAGTATGGTAAGTTCCCAGTCTTAAAGAAATATTTTTCTTTCTTTAGAAGGAAGTGAACTCCTCTTAGTTATTTTCCATTATATGCTGCACAATACCAACTTTCTTCAAAGGCAACACTTACGCTCTATTCCTTAGACATCACACGTACTAATTCTTTCCCTCTTGTAACTTTTAGCTTGCACTTTTAATGTTCAGTTAAGCAGCATTTTCATGCACACGTTTGTGATTTATATATCTAATGGCATAAGGCCTGCCCCATTACATCATCAACCCATTATGCTTTGCATATGATTTCATGTTAGACAGTATTTTCATGCAGGAGGTGCAGGTACATTAATTACAGTTCGAAGCTAGAGCATCTGTTCAAATCGTGTTTTCACTGGATTTGGTTTCCTCTCAAATTTCCACATAATGTGTTTAAATTTTTGCTTTTCATATGCTATGTCTTACCCTTTAAGACTGAGGAAGGAAAGATGGGATGTCAAGGATATTGATGCTATGATAGGTGAAATCAGCAACAGACAACTGCAAAGAATGTATCTGAAATACTCCAGGAAGAGACAATAAATCTCAGTCAAGATCCTGATACTAAATTCCAACTTGAACATGGTTATATTGTTTGGAAGAAAGAGATGACTGAGGAGCTCAAGGGTCGTTGCTTCTCTTAGAAGTAGCTATTTTACTTGAATAAAAAAGATTATTGTATAATTATGTGAACAAAACCAGGAATTTACCTTTTATCTATTTTGTGGATACTTACATCCTTTCTACAGTACATTAACTTGGAGTTGTTCTTCACGATTTGTCTAGATGGTACACATCTGGTCTGCTGACAGAGTCAAATGAAGTGTTTAATATGGGAAAGACAGAAAAGGGCTCTGCTTAGCAAGGACTGTCTCTCTTATTATCCTGTCTTGCTTCAAGTGCTACACAGTATTGTTCATCCCATGTAGCTTGAATATAAATAAAATGTGTGATTGAATTTATGAATCATGAAATTATTCAAAATTTTGTACATTTTCTAGGACACAGCCTCCCAGCAAATGAAACCACAAGTCTTCGTTGTTTTCGTAGTTTGCAAGCACTTGAGTTAGATCATGTACCAATTACGACACTCAAGGCTTTACAGACTCTCCGGCCAACGCTCAAGTCCATATCATCTGTCAAGGGGCTTAACAGACTGAGTGACCTCTTCATTCGATGTGGTGCTGACAAGGTAATGGTTATCATTGATATACTGCCATGTTACCAGAGGCTTGTATAGTTTTTTTTGTAAATCTTATTTGTGGGAGCTTGTTTTGTTTACTTCTGTCTGCATAAAAAGTTCTCTTGCATAAATTTTTGAATTTATAAATTTGGATTATGCGTACACCCTGTTTGTGTGAGTGATTCTGCTAAAGTATATAAGTTTTGGCTATAAGACTATACGGTAAAACCTCAATAACCTAGATTAAATGAGGGGAAACTGTTTGGATTTGCTGACTGTCTAGATTAACCAAGTTTTTTTCATGAAGGCTAGCTAGTAAAAATACCAAGTGTAACTAAAACAATTACCTATTACACATACTGTAATTTTAATATCAGCTAGAATTCAGTCAAAAATAAGATATGCTTGACATTTTCTACCAAAATAATAACCTATGTTAGCCTAGGCTACCCTGTGTTTGCTCTAAATAGGTAGTCCAGACTTGGCCAAATTCAAACACTGTATACCCTATCCTAGTGTCACGAAAACAGTCTTGCATTATTAAAATGTTATGAAATATGTTAATAGGCTCCCAGAAACAAAAACAACTATTTCTTGTTTTGTTTTACCAACGTGTAGTTATTTCCCTGAGTGTCTCTCTCTCTCTCTCTCTCTCTCTCTCTCTCTCTCTCTCTCTCTCTCTTAGGTAGTGTAAAAGTAAATGTTCACATACCTGTTTAATGGCATATATGTCTTAAAGATCTTCCATGGATTTAATGGTTGGAGTGTAGTTACCCAGTGTGTGAACTGAAGTTGATTACATAATGTCTCTGCCAGACTTGCAAAGTAATCTCCAGTGGAAGGTGTAACAAAAGCAATGGTTTCAATGTCTGAATCACTGAGTGTTGTGGAATGTGAGGTCCAGTATTTTTGGCCTGAAAAATTTTTATTGTCTGCCGATACCAGCAATTAGGCTGGTGTTGACTTATTCGACTTTCAAAATCTGGATTATGGGTACAATAAATGGGAGACATTAAAAAATAAGGTCAACACCTTACTGTAAGATTACCAAAGTTGATGTGTGTTCACCATTTTTATCTTCATCATTGTCAGTGTTGTCTTCCACTATGGGAAAACAGGTGCTACAGTTTCTTGAATGGTTAACATTTCATAACGAGGGCCAGCTCCATCAGAGCTGATCTACTTGAGAGTGCCCAAGTCAGTCATTAAAATTCCTCACCATTAAGGAGTGTCTTCTAGGAATTAGATATTGTTATCCCTGAGATTTCCTTTGAGACAGCAGCCTAGTTGGAAGTAACATACTTGATAATGTACAGTCAACCTCCGCCTATTTGTTGTTCCGGGTTCACGGACTCAACTATTTGCGGATTTCTCTGTGGAACATATATACACATTCACAGAAAGTTCGCCTATTTGCAGTGTTTTTCATAGAGAAATATTCGCAAATTACTGTATTTTCATATTTTCATGACTGAATGCACTTTTTGTGATAAAACTATTAAAATATGAAGGTATAAGCATTTTTAGAGTTTTTATTTGGTGTTTTGAACTATCAAAACAGGCAGTGATAAGTGTTTTTAGAGGGGTTTTAAGTATTCGTGGATTTTAGCTATTCACGGGGGTTAGTGGTACGCATCCCCCGCAGATACCATGGGTGGACTGAATGCCATTAAATTAGTGAAGTGTCCTCTGACCTTGCATATCTGCCTTGTGCTCCCGGTCTTTGGGATAACAAACACCTTTGAAAATAGGCACTTATAATGAAGCTTATTTGCCTTTTGTCTTGGTTCATGGGCTGCATTAATGATGATGTATTTAGGATAAAAAGTTGCACCCAGTTCTTCTATTTAATGTGACAGTTTAATTTTTGCCTTGATGAACAATTACGTTATCTAGCAAATAATTTCTGTTTACACATCAGTTCTCTAGATATGGTGCAGTTTATACTTTTAATATTGTTTTTTATTTGAATAACTCTTACTGTAGTTTTTGCTATTGTAATAATTTTAGTCGCCAATTTTTGCTTAATATGTTGTCGTAGATGTGAACCTTTAGACAAATTCATATGTAGATCTCAATTTTGTCTATATTTTCCAGAATGCCCTGCTATTTTCTTATGCAGTGTTTCATATTTAAGAGTTTGTAACTAGTGTTCTTTGAAAGATCTTTGTAACTTGGTTGCTTATTTTTATATGTACTTGGATTTTTTTCCAATTATTGTACAAGCATATTTTATTGTATTTTTTGAAATTATATGTAAATTGTAGTCTGTTGCAGTTAAACATTTTTATTTGTAGGCTGGTGAGTTCATTTGGGAACAGTTGCAAGAGGCTGTTCTGGCTCACAATTCTCTTGGTGCTTTGGACCACAGCTTGAGTCTCCTGCCTAAACTGAAGGTCAGTAGCATTTCTTTGTACTGTAATATTTAAAAACTTTAATTTTCTCAGTTGGTTTCTTTCATCAAGGTAGTTATTTGATTTTGTAGGCATTTTTGAGATATTTGTTGAAAATAACAGTGATATCTGTTATATAAGTAAATTTGTTAGGAGGTTGAGAGAATAATTCGGGACAGGATTAAGATTTCTTTTTGTTTAGTAAACTAAGTGGTGTTTCATAAAGAGAAAGATTGTTTCTTAGGATTTTTTTTTTATTTTATAACGTAAAGGACTTTTAAAGGTAGTAATAAGTTTACCTAGGACATTTGGGCTTCACAGTATATGATAAGTCTTGTGTTTCAAAGATGTGTTAGAGATTAGGTGGCAAACTAGAGCTAAACAGTTGGTGTAGTGCAGTTCTTTTCATATAATTTGGTTGGTTTGGCATATAGAATAATCAAGAGTAGTGATAAATTTTGTATTTTGCAGATATTAGATCTGAGTCACTGTGAGTTGGAAGATGCATCTGCCTTAGAATGCTTGCCTTCTGTGACTCACGTTGATATCAGCCACAATCTATTGCGCCTTATTCCAAAATTTTCCAATACTGCTCAGTACTCACTTCTTGTGTTGGTAGCCAGTAATAATCTTTTCTCGCATATAGAAGGTAAGGTTTATATTTATTAATTGTGTTCATTTGTATTTTTTTTTTTTTCATTTCATTGTGGTCTTAGCTTAAGTATATAAGGGTTAAAAGTTAATGCCATATTGTTTTGTGTGTTTATTGCTCTGTTAATTTTGCTTGCAGTCTTGTGTCTGTGTATAGTTTTGTGCAATATTTTTATTATAACTTATAGCATGACAAGGAGTTGCTTTGTTACTGCTCATGTTATTATATTCCTTGGACTTTTAACTTGGATAGTTTCAATTGTCAAGATGGAACATAGTGATTCAAAGTAAACCATGAATAGCAGAATGAGAATTCAGAACTCCATGTATTTTTCTGCTATGTTCCCAACAGCAAGAGGAAAAAAATTGTTGATTTCCCTTTCTGTAAGAAACACAATGGAATACTTATAAATTTGCTGTAATACAACATCTTGTAACTATTACCTCATTGTGCAACTGCAGGGTTTTCCCCAAGTTTCAGCTTTAGATTCTTGTACTTTATCTCATTTACTGTGTCCAACATTTCAAGCTCAATTTTTCATCTTGATTGTCAAGAAGGGATACCGTTCGTTTGAACTACTCTTTAATGGTTGGACCAGAGTCATATTAATGCCACAAGGACAGAACTATCCAGAGATTTCAGGCCATGGATTCCAGGGATGGGCTCTTTCTCCTGGCAGAACTCTCGAGCATTCCTTCCAATTTGCCAATTATAATTTGATTAGTGATGATCAAGTTCTAGTAACATTTGGTTTTAGCAGCCAGTTACAGTAGTGTACACTTGGGCCTCTGGTAACTATTTTGATGCTGTCCCTTCAGGGTAGGGTAGGGTATGGACATGTAGTAGTCAGTCCTCATTGGTGTGGTGTTAGCAGAGAAATGACCCTCATGAAAGATGCCTAGTTTCTTTTCAAGGTTTTCAGACATTCTTGTTTACTTTTTTTTTTTTAATATTACTCATTTTATTATTACTATTGTCAGCTGTTTTTCTGCTATTGCTATCAACAATATTTGGGAGAAAGCACCCATACCAATAAGGGCTCTTTATATATAAATGTGTCTGCATTATACAGGGATGTGATGCAGTGTCTACCTGCCAATATATGCAAAGTTCTGTTGATGCAGCAAACAGTTGAGCAGACAAACATGAGTTTAGATTCTTTGCTTTACAATCATTCACCATTCTGTTTTCAAGTGTTAGAACAAATGCAAAAGAAGTCAGATTTTTAGGTATAAATTTTTAAGAAAAGCTTACATGTATAAGCTAAACCACATAGATCAGTTAAAAATGGTAAAAAAATCACTTAACATTGCTGCAATAAGACTACAATACAACATGCAGATCCAAACTTGACTATGGGTACCAAGCATATTCTTCTTCTATAAAGTTAAGGTTAAAGGAACCAGATATAGTTCACAAAAATGAGGCTTAGAATCTTCACATGAGCTTTCAGACATCACTTGTTCAGAGCCTTTATGTAAAGTCACATGTCTTATTATTGAATATAAGAATGCATGAGCTAGAGTTGTTGCATACTGTGCGACTGAAATGGTCAAAAGAGAATCCAGTCTTTAAGTGCTTGACATAATATGAAGGATTAGATGCCACTAATGTAAAAATGTGGAAAATCCTTGAAGAAGATCACCCATTTATCCCTCCCCAGTTTCTTCTGTTAATAACCATGAGCACTAATATAATAAAGAAGTTCAGCCAAAAGAAATGAAAAGTAAGTTTTCAGAACTTGATAATGAACAGAATATAAAAAATTTACACTAATGGATCAAAATCAGAAGATGGAGTGAGATGTGCAGTGTACAGTATTATGTGACGAGTCGTTTGTTGTTAAGATGTTAGGCTTATTTATTGACGAAGCAAAACCAGTAGTCAGAGCTTTGAAAGTTGTGCACTAGAAGAAAAATCAACATCTATTTATAGTGACTTGGAAAAGTGTAGTGGAAGAATTGAAAAGTTAACCCATTTTGCCCGTCTAATTAAGGACACTCAGGAATGGCGCTTCATCTCTGTCAGGCAGAAATCTGTTCATTTTGTCGGGTTCCTGCTGATACTTGAATAAATGAACTAGCCACTAGATGCAAATTTTTAATTACAGTGGTCCAGTATTGACATGGGAAGGGTCATTAAAACTTACATTTTGATTAGATGCAACAGTGGTGATCATAACCCCTACTAAAAAATACAAAATATTGATTCAGAAAGAAATAGGCTTTGGGGATCTGGCTATAACCTGAACAGAAAATTTGTAACCAGTCTGATAACCTTAGAATTGTTCATACAAGAGTAACCCGTAATTTTTTTTGGATGGAGCCAGTACCCAGTGTTTCCACTGTCTTGGTCATATTTCTGTTGACACTGTTGAGGAGTAAATAACATTCATATGGTAAGAATTTTTAAAGTTCCGTGTAGATGTAGGTAATTTTATGGGATGCTGTATGGGATATCTACAAGAAGCCAAGATTTTTAATGAAACATACTCTATGCTTATTTGTACATTGTTTTCATTCTCTAATAGAGGAAAAACATTAAAGCTGCTTGATTCCTTAAGGAAAATTTAAATAAAACAGCCAACAAATAATTCCCATAAACCTTTTTCCTTTTTCTTGTTATTAATGTTTATTGAGTGGTTCAACCAGCTCACTAACTTACACTGTAATTGTTTTCAGTGATGTGCGAAGGGTCATATTAATAATTGTGTAGTTTAACTGTATAGTATTTAATTTCATAAAAGACAAGAAAAGGTGATGGATTGTAGTTTTGGAAGATGTAATGCAAAGGATAGTCAGAAATATGAACAATCATAAAACATGCATAGTGAGCTAATTGAATGGTGGTGCCAGAGATTAATAGTAAGATTTGGAATGAGAAATTTAATGGACATAAAGTTTCTTTAAGTTGCTAGTCAGTTAATAAAAATGTATTTTTCATTAACTAGACTTTAACAGGCAGTCCCCAGGTTATGGCGGGGGTTCCGTTCCAGCGGTGTGCTGAAAGTTGGAAAATGCAGTAACTCAGAACACCGTAATAAAAATTTATAAAAATGAGAGAGAGAGAGAGACTTATGTAAGCATGGGGAAAGAAATAGGTTTTTAAGCTTTACCCTGGTAATAAACTGGTTTTCTCCACTCCTTAAAGGAGAGACCTCCTTATAGTGAACCCTCCTGGTGGCTAGGCTAACCTCCCTAAACCAGTTTTCTCACCTTGTTATAGCCCCTACAGCTGTGCTGCTCAGAATCCTAGTTACAGTGCTTACTGCACCGTAATCCTAGTTATGGGGCCATGACTTCGGAACATCAGCCGTAACCCAGAACTGCTTTTTTTATGAATATATTTGAAAAAGCGCCATAAGATTGGAACACTGTAAGTTGGAGCTGCTGTAACCTGGGGACTGCCTGTAAATGGAAATAAAAAAAAACAGGGTGGGTTTGTTATTAGGAGGTTATGAATAAACATATTTTGAAGGGAGGGTTTGTATTCATTTTCTTTAGTATGGAACGACTTGTAGGGTGCAAAGTTACATCAACGTGCTTAAAGTGTGATGCTCTCACTTTCCTCTCTTGTTTCTTGTTAATGTAAGTTTCTATTGATGGTGTTGTTATTTAGTATCTAAATTTGCTGGAGGAATGAGCAGGTATCTAAATTTGCTGGAGGAATGAGCAGGAATTATATGTACAGTATACAGTAACCCATTTGAAGCTAGATTGATATCTACTACTTATGTATGAATTGTGAGTCGTTTATGTAGTGCAGTAACCAGATTTTCTAATTACTAATTCATTTTCTTTACTATCATCGGTGTTAATAATCTTTGCATCATCCCTTTGGCCATAACTGCATTGCATTCTGCTTCTAACTGTTCAACTACCCCATGGTCTTTCCTCACTTAGCTGTCTAACTTAACTTTATTATATTTGGCAAAAAGAAGCTGTTTTGGGCATGCCATATAAGAATCTTCATATGTGACTCAGTAGTTTGTTGCAACTACCCCATAAGGCCATATAAAGGCTGTCAGAAAAGGTTGTATTTAAATTTGATAAACTATTAATTACTGGGAAACTTTATGGAGATCTTGATAAAATATCTTTTCAAGTTTGTATTTCATGTTTATTTTTTATTAAAAATGTAGTGGTAGTTGTTTTGTTCTTGAAATATTAAAAACTTTTGTTTTCACAGGTTTGCAGAATACAAACAACCTAGAGGAACTAGACTTGCGAGACAATGTCCTTTCATTGCAAGGTGTACTGTCACCTCTTGGTGCCTTACCTCATTTACGGGTACTTAGACTGGATGGTAATCCTGTTACGTTTAATCAGAATTACCGAATGCATTTGATCAAACAGCTCAACCCTGCAACTTCTAATCATAAGGTATAACATGTATTTTATTACTCGTTGAAGAGTGTGTACCGTAGCATTTACATACAGTATTTATTTGTATCTTATGTATCTTATACAGTAGGTCAGAATAAGTAGTATTTGCAGATGCAATCAACTTTATTTTTCTAAGAGTGTAGATTCCAAGCCTCAGTGCTGATATCAAATTTTTTTTAATGTTGCTAAAAATTTCTACAACCAAAGGGTAATGTCAGTATCACTAAAAATACCTTCATTGTTCAGAAGAACCCATTATTATGCTGAAAGCATGAAAGAATCTTTCAGTATACCCCTGAATAAAATATTTTTTGTAGAACCAAAAGACTATAAAAGGTATACAAGGTACTGCACTTATATTCCTTAACAGAAACAAAGAGAGAGCAATAATGTATTTCATACTTCTTTCCTATCAGATAAAATAGGAAAACATTACTCTAATTAAAGGTATTAAGAATGAGAGAAGAAGAAAAGCAATTTGCCATTGTAAACATTTTCCTCATCCAGTATTATCTGAATGCATTTTGAATTTTTTTTTATTTTATTCCTTACCTCTGATGAATTTTTTGAGCTCAGTTTTTTTTTCTTTATGTTTAAAAGAAATGTAATTAGCAGAAAATGATGATGTAGGGCTAAATCAAAGAGTATTAAAAATCAGGTTGTATGGAGAAGGGAATATTGACTATTGTGCAACCTAAGTTCTCATGTAGGGCAACCTTGAGGCATTTTCCTTACAGGGAAACACTAATTTGTGATTGCTTGTTAGCTTTTCAAGCATCTGAGGGTCCAAAAGTCTGTACTGCATTTAGGCAAGGCCAAAAGGCAAGCGCAAACAGTCATTAACTAAATAAGCAGAGTTCAGTGGTTCCAGTTCCTCCAAAGCATGTAATCCATGTGAAGGTGATATCTGCTGGGATTCAAATGCTTTTCATGAAAAATGTATTAGAAAATAACTGGGAAATTCTCTAACTCTTAGTGCCATAGAAAATTTTGAACAGTTATTCAGGAAGTTGTCTTTTAGAATTGACAACAAAACCTCTTGGCAAACATCCGGAAGGGTGTAAAGTACTAGATTTTATTCTGCCATCTGATTCTAATCAGTGGACAAATGTGGTAGTAATGGACTTAGGAACCATGATATGAAAGAGGAGATACCACTTAAGAGCTACAGAAAGAGTTTCTGTAAGAAAAGGTGAAGGCTTCAAACTTACAGTTCCATGGAGCATTTTCCAAAGAAGCCACATCTTGCAGGAAAGTTCTTGTTACATTAGTAAAAACTTTGAACTAATGCAGTTTCCTTGAAAGTGAAGATGACTTGAAGAATGGCCATCCTTGCCCCTTGAGGTTGTTGTGAGCAAAAGTGATAACAGTGTGTTAGAGAGTTAAACAAAGGAGTCTAATATGGTCTTCTAAGTCAAAGTTGTATCATAGATATAAAGAAAAATTGAGAGATGTTTGAAGCTAAAAGTACAATCTCAGGAGTGCAAGTGACCTTCTAGTGTTAGCCATGCCTAATGGTTAAATATATGTAGACTAAGGACAAAAACTAAACCTAGTCAAACTAAAGATGCCTGTTATGTCAATAGTACAGGAAATCAGCCTGCCTCAGACAAGAACTGTGATAGCTAAGTTGTTAGTGTACCAGATTATCATTCTTAAGTGGTCCTCTAGCTTTGGTTAGATTTCAGGAATACTGTAATAGAAACATTTCTAACCTTTTTGTGTTTTTGGTAGGCTTACTTCATGGTCTTCATTTAACCACTTTGAATCAGATGTGGCTTAATCCTCTTGCAAATAATGATCAAAATTCACAAGATTTGATTGTTTTTCTTCTCCTGGGCTTTAAATATAACATGGAGCTCTTTTATTCTTATTGCAGGAACATTGGGGTTGTCAGAGTACTTTAACATAAGATTTCAAGTGTTCTATAACCAATAAATCTCTTGTTTTTTTTGGTGGGACCATTGTCGTTGTATGCCATGTACTACTGGTTGAGAGAGATCTGTCTTATTCATCCTCATCCTTATAATGACTTCATCCCTCATACTTTTAGGTTATTCAGGAGTGTGTTTCTTGAAGTACCTGCCTTTTTGCTTCTTATGATTTTGAGTGTAGAAGATCCTTTATTTTGGAGGTTGTACCTGGCTTCGGTGTCCATTGTTTACATGGGATTGGACCTCCTGCATCTGGTTGTTCTATTCTCTTCACAGCCTTGTTTACTTCATCTTCCCCTCCTGAATTGCAGTGCCATCTGTATGTGATTAATGGATTCATATGAAAGACTGATATTTTTGCAGTAAAAATGTTTTTGTACAAACTCATTAAGCATCTTAGTGCCTTCCTTCCTTCACCTTACTTTTCCAAATGGAGGTTGGCACAGAGGAGTGGGAAAAGTGTTGTCTTGCAAGACACTGGGGCCAGGCGTATGCATATGAAGTTGGGCTTTCTTCTTTCAATATATTTCAAGCTAGTGCAGCCAAATCCATTTCTCACAAAGTATGGCTATCTGTGACTGTCTATTGTAGAAAAACTTGTGAAGAACATTGTTTTTGCCATTGAAAAACAGATCGCTTGTACCAGCTTTATGAACAAAATGATTGTATTGTGTATTAGAATTAATTAAGCTTTCAATTCTTGATGATGTCTAGTTCGGGTTGTAGTTTGAAAGTTAATAAAGACTGTAATATAAGATATAGTATTTCAGTAGATATTTGTTTCATCAACAGTTCAAGATGTTTACATATGATGAAGATTATAAGTGAAACATTTTTCTACAGATCTGTGTTGATGGTGTACCAATCACAACACAAGAAGAAGACATGGTAGGCCTAATGTCAATGTCAGGATCTTCCAGCTATTCTCCAGAGCTGATATCATCACTGTCTTCATTCTCTCCTTTCTGCTCTCCTGTTAACTTCTTGACTGTACCAGATATTCCTTCCCAGCCTCTTATTGAACCTAGTCAAGAAGAAGATTCTATGCAAGACCTGAATGTTCCATCACAGCCACCCAGCTTAAGCCAGGAGCCTCTGTCTTCATCAGTGAAAAGTACTGGTCCAGGTGTGTATTATATACATATAGGTGTTTATATTAAACTTGGGAGTGGTATTTTTGGCATTGCATAAATTTTTTCCTTTGTTTACATATATTTTTCATAAGTCTGAAACTTCCCATATTTTAGACATGATATTCAAGAATATTTTATAAGCAGCCTCTACGATATTCAAGAATATTTTATTAAAAGCCTCTACATTTTTAGTCAGTTTCTGACCTTGTGCTTGTTCATCTGCATATGCTGCTGTATTAAAATTCCAGTTTTGATTATTGGCATGTCAGTTATATTTTGTCCTCTTGTTCTCATTTGTTGGATAAATTTCTTAAACAATTTTGCAAAAGATTGTATTCTTTTTATTAAACAGTACATTTATCTGTAGTCATAAGTGTAGTATTGAATTGTGATGAACATAATGGAATCACAGTTTTGAAGAATATATAATTTCCAGACAGTTTTAAGACATTTCTCTTCAGTGTTAGAGGAAGCAGGATGTTTCCAAATTGTCTGTGATTTATAAGTAGTTCTTTGAACTTGTGGTTTTGTTACCTTCATCTGTTCAGTTTTCTTATTGTAATTTTTGATGATACTAGCTGCTTTGTACAGTAATTTTAAAATAGATGTTCATTAGGTTGTGACTTCTGAATTGTGGGGTTCAGTCTCTGCTATTATGAAGTAGATATATTTGGCCATTTATAATTTGTGACATTTTGTGAAGGTTACATGAAAAATTTGCAGTTTGGAGATCACATAGGCAAAAGAATAGGCTCTTGTTATTAGTAGTAGTTTCTGTTTGCTTGCCCCGGCTGGTTTTAAGAAAAAAAATGCTAAACTTACAAAAAATAACAGAACGATAGATAAGAAGAAAACTAGATTTTGTCAGTTAATATGAATAGCCATGAAATTTTGACAGGGTCTGTGAAAAATTAGTTCCATTGGAGAATTAACACTGAGTTAAGGTAGGGTTTTCTTTGTATTGCCATACAGTAGTACTGTATAATGCAAAATCTATTGTTGTGCAAACATTTTTCAGCTTGTACGTTGAGGCTATAATCTGCTGAGGTGCATTAATGTCCTTTTAGGCCTGTTTCAATGAATATCCATATCTGGATCAAGTTATAAAAATTGATTTCATAAAAATTCACTAGTAAGGTGAAAATTTTACTTTGTAAGGATTAACTGTGGGTCCCTGTAAGGAAAAGGAATGATAATATCAGTCATTCATTTGCATGCCCTGTTCTCAAAATGTCTTAAAAATGTTCTTAGCCTTTCTTTCTATTTGGTGTTGTAATTTGTTAATTAAACTTCGTGCTTGTCATAAAGTTAAAGCAGATTCACATTCCAGCTTTTGAGATTTTTTTTTTTTTTACCAAAAGGCATGTTTATATTACTCTGATAATTATCTCCATCATTTTTCTTTATGTTAAGGGAAAAGCTGTGTTGCATCTCTCTCATTTTCTACAGGTTCTTCTTTTGCATGTGACCAAGCTGCCTTAATGAAAGTGTGGAGTAAGTCTTGAAGGTTTAAATTTCCATTTGCACTAACTTTTTTCAGAGGCACTAAAGAATGGCTTTGAATTGGCATGAATTCTGCTTTTTGTTCTTTTCACTGCATGATTGACTTTTGAATTTTCTTACTGGATGTTATAAAACACCACTAGTGAGGAGAGCTTGATCCTTTTCGTATTTGCACAGAGGTGTAATATTTTTTTATATTTGTCTTATTTTATACAGAAGTGTAATATTTTTTGGGTTTTCATTGAAACCTCATAGACCCATAAACTATAAATGACCATAACTGTGTGAAACACATCCTCAGACACCCACTTGAAAGTTTGCAAAGAAAGATCCAGTGCCTCCAAATCCACAGGGTCCAAGATGCAATGCTTATCCATTCATCTGTGCACCTTGCTTCTGTCAAGAAGGGCTGTGTTGGTCCTAGGACCAAGAAGTACATATTGCTGTTTTTACATGCTTTTATTTAACTTGACTTCTGCGGCTGTCTGTCTGTCCTCAAATCTTGTAACTAAATTTTCAAACTGTTCCCTTCATCCAGTGGACTTGAAATTTTGCATGGCTACTCAATCCTGGTGACAATACAACCTTACATGATCAGTAGGTCAACAGTGACCTCTAGTGACCCAACAGTGACATCTCTCAGTATCTCAGGATTTGTAAGAAACTCTTCGGATTTTTCAAAACTTCTTTGGCTTGTTAGTATCAGTTTCATTAGCTACAATCATACATCGTTTACAGTTTCTGTCAAAACTAAAAGTATAAAATAAAAATCTCAAAAGTTCTAAAACAAGCTTTTATTAAAGGCACTAAAAGTGAAAAACCTTTTGAGACAAAAAACCAGATTTTCTTACAATTAATCATGTCTACAAAATAAAATTGTCACCAAACATGGAAGGAATATGCTACAAGAAATAAAAAAAAAGATATTTTTTTTTCTTGTAGCACTTCTTTTCCATGTTTGGTGCCCATCTTTTTTTAGTGTATTTTAACCCTTAAACGCTGTTGGGTGTTTTCATAAAATTGTCTGTTGAATGCCGAAAGGGAGTAAACGCTTCCATAAAAATTTCAACCGGTCAACTTTGACTCGACCGAAATGGTCGAAAACGCAAATTGTAAACTAAAACTCTTACATTCTAGTAATATTCAATCATGTACCTTCATTTTGCAACAAATTGGAAGTCTCTAACAAATTTCGATTTATGGTGAATTTTGAAAAAACTTTTTTTCTGCCCATGTAACTTGTTTCAGAAATTTTTCGTCATTTTGTCGTAATTTTTGCACTGTTTTATATTAGCTAAAAATAAAGTTTTATATATGAAAATGCGCAATTTCATGTACAATACAACAGAAAATAACTCATTTGTAAAGTTTTGAAATATTTGTATAAATCACGATAACTGCCAAAATTTCAACCTTCAATAACTTTGACTTGGTCAAAAACGCAATTTGCTAAAACTCTTACATTCTAGTAATATTCAATCATTTACCTTCATTTTGCAACCAATTGGAAGTCTCTAGCACAATATTTGATTTATGGTGAATTTTTGAAAAACTTTTTCTTACGTCCACATTCTTCATCCTTGTCGTAATGTTTGCCTGTTTTATATTAGTCGTTTTATATATGCCAAAAAGAAAATAACTCATGGTTGTAGCTTTATCAGTTTTGAAATATTTTCAATAAATCATCTTGTGTTGCAATTATAAGCTAAAACTCTTACATTCTAGTAATATTCAATCAGTGCAAACAAACTGGAAGTCTCTAGCTGGTGAATTTCTGAAAAAAATTTTTCCCTTACGCTTCTGTTTTATGTTCTTTTGTTTGCATCGTTTTAATTAGTCGTTACATAAAGAAAATGTGTGCAGTAGAATACAACAGAAATTAGCTCATGGTTGAGCTTTTATCAGTTTCGAAATATTTTCACATAAATCACGATAACTGTTTCAACCTTGGACCGAAATTTTGTATAAAACTAATTCATGTTTACCTTCATTTTGATTCTGGCACAATTATGGTGATTGTCCCTCTCAGAAATTCTTTTCGTCTCTCAAGTCGTTACACAAAGTTTTATATGAGCTTTTACAACAAAAATAACTCATGGTGACTTTTGAACATTGCCCTAACTCATTTCAGTGGTTTACAGTCTTCAATCAGTAAAACAGGGAAGTGTTTGTTTTTGATGAATTTTTGAAAAAAAAAAAAAAAATTTTTACTTATTTATTTGTGATAATATTTTCCTGTGTTTTTGAATCCTTTTAAAATTTGTTATATACCACAGTAAATTTAGTATAATACAACTAAAAAAATTAACTTCCTTAGCTTCTGTCTCAGCTAATTACATGTTTTTTTTGCTGTCATATATTCCAATATTTATATATGATAATGATATTTTTTCATTTCTGATGGTTGCATACTAAACTTAAAAAAATGCCAAAATGAACTCTTAATCTTAAAAACTGTTGATTTTTGAAAAAACTTTTTCCGCAGTCTCGGAGGCCGCATATTGCATTCATTAATAAAATTGTGTTTAAAATTTTGTTTTTTATATTTTTGTTTGTTTTGAACCTTGCATAGACCATCATTATTAGTACATTTTCATCTCTCCACATTTTCCTAATGTGATGGCCTGATGTTTTGCAAGTTATTTTGCCTTTGTTACCTTTTAGTTGGAGAAGTGAGTAGCCTGCTGCCAGTTTACACTGTTTTTATGTTCTTTGAATTTCAGTAAAGAGTGATCTTCAGCTGTTGGCTTTTGTATTACCTCAATTCTGAGGATTGTCCTTGCCAAGTGCAATGAGCTGTTAGGTAACTTTTAACATTGCCCTACTCATATCAGTGGTTTACATCTGCTCAGTAATGTTTGTTTTTTGGCTTATTTCCTGTTTGCTCCTGCCACAGTAACTTTAGTTCCCTCTTCTGTCTCAGCTAATTACATGTTTTGCATTCTTGAGTGCACTTGACAGTTAGCATATATAGTATTGAGTCTAACTGCAGTACTGTATTGCATTCATTATGCCTCTAAGTACTTATTAAGGTAGAGTCATATGTTTGTTATACCTCCCCAGTTTACACTGCCTTTTGTGTAGGAGCCAGCTGTTTACCTGAACTGACTTGAAAGTTGTGTAAGGATTGCTCCTCTATTCATTGGTAGAAATATGCCAGCAGAACACTCATTTGCAACAATCTGCTTCATCTACTGGCGAGTCATTGGATTCATTTCATTGGCTGAGACTGTGATGATTAGTAATTTGTGAATTTGCACAGATGAAGCTTCCACCTCCTTTATACCTCCTCCCAGTGCTTTGAGGATGGGCACTTTTGACATAGGCATTCTCCAGTTTAGACAGCCTCTGTTTTTTTTGCCCAAGGAGTTTTTGCCTCACTGGGTCATCCATCTACTTATCTGTGATACCTGTTGTTTCTGCTGTCGACGAGGTTTCATCAGCTCCAGTATTAATTATCCATGGGGATTGGACTTTGGTGTCTGGATCTGCTATTTCTCTGCAGAGGCCCAGCTGCTTTATTCTCCTTTCCCAATTTGCAGTTCAGGCTAATTGTGATTAATGGGTTTGTATAACAAACAATATTTTTCAAGACTGGGGTTGGCATAGAGTAGTGAGAACTGTTGGCTCGTGATCAGTGGCGTGTGAGCTGGGCATGCATGGTAATGACTCTTCTGATTTTAACTCAAGCTGGTGTGACTGGGTCCATTGTGGGGGAGGATGAAGACTCTTTCTGATTATTTGATTTGTATAAATATGTTTTATTGTAAAAACATCATGTCTCAAGAGTTACATCAATTGAATTTACTGCTTGAATAAAGTCATAGCTATGACTTTTTCATGGAAACTGGTTAAAATTACCTTTGTATTTATAAGATTTGATTGTATGTATACTTACATAGATGGTATTCATTTTAAAGTTTATAAAGGGAAATTAAATTTTTTTCTTGAAGCTTGAATTTGAGAGCTATGGCTGTGGAAGAGGTGAATGTTTGAGTGAATAAATTTAGTTTTTATCTTTTGCCATTGATGGGAATTATGTAGATAATCTTCATCTCTTCAAAATGGTAGTGTTCAAAAATGTATATACCTTGTATAGTACTGTAGTTGTAAGTAAAAGTAAAAGACTGTCTTGCTAAGAGTTCACATAAACTTTTGTTTTCTCACTCACAGTGTATTGAATTTCTTTTTTTGAATTTTGCATTTACCAGGTGCTCATGTTTGTTTTTGCAACTAATTGACAAGTTAGCAGTAAGTTTTGAATAATGATTTGAATGGAATATAGTTTTTTTTTTTTTTTTTTTTTTTGCCATTACTTTGTTTGGAAGCTTGTGCACAGTTAGTGTTATCAGACATTATTTTGAAGTGTTGTTTGATGTCCCAAGGAAATAATTTACACTTTAAGGTTTGTTATATCTCAAAAGTTTTTCCTCTCTCACAGCAAATGGACAGCAACGCCGAAAATTACGCAAGAAGAGAACCAGACAGATTGCCATTGCTGAGCCTGACAAGGATTTCAAAGAAGAAGAACCTGTCCCCGATCCTAGTACTGGAAATGCCTTATCAAATTCCTTGTCTTTATTGGATGGTATGATAAGTTGCCATGTTCAGGCAGTCTGTGTTTTTCAAATAGTTGATTATGGTGTAGAATTTTATTTATAGCAGTTGTAGATGTCATTAACTTTCTATATTATCAAAAGGGTGGTAGTGTTTTTATATTTTTTGTCATGCCTGAAGAACTTGGTTTTCACAATCACACTAATTTTTCAGCATAAACATTAATGATGAATGGCCATATTCCATGCAAACAAGACTCCAGTTATATCAATTTGATTAGTCTTGAAAGAAAAAAGATCTCACTGCTCTTGCTCAGAATGCACTCCAGCATTCTCATTCTTCCATGCTAACCTCAATCTGCGAGATTGGTGAAAATGTTGGAGGGCCCAGAAAGTTTGTAATTAAGCTGGGGCACAGAAAGTTTGTAATTAAGCCGTTTGGTCATGCTACCCAAGTCAAGATCACGACTGTCATAAGACTTGGAGACTGTCATTGTTCTTTCCTGATGTATTGGTGGTAATGCAGTTGGCTGTGACCTTGACTAAATGGCTTGACAAGATGGTCTCCAAACAAAATGTTTGGAGACCCAAATGACTGTGATTATCTCTGCTGAGTTGATGTGCATCCATTGTTCGTGGCTTGACTACATGCCCTTTATTTGAAAATCTAACAGATGGGCACCCCTGCTTCTTGAAGAGTCAAAACGGCAACAGATTGGGATTTGGTGGAGTCAGAAATACTCCCTTCAGCAGATTGGTCTGCTAGTGTTCCACCATTGAAGTTTAACCCTTTCATGGTGGTTCATCATTTGACGTGCACTAGTGGCATGAGAGAACTACTGTGGCATATCATATGATTATTGTTTCGGGCCATGATGTTTGAATGAATGTTGTCGGAAAATGTTCAAATCACTTGAATGGGCCATGAATGACCATATGGCAACACACACCTCGGCTCAGGATACAGGGAGAATAGTCTCCCAATACATCTCATATATATTTGTTCATAATTATATTTGGGAATAGTTGCTGGTTTGAGTTCTTATCTTTTAAAATATTATGTGAGATGTAATTGTAATTTTGCAAAATAAAGTACAGAAAATTACTTGGTAGGACATGTATAACTCATTAAAATTAGTGCTTTTTTATATCTTGGAAAAGAGGCCCGGTTCATGGTTGAAATGTTCACTTTCAACTTCATGTGGCAGGTACCGAAAATTTGAGAATTTTTTTTATACCATGAGGCTTTGCATATCTTTCTCTTTCCATTGATGAGCTCTTTTTTAAAATTAGCAGACCTTCAGGTTGCCCAGTCATGGGGTTTTGTTAATGTGTATATAGGCTGGCCAGTAAGGATTAAGGAGGTTGGTCTCTGCTATTGGAATCAGTATACATTAGGATGCAAAGGCTGCCTTCCAGCACAAAGCCTGTTGAAGTATAATGGTTGACGCATTGGAAAGATTATACTACAACTGAGGAATTCGGAGAGTTGTGATGTCGAGAGGCTGGAAAACAATGAAATTTCAAGGGTAGGTGTGGTTTATACCTATGGCAAATGGTGAGGAGTGTTTTGAAAGTAGGTAAGAAGTAAACGGGATGAAGACCAGTAATAGAACCCGGAAGATGTTGGAAAAAGGATGTAAACTAAATGGGAATTTTGGCAGAAAGATCACAAAACAAGAATGAAGAGAATTAATTTTACATTTAATTCTCTCAAGGGAAAATCTTAGGTCAGAATGATTATTATGTATGTGGTTACTGTTGACAGAGTATGCTGTACTAATAGCCTTAGTCTCTTTTTATTTTAGTAGTTCCATTAAGTGTAGTATTTTTATTTTAGTAGTTCCATATTAAGTGTAGTACTTCTACATATCTTTTCCCATGGATTATTTGCTATATATAGAAACTGTACTCCTAGTTATGGAAAATCCATTGTTATTTAATTTTGTCTCCCTTGTAAAACCATATTATGTAAAATTATAAAACTACCATCAGTGCAAAAGGGTTAAGTGATGGAGAGCATAGATGCTGTTATTAGTCAGCTGAATCTGAGAAACACAGCCATTATGTATTTCACAAATGTATATTTCTCACTGAAAGATAAAATTTTTTGCAGTTGATGGTATGATATCAAATAGGTAAATTTTTATTTTTACATTATCTTAATGTAGTTTTAACAGACCTCTGTTTTAGACTTCTAGACTCATAAGTCTGACCCAAAGGATGTGGTCTCAAGTTGTTCTTTATAGCTTGAATTTTGATTCAAATAATGTACAAATTTTTCAAGAACTGAATAGCCAAATGTTGTCAGATTATCAGACCAGACTTCATAAATCAGTCAGTAAATTTTAAAACTGTTATGTGGGCAGACAGGATGACATATGTGACAAATGTGGGCAGACAGGATGACATATGTGACAAATACCTGAGTAGCATGCTTATTTTGAACTGTCAGTTTACTTGAAAGTTGGTTTTGTTTTCATGTGCATTAAATTGATGTACCTGGTTTATAGTAAATTTCATTACAACTATCTTAGGTTTGTATTTTTTTTGCAGTAGCTCCTGAACTTACAGAGCCTCAGCCAATCAGTTCTTATGTATCTGATGCATTATTATGATGGTTTTTGGGAGTTTTTATCTAGAAGTGAAGCATTTTGCAGGTTAATCGCTAATTAACTGATAACTGAAATTTTATGGAATCACTATTAGCTGTGGTATACCTTAAATTTAAATTTTCAAGTGTAGGATGTCTATACAGACCTTTTTACTTTAATAGATTTTATTTTATCAGAAAGCTATACCCCCAATGCATCTTATAAGGTGAGGAGCTACTGTATTTGGTCTATAGTGTAATTCTGTGACATTCCCCTGGATTTTATTTTTCCTTAGGAATGAAAACAAAGTAACCAAATGTTCATGAGGAGTTTGCCCTCATATATTCACCCAAGACATTAAGTTAAACTAGTTATAATTCATTCCTTCTCAGTCACTCTATTTACCTTTTGTGCTTTCTGTGATGAAACTGTCATATTTGTCACTAAATGTAAGCTTGTTAGATTTGGATAAATAGAAATCTGTTTGATTTGTGACAAAAGCATTTTTAAGATTCAAAACTTTTCACTAACATAGTGAGTTATTTCGTCTAATTCAGTGGCAGTTGTCAAGTAATGTTTTGTTCTCAGGGGTTTGGCAGCGTTACCAATTTTGAAACTGTTCCAGTGACCTTATCAGTGCCATACGCTGATATTATTATTTGTGGACTAGCATCCTTGCATTTGTGTTGGTATAAGAGTGATGAGGTATTTTAGCAGTGAATTTTCATACTTTTTCAGAGTAGCCTGCTCTGGATAGCATGCTTTGTTCACCACATTTTTAGTTGTAGTGGTAGTCAGTTTTTTGTTCATAAAACATTACTGTTCCCAGGTGTGCCTAACCCACCACCACCAAGTTTAGCAACTGGGTCACTTTTTCTGCCCCTGAATACTGACACGGTTGCTCAGGCCATCACAACTCTCACGTGCCAAGACGAAATTAGGTAAGATATGAGGGTTTTTTCAAGTATGGGAAAAATCATAGTATTTAGTTACTAAATTGATACAATGTTATTCAACCCAGTGCATCATGAATACAAGTAAGGAAACCAAATTATTTGACCTCTTTAAGGTCATGTAACTACACATGTAAATTTGGCACTTTAGATTTATAAAGAAAATAAGAGCCCAGACATTGTTTCCTAATTTTAAAATTCATTAGATATATGAAAATGAAAGTTCCATTAGATTTCATTGTCACTTATGAGAAATACAAATTATTCTTTATTACGGTGTGTTTTCAGAAATGAGAAAAAAGTGAAGCAGGTAGAAAATTCAGGATAATTTTTTATATTTAAATACAAAATGATATGCTTACTTTTGTTTTGAAAATAAAAAATGGACATAGTCCTGATGTAGGCATTATAAGTAGTTTTGTTTGCACGGAAATATGGACCATCACCATGTATGATTGTTCTGTAGCACAAGCTGGAAACCGCCATCAACCAACACTTTCCTCGAATCACTGTTGGATTTGGATGTCTGTGTATACTATGCCTGACTTGGGTCGAAAGTATTTTCTTTCTGTATGTATGTTGCTTGTTTTTGCAGTGGAGAAAAACTAAATTTGTGAATAGTGAAAGTGTGAAGGTGTTGACACTTTTATATCTTCTTTTTTAATGGATTCCCAACAATTTTGTCCATACTGCAGGGGTAGGTCTTGTAGCCCTAACTCTCCTTGCAGGGAGTGTACTGGCTGGTCTCCTTTGCAGCGTAGCAAGGCCAGAAGTTGTTTGTTATCTTTTGAGTGGAATACTCAGCTTTTGACATTGCGAAATGTTTTCTGCTCTTTTCCCCTGGACTGCCCTCCCACTCTCCCTGCCTTTTCTTTCTTGTATTTGTATTTTTGTGGCTTGGTCCAAGGGGAATAGGCACATGAAGATGGTGACCGACACATACTCTCCAACAGTGATGACCAAGTGCATGTGCCAAGCTCTCTACAGGCGAGTCTGCTTCATATGCTTGTGGTTGGTCACTGCCTAGCTGTGCCTTGTGAGCTGTTCCTGGTATGTCTGCTTCACTGGAGAACTTGAAGAAAATATAGTCCTCTCACAGTATTCTGGGTGGCCCATCTTTACTGCATCCCTGAACCACATAGTTTATTAAGGGATCCTCTGTTCCTGTTGCTGTTCTTGTTATGGAGCTGAACACCATTGAGCCAGCCTTAGTGTTCATCATTCCTATGTCTGACATCCCTATGGTATCGAATACAGGCTGTACACTGATGCTGCTACCTGCCTGAACCATGTCTTTTGCTGCTAGCAGAGGAGAACAAGACTCATGTATGGAATAAGGTGTACAAACACAAGCACATTTTGTCTTCCTCCTCGCTGTTATGGATGGAATGAGGTGCAGAAGCACAAGCACATGTCTTCTTCCTTCTCATTGTTGTCAAGATTCTTCCTCTACTTCATCCTCTCCTGCCCCTTCATCCTCTCATAAGAAGTCTTGGAAAGCCCTCTCAGAAGTCCTTCAGACTTCGAGTTAGAGTCTTCCTTTTTTGAAGGCTGATGGTGGTATTCACCAACCTGCAGGTGGGATGTTTGCCATAGATAGGGTTGACACTGCATTCTCTGTGCATGCATATGATCCATTGTCTCCCTTTTCCTTTCAGGTAACAGGAGAAAAGTCAGCACTACTTTCACACTAGGTGCAATCGTGCGAGTGCAGACAGAGGGTTCATTTGTGACAGGTCATCAGTGTATGATACTCTTGGTTAGAGTGGTGACTTGTGAATATGCAAACACTCAGGGTGCTCTTTGTTCCCCAGAACTCTGCTTCAGGCGTGTGAACAGACAACACCCTTCATCTTCAAATCAAAATCTCTGAAATACTTGCAGCACTGCTAGCTGATTCCATGATGGATCACTGTAGTTTTGAAAAGTGATAACATGACCAGGGTTGCATAGCATCAGCAAGCAAGTTGAGGATGGTTTCCTTTCACCTCTGCCAGCTAATGATGCAGATGCACAAGTGGGAATGGAGTTGTCCTTACATCCTCACGTGGTGAAAAGGCTTTTAAGTTTCAGGGAACCCCAAGCTGCTTAGGGAAATTTGAGGGATGTGGCAGGGGTAGGGTATGACAAAAGATTGCTAAGTAAACTGAAAATAAAGGTCTTTGTACCGTAATCAGACCAGTAATAATGTATGGTTCAGTATCATTGCCATTAAGGAGGAAGGAGGATCAGAATCTGGAGTGAACAGAAATGAGAATGCTGAGGTGTATTATTAGGATTTTGCTACACAAGAGGCTGGAAAATGAAGAAATTAGGAAAAATGGCAGGGTGGTAAGATTCCAGTTTTCATAATTCCACATCCACACAGTTGAGCTGTGTCCTCAGGCTGTGCCCTCACCATGCAAATTTTGCAGACTCTGCCTGAGGTGTTTTCCACACGGCAGAGCTGCAGGTCATTAGTAAGTTGCCAGCAAGTAGGGGCAGTAAGCAGCTGCTGTGGTAGAGTTCAATAACAGTGGTGCAAATATTTATTCAAAAGACCAATGTGTATTTAAGCAAGATGAAAAAATGAAACCCTGGCAGAAATGTAAAGAATGATTTTCTTCCACTAGCAGCAAAGTAGTAAATGACACTGAAACAAAAAGACCTAACATAACTTCATATCTGCAGTGTCGTCATTTCATATCCAATGTCAAAACAATGGGCATTGTCGGTGCCCTCTATAGGACACTGTGGGAGATGCTTGGTTTCCTCCAGAGGTCCTCAGCTTATGTTTATCAGGCCATATTCTGCAATTGGTTTTGCAGATGGGGTGTCCCTCTGGTAGGAGATACTGTTCAGTATATTAGAGACTTCCTCACCACCTTTGTTGAGATAAGCTCCTCTCAGTCCCTACAGTGAAAGGGAATTATTATGCTTTGAGCCAGATCTTCTGATTGAAGGACATGGATTTCTCTTCTGTGGTAGACTTCTCCTTACTCATGAGGAGCTTTGAACAGTCTTCCCCACCTCTGGACCTTTCGCATTCCGGAGTTGTATGTGACTTGTCATCTGTAGCCTGACTCAGGCACTATATGAACCTTTTGATTAGGCATCGAGTAGATCTCTCTTCTTAAAACTGGTTTTCTGTTAGTGTTAGCCTTTGTAAAGCATGTTGGTAAGTTGTAATGCCTTTCCCATGTTCTTTATCATGGCCAGAATATGGTCTCTGATCATGTCACCAAACTTCAAAGATCATTTACAGCTGGTGCTAAGGTATAAGTTAACATAAAGGGCTCTGGTTTCTACATCTAGAAAAAATGCAATTACTTTTTAAGTAAATTCTTGTGTTATCTGATTTTGGATAACAGCAGTAACTAACTAAAGTCTCAAATGAGATATCATTAACTTTTTTCATGTATTTTGATGTTATGTAGCAACCTGGTAATTGCTAGAATCATGGTTTACAAAATTGTCAAGAAACCTGTCAGGGAATATGTTTTAGTTGTGGACAGAATCATGAAGTTTACAAAATTTTCAAGAAATTTGTCAGGGAATGTTTTAGTTGTGGTACGCTAGGAAACATTTATGTAGACATTAAACAGCCCAAAAATAATTAACTAAGTTTTTTTAGGTAATCTGGATGTTGGCACAGCCTTTAAAAAGATAATTTACCCTTCTTTGCAATTAAGGATATTATGTAAAGAAACTTTTGTTCCTATTTAAGTTTCAAGAGTCGAACTTGAGTATTGGAAAAATGCTTTCTAAACTAAAAGTAGCAAAATAATATAATATTGTAGAGTTGATTGTAACAGGGAGAATTTAGAAGCATCACTTATTACCTTCTGTTGAAAATATTTATGTTTGAGAACAGCTTGTTTTCACAGAATAAGAAGAAAGTCACAGTGAGGGCACTGTAGCTCTTTTGGCATGTGAATAAGATGTTTTGTTGTGTATTATTATGTTTGGCAAATGGAAAGTACGTCTTTTAGGTTTTATGTGGATTGGTAGTATACCTTAGGAAGCAGTGGTACTTGTTAAAAGAAAATAACTTCAGATTGCTAACATTCTCATTTTTTCTTTTTTGGTGTGGATTTTATTTTATGACATGAGTTCCATTTTTGTGTATTTTTCTTTAATATGAGATGCCAGGTTACAGTTATTAGATTTTCTACAGCTTCAAGTTGATTATAGTGACAGTAAACCTTACATTATGTTCGTAATTCATATAATTATTTTGTTAATTATGTTCGTAATTCTTGTTGTTATTTTGCTGGTATTATTGTTAATTATTATTAAAACTTAAAAATTTAGGTCTATTGTTTTTTTGAGTTTTCTATCTTATTGAGGGATTGTTAATGATCATGGAAAACATTAACCATTGAAAAAATTACAGATGCTGTTAAATCATAAGTGAGTAGGTCATGAGCCATTTATCCATGACTTTGTCATTCTTTTAAGGTTCAGTCATTCTTGAATTTATAAATGTCTTTGATTTATGCTTTAGGTACAGAAATTTACATAGACCATCAAAACTAAGTTTTAATAAAGTAACCCTTAAGTTCTATTAATTTTCTTGGTTATTTTGTGTTCTTGAAGGTTTTTTGGAGTAAAAGTTTTCTCCATTCGACAGTGAGTTGCATCAAATGAAAGCTGTGAGAATACTGATGTTTGGAAATTCTGAAGTTAGTATTTTGATATTTTATTAGAATATGTTTTGTTTTTTCAGTACTCATGTACCTGAGCAATCAGACAGATTGTTGGAAAGAATTCTCCAAGAAGCGACAGAGCCTCCTGGCTCGTGCACAGATGATCTAGTCACTAGCAAACCAGATGAAGTGGTGGTGTCAGGCACTCCAACAGAAAATGATAAAGACAAGACCACTGAAGATAGTTGTCAGTCCATTAGTGAAGATGTTGATAAAAGTTTGGAAGAGAGTCGAGATTCCAGTATCTTTGATGATAATTCAAAGGGATATTCTGGCCACACTTCAGATGTTACTCCATCGGAAAGTGAAAGTGAAGGCAAGTAGTGTTTTTTTTTTGTGGGGGGGAAGAAAATTCAAAGTACATGTAATACAGTAATGAATCAGTTTCAGTCTTCAAGGTTACAACAGTAAGGGAATTTTTGAATGTTTAATTTCATGCACTGCAGTAGTCTTAAAGTGTGCTGTACTATATTATTGTTTATTGAATAACAAAATGTACCAGTCATTAGAGAGAGGTCATTGTTTCAACTTACTGGTTTAGGTAAATAGTAAATTATCTAATAATAAATGTTTGTCAAATAACAGATTTTATCAGAATTTCTTAATTGAAATTTTAACAAAATAAATTTTTTTCTTACAAACCCTTGAGTCTCATGACACCCACTTTTGCGGTCTGGAATATCCACAGACACATAAACTCTTGTTATTTTCAGACAGAAGAAGAGTGATCATTCGCACACGCTCCCTCAGGTAGGTCCCTCTGGACCTGCCTAGGATCTAACTGTCCTCTTAATTCTTGTAGGCTTGATGCTAGACAGCAGAAAACAAAGGGAGGGGGGTTAGGCACTTTATAATTGATGGTTATGTGTGAAAAATTCTGTTTTGATCACAGCCTCAACAATCATATTGTGCCTTAAGGGCAATTTAGGCAGAAGCTTGAGATTCCCAGCTTGGTCATGAGTGTTTGATGGGTTCAGAAAAAAATTTGTGGGCTGTGAAAGTCTGATGCCAAGACTCATGTAGTTAGTGAGTTGCATATTAGAAGACCTAGAGAGTAAAAAAAGAATTTTTCACTGTCTTGCCCTTGCTTGGGTAATAATATTAGGAGGTGGGGTAAAGTGTTTCTGGAAACACCAATGCTAATTCAGTCTGTTTATTGCCAACTCTGATAATCTGATCATCAAAAGTCTTACCATACTTATACCTACATAGACATTTTGCATGCTTTTGTCGTGAATTGTCTTCTCTCTCTCCTTGTTTTCCAAAGGGCTGATTTTTGCTCCTGAAGGTGCATCCCCATGTTTTGTGCACTTTTTTTTTCTTGCTTGTTTTATAAACTGATTGATCATCTTTAACCCAACAGGTAGTGGCTTATAAATCATCCCTTCCCTAGTTGGCCTCTGGATTTAACTATTCCTTGGCTAAGAGGTAGAGTTATGGTCATCTAGTTACATGACACTGCACATTAACCACCCTGTCCCACTCACTCCCACTCACATGCAATCCTCTCTACACCTGCTATGCCCAGTGACTAGATTGCCCATTTGACTGTCTGCACCTGTACCTTATGTGTCCAACTTAATTTTCTTGCCATGGATATTCCTAGGTGTGCAACAAATCCTGGCATGTCTCACAGAGAAGCAGCACTAGCAATGACACTCTCCACACAATAGACCATGAAGGGAGGATAGGCCCTCCTTGGGGTACTTTGCAGGTTCTCTGAGGCATACCTATGATACACTGTGGCTGCACAACATACAACACAGCACAATCACCAAAACACAAAGTATCAAAACAGTAATATAATAAGCAGCCTACACAGTACAGAATAACAGTATGAGTTACCAGAAAATGAGAAGTTGCCAAACAGCGAAAAATGCTATTGAGAGAAGGAAACTTACAATTTAAATACACAAAAGTAAAAACCACGACCCAGTAATTTGCACACTACAAACTTTAGGTAGTGTAACAAAAATACTAAATACAAATTAATTAAGCAGAAAGGCATTATTAGTGAATGAATATCAGTGGTAAATCTTGTTTGAAATCACTGAGTAGAAAATGCTGGGGAGATTCTGGTAAAACTGATGTTGACAGAGCCACAGACATGTGAACACTGAGGAGAGTAGCAATTACCTGCTTATAGGTCACGAGGGTGCGTTTGAAAATGATCACACTTCTGTCTGGAAGGCAAAAGTGCATGTCTTGGAACATTTGAAACTGCACTTGTGGACATGATATAATTGATTGGTTATGTTGTAACAATAACTTTTAAAAATTTACGTTTTGATGGTATTGTCCAGTATATCTGGACATTTTATTTGACTGATGAAATTTGTATGTTGACACTTATGGACCAGTAGTGCATTTTACACTTACATCAGGTGTACTGAGTAATGGAATCCTAACTTGTTTGCAGATGAAAAAGAGGATGTACATCTCTTCTTAGTAAAAAAAGAAACTGTAAAGACTGTAAGACATGCTTCTGTTCTTGAAGATGAGGTTCTGAACATTGAGGAGAGTATAGTTGAACAAGATATTATATTGGCTATTACTCCTTTATTCTTTAAGGAGAAAAATGGTTTAACAGCAAGAACGATTTACAAGGTACGTTACCATAGGATTGAATTTTTGCTTTTTTTAAAATTAATGTAATTATCTCAGTAGTAAATATAAAATATAAAACATTTTTACATTTGTATGTAGTTTCATTCTAAATAAGTTGATTTTTAAATCTGTTGAAAAGATGTATAGTGCTACCAAAATCCTAGTGCTTCACAGGTCCTTGGTCCCTTAGGGGGTTACCACTCATATTGTGCCTTGCTGGGTGAACTGTAGCCAGCACTAGAAGTCCTTTGCAGCTTTGTATCAGCCCTAGCTGCAATTTTTTCTCCTTTTTACTTTTCATCTGTTATCGTCTGTCTGTTCTTAATTGCCCAATTTCTTTAGCTTAACTTGCTCCAGTATTCAGCTGTTACAATAACATACCCTTCTGGCAAGCCCTATACAGTATTAGAAATGTGACTCAGTCGTCTCATTAAACCAGTGTATGATAATAATTTTAGTTTGATATTTTGCCTGGTTTTGACCATATGAAAAGTAACAACTTCATAAGTGCAATGTGTTACGTTAGTTAATCTGACAAATTTTTTATCACAGTAATTTGTATTTTTCTTAATATACAAACCTGAGGTGTTTACATATGGATAACTTTCGGCATATGTAAAGACTGAGGGTTTGTATGTTAGGAAAAATACAAATTAATTAAAAATTTTTATTTTTCGTTTTGACTTTCAGTGGGATTTGTGTAGTGTTGAGAGCATGGAACTTCTCAGTGTATCACCTCACAAAGTATTAATTACTTTTGACACTATAAAAAGTACTTATAAGAAGAGGACTTACATACTTGAATCTTCAGATTATCAGGTAAGAATTCCATTATTACTCTAAAGGTTTGGCTTGTGATTGTGCTTAAAGTGATAGTTTTATTTTTTATTAAAGTTCTCTAACATGGTGATCTTTTAATGAGCAATTTTAATATGATTTTTGCCTCTCATAAGCTTTATTTCTCTCTAGGATTTTTCTTCAGTTTTGTCTCCAATTTTAGAGAAGAATACACTTGAAAAGGTGTTAGATTCTGCCATGACCTGCCTTAAATGCAATACTCAGTTTTCCCGGGAACTAGCTAAACAGCCTGATGGTGAGTACAGATACATGTGTAATTATTTTGAATATTAGCAATGTTGTGAGTAGGCCTTACTTTTTCCTAGATACGTACTTAGTTTGTGGAAATGCTGATAAGTGAGGTTTTGTCATAAAAGAGAGCCCCATTCCAAGCTGAGCAAGTGCTTGGTTTGATGAGACTTAAGTTGGTAAATTTACTGTGCTCACTTTCCCATTGTCCCATAATATGTAAATTGGGAGAGAAAGATACAAATGGTAAGAATATTAATGTTTTAATTATTCATGAACTCAGAGGTGGAAAGAGAAGTGTGTCACATGTTTACAAGTAAAATATATCTGTAGAATGACAAGGTAAGGACTGGACATTCTGACAGAATCATTAATAGTGTGTGTGTGTGTGTGCATGTGCTAATAGAACTTTGAGAAAGTTCCAGTCAAATACAACAGTGGTGGGGTGTTTGATAACAGTAACGGCTGCCTGGCAGAGATGAAATAAGAGCTTCCATCTGCTAATGATGATCTTATTTTTCCCCCTTTATTAGCTCAGGTTCCATTGCTCTCTTAGTTTGTAATTCCAACAGAGTCTCTATTTGTTCATGTTCTACTTAGCTCTGCTGGTGATTTATCACATGCTTTGCTTCCAAATATTGCATTTGCTGTTGTTGTAGTTTGATGAGGTCTGCCACTTCTGTCATGGCAACCACATGAGGAATATATCCGTTATATGTGTATCCCAGCTGCATTGCTTTCTATATTTTAATTATTTGGGATGAATCTTACCTACTGTTAAAGGTAGCTTATATCTCCACACCAGTAGGCTAGTCATAAAAGCTATCTTTAACAGTAGGTAAATGTCCAAAGAGTAAATTTTTGTTATCAAAATTTATATTTTCTATTGCTCCGTTTACACCTCCCAGCTACCTGTCCAACTTTAACTTTCTCAATTTAAATTTCACCACTTCCTCAAAACCAGTTCTTTTGGTCAGCCCTTTGAAAGTCAGTATCATTGGATGGAGAGGCATTTGAGGAATGCTGTGTTGATGGATGTCAAGAAAAGAGAAGGCAGATTGAGGAGTAAAGGGTTGATCAGGCATTGCCTCCTTGGCCTTCTTCACAAGCAGTCTTTGATTGAAGCTCTGCTTTCCAAGGCCTGAAATAGCTACTCCATTGAGACATATTGTAAAGGTCTGTGAATAAGTAACAGAAATTATTTGCACAAGCAGCCAATGAAGCATGGGTATTTTCTAAGTTGTAACATACTTTCAAAGGAAAGTGTCCTGACATACACTTGAGTAAAAGTAGGACACAAATACTAATTGTTGGGTTTCTCAAGAAGTACATCACATTTCTCCATTTAATTTCATCTGATCATTTATAGTTTTCTCATAGACACATTATAAGAGGAAACAATGGGATATGTTGTAAAACTACAGTGAAATGTTGGCTGACATTATGTAATCAAGAACAAGGTTTTGGGCGTAAGAAAGCAGCATACACACCAATATGCTAATTTTTATCTTATAATCATCATATAAGAAGAAAGGTAGCAATAAATTACTAAGTTACATAAAATGGAGTAAGAAGGGACACAAACCCTTAAAGAGATCATAAATATAAGACAAGAAATTATGAGATAGTAAAAGGATGTCAATACAAGTGGGAGTGAAGGGAAATATTAAATAGGTTTGATGATTGGTGCAGGGAGTCATACTGCACCTGAAGGGGGTAACCATAACACACACAGGCAGTAGAAACACCTTTTTTTTCGTAGATGTTTACTGTATAAATTATCCAACTTCAAACTGAAGCATAAAGACTATTTAGTTTTTTCTGTGATATGAACACATCTACTGCAGTACAGTATTAGCAAGGTTGTAATTTTATGTGTACGCTGTATAATACTTATGCTATGTGTCACATTGGTCAAGAATTGATTTTCTCTCAAGCAGACTCCAATCTGCTCAAATGCCCGAACTGTGGTGGTGGAGTTGTTGTACGTGTTGAAAGAGTAGACCATCCTGCTGTTGCCGTGGCAAGTTTTGATGAAAATGCACCTCGAAGCAGCACTCCCCTGTCACAGGCATTGACTCAGGCATCATGTCTTCCATCGTCAGGTATATGAAAGTTTTTCTCTCAAGAATAGCATCACATGGGAAGGTAGAATGCATCATTTCCAGCTATTACATGTAGCGTTGCAACTTCATGACTATAATTATTTTTCTCTCTCTGATTATTTTTCTCTGTAATTTTCTGATCTGTCTTATTCTTATTTATTATCCTTTTATCTGATTTATTTAACTTTTTCACTTTATGTTGTTTGGTTTCTCAGATTCAGTATTTATACTGTTAGTCATATTGTCATGTTAATGTTCAAATGATTGCATATAGTGACATCTCAGCTTAACAGACCTCAAGTTAATGGACTTATGGATTCATCAGCTACATTATTGTCATTATTTTTAGCCATGCTATCATTTTAGATGAGGTTAGGTGAAGTGAGGAATTGCTGTTAATTGCAAGAGATCTAGAAAATATTAAAGCGCTGGCTGTAATGTAGGGCCTTGGTTAATTACCAGGCGTTGTTACTTATAAGAAAGCTTTACCCCCAAAGTGGTGGTTATGTTGAGATGCTACTGTATTTTTTGACATCTAAACCTTAGTCTGATGATACGTGACTTGCTGAAGAGAAGTAACTTATAAATATTCTGTTTTTGTAAATTGCACAGATATTCCAACATGCCCAGGAGAATCTAGTGAAAGTGTTAGTGTTTGCAGTGAAGCATCTTCCTGTGTGCGTCGTGAGTCAGATGTAGAGGTCATTTCAAATCCGTCCATTTCTAGTATAGAAATCCTCAATGACCAACAGCTCATTCATGGTTAGTAAATTTGGTATTTTTTGAAATTCAGGTCTTTTCGCAGATGTTTTCTTCAGCAAAGTCATCGTTCATTTTGATGTTTAAGAACACACTATTATGATTTATGCCCTGATCTTCACAGTTTGTGGTATTCTGTTATGATTTATTCATTCTGATACAAAATAATATGCCTTTGAATTTTGTGGATGTCTGATGATAACAAAGCAGTTTCGGATCCCATTATGAATAGGTTTTAAAGAATCTTTTTCATCAGGATTTCATATATTTTACATGCTGCCTAAGGGTCAAGTATACTGCCTTCAGAACCAATTTTCAAAGATATCCAGCATAATGATTGCATGATTATTATTATGTTTTTTAGTCATGTACTTGAGTAAAACTTCTTGAGGTACTGTAGATGATAGTAGTATCCATTATTTTCCTTTTACAGACTGTCTTCTGTACTTTACATACAAAGTGAATGACGTATCAATCATTATCGATGTACAGTATTTATGATTTTAATGTGTTTTAAAACAAGGTGAGATAGTTTAGGTAGTTCAAAAAGTGGAGACAAGTAGCTTCTAAGTCTTCACTTGTATTATCAGTGTTGCTTAATGCTGTCTTTTCTGTTGATAGTCAAGTATGAAATTTGTCATTAAATTGGCAGTTTGTCTTCTGACTGCATCAAGAAAGCTTGTGTAAATGGTTCCTGTCGTCGGAACAGAAACCATTTAACCAAGTCAAGAACATTACATAGTCTTTTTCTCTAGGGTATTTTCTGCGATTTCTAATGATGGTGTTTATAAAATTTTTAGGTCAGGTGAAAAGGTAACAAAGTTTGTTTCATTTTTTGATATAAAGTTAAGAATGAATTATAATAACTGATTCCTGTAGATTGAAGGTCATTAATATTGCCTTGAGTATTTTGCATGCAGATGTCATTCCAGAAGAGGAAATTGATGAACAGAAGCCTCCACCTCCTGCAGTAGTCAATAGTGATGCCAGGACTCCTGCTAACTCTCCAAGTACCTTCCACAAACCAGAATCTAGCGCTGGCATGCAAGAAAGTAGTTCGTCAGGTATGAACTGCCATTTTACTAACAGATGGAAGGAAAAATGTTGTAATGGCTCTGCATCATTTTGAATGTTTGTGCCTTGAGACTTGCTATATTTTTGTAATTATCTGGTGTTGGTTCTTTTCCGTTTGTAATGTTTTCAGGTACACTGCTTTTAATTTTGTCTGAATAGCCTCATTTCGTGTAAAAAATCAAAGACCAGATTGTGTGAAGCCCTAGACACATTTTTTTTTCAAACATACAGCATAAACAAAATATAACAAAGAAAAAATATTGAGATAAGGGAAAAGTAGTATAAGAAGTCAGGCTTTAGAATATATTCTTGACTGATATCCTAGAGCTTCATAGAGAGTCATGTTTGGGTGGGTGGCTTCAGACAATTATAGTAACACTTTGAGTTGGCTCACTACTTGTTCTTAAGTAGTTGCTCTAAACTAAATCAACTAGGCACTCTCTTTCCTCATTATTTTTGAGTTTTCAATATCTTGACAGCTCCAAAACATCCCTGATCAAATTTCTATAAAGTTACGAAACTGTACTAAAAGGATAACTGTTTAATTTTTACTTTTAATTAACCCTTAAACGCCTGTTGGACGTTTTAAACGTCGTCAAAAATTGTCTGTCGAATGCCGAGTGGACGTTGCAAACGTCGACTGAAAATGCTTTTTTTAAATATTCGCGGAAAAATAATTATAGGCCTAGTTTGTGGAAGATTTCAAATCACGCGCCTTGGCGGATGCTGGGAGTTCACGGATCCAGGTGTTGTGTTGTTTTGAGCATCACCCAGACGCCGCATGCGCGAATTCCCTCCTACTCACGCCAGATAGCATCAGCGCCGGACCTTGCGGGAGCGATATTTTGACGCGTAGACGTGTTTTGCAGAACTTTGGAGAGTGTTTGCGTATTCGTGCTGCAACAGGACGTTTGTAGATATGTCACAAAGGCGTCAGGACCATGAAAGGCGCATACTGCCTGTCGGAAGTGAGTGTGTGAGGCGAGTTTTAGACTGGGATGCTGGAGAAGGACCCAGCAACCAAAGTGAATTTTAACATTCGGTCAACTTTGACTCGACCGAAATGATCGAAAAACGCATCCGTAAGCCATAATTATTACATTCGAGTAACATTCAATCATTTACCTTCATTTTGCAACAAACGGAAAGTCTCTAGCACAATATTTAGAATTTTGGTGAATTTTTGAAAAAAATTTTCCTTCGCTCCGCACGCGAACTCCGCTGAAAATCCTGTCATTTCTTGCGTCAGCTTGCCGTAATTTTTCGTCGTTTCATATTATTCATTACATAAAGTGTTATACATCAAAATGTGTGCAATTTCATGTAGAATACAACAAAAAATATGTCATTCCTTTAGCTCTTCACAGTTTTTTAATATTTACATCGAAATCACGATAACTGACAAAATTTTAACATTCGGTCACCTTTGATTCGACCGAAATGATCGAAAACGCATCCGTAAAGCCATAATTATTACATTCGAGTAACAATCAATTATTTACCTTCATTTTGCAACAAACGGAAAGTCTCTAGCACATTATTTAGATTTTTGGTGAATTTTTGAAAAAAAATTTTCCTTCACTCCACGCCACAGTTTTTTAATATTTACATCGACTCGATAACTGAAAATCCTGTCATTTCTTGCGTAACAATAGCTTGCCGTAATTTTTCGCCGTTTCATATTATTCGTTACATAAAAAGTGTTATACATCAAAATGTGTGCAATTTCATGTAGAATACAACAAAAATATGTCATTCCTTTAGCTCTTCACAGTTTTTAATATTTTCGCAAAATCACGATAACTGACAAAATTTTAACGTTCGTCAACTTTGATTCGACCGAAATGATCGAAAAAACGCATCCGTAAGCCATAATTATTACATTCGAGTAACAATCAATCACTTATCTTCATTTTGCAACAAACGGAAAGTCTCTAGCACATTATTTAAATTTTTGGTGAATTTTTGAAAAAGATTTTCCTTCGCTCCATGTGCTTATGACTCCGCTGAAAATCCTGTAATTTCTTGCGCCAGCTTGCCATAATTTTTCGCCGTTTCATATTATTCGTTACATAAAGTGTTATACATCAAAATGTGCGAAATTTCATGTAGAATACAACAAAAATATATCATTCCTTTAGCTCTTCACAGTTTTTTAATATTTTTGCCGAAATCACGATAACTGACAAAATTTTAACATTCGGTCAACTTTGACTCGACTGAAATGATCGAAAAATGCATCCGTAAGACATAATTATTACATTCGAGTAACAATCAATCATTTACCTTCATTTTGCAACAAACGGAAAGTCTCTAGCACAATATGTAGATTTTGGTGAATTTTTGAAAAAAATTTTCCTTCGCTCATGTAGCGTGGACTCCGCTGAAAATCCTGTCATTTCTTGCGTCAGCTTGCCGTAATTTTTCGCTGTTTCATATTATTCGTTACATAAAGTGTTATACATCAAAATGTGCGCAATTTCATGTAGAATACAACAAAAATATATAATTCCTTTAGCTCTTCACAGTTTTTTTATATTTACATCGAAATAACGATAAATAGAAAAAATCAATCTTCGATCAACTTTAACTCGATCGAAATGGTTCAAAAATGCAATTGTAAGCTAAAAAACTTACAGTCTAGTAACATTCAATCAATTTCCTTCATTTTGGCACAATTGGAAAGTCTCTAGCACAATATTTTGATTTTTGGTGAATTGTTGAAAAAACTTTTTTTTACGTCCAGCGTTAATTCATGCATCATTTTGTGATAATATTTTCTCTGTATTGCTTTAATCGTTTTACAATCTGTTATATACCAAAATCATCGCAATTTAGTGTACAATACAACTAAAAAAATTAACTCATTAGCTTCAACCGCTTTTTTACAGCGATTTGTATACAATTATATACGAGTTTTTTTTTTTTCTCATATATTCCAATATTTATGTATGATAGTGATATTTTTTTATTTCTGATGGTTGCATACTAAACTTCAGGCAATGAGAAAAAAGGAGCCAAAATGAACTCTTAATCTTGAAAACTAAGCTCGCTGTGATTTTTGAAAAAAATTTTTTTCCGCTTTAGCGCTACCTCTGGAGGCCGGCATACGAGGGAGACGTTTTTGAAAATAGGGCTTCGTTAAAGGGTTAAAGAGAAATCTTGTATGTAATGGAATTGATAAGATAGTTTTTATATGCACTGTTTGCTATTGTGGAATTTAAAATTTTGCTTATCTCTTGGTAAACTTGGCTGCTTGCTGTTGCATAATGTAGAAATCTTCCCACATAGTTAAACAGGTGGAAATTTACCATGAAATCCAAATTCTCCTTATGTTAGTAGTATTGCTTGTATTTTTATTCATACCTTTTCACAGCAAACCTGTTACTTATAATTAGCAAATTATGTACAGATGAAATCATCCCAGGAGCTTCAGTCCCTCTCACAATAAAAAAAAATGGCAGTCACAAACCCCCTGGTCTGAGCCAGCTTCTCTTATATAATTGGTGGTCTGATTTAACTGCTTATTGGTGATATTGTTTATATACAGTAATATGTTTGATTGGTATGCACCACTGGACTGCAGGAGAATTAAAATTAGATCATTGTTAGGTGTAACAAAGTACTACATTACTTTTATAAAGCTTGTGATACCTACATGTCAGAGATGGAAGAAATTTATCTATTACATTCTGCATTTTGTCTCACAGGGAAGTATTATAATGGCACCTTATGTGATGTGGCTTGTGCTAATATTCTTCTGACTTAATAATTATCCTCATTTTCATGCTAGTGAGACTTCTTTCACTGGTATTTATAATTCTTTTCCTTCAGAAGAACAGTCATTTTAGTTGCTCTGTTCAAGTTCTTCGCTGGGCGAATGGGTTCCGTTCTCAGCTAGCACTATGCTGGCCGCAAGTTCGAATCTCTGAACGGCCAATGAAGAATAAGAGGAATTTATTTCTGGTGATAGAAATTAATTTCTTGTTATGATGTGGTTCGGATTCCACAATAAGCTGTAGGTCCCGTTGCTAGGTAACCAATGGGTTCTTAGCCTTGTAAAATAAATCTAATCCCTCGGGCCATCCCTAGGAGAGCTGTTAATCAGCTCAGTGGTCTGGTTAAACTAAGGTATACTTAACTTAGTTGCTCTGTTCACATTAGTGCCCCTACTGCTCCTCACGTCACCCCTTCCTGTCCTGCTGTTCTTGCTGAGACAGTTGGAACCTGTACAGGCAGCCCCCAGTTATCGGTGGGGGTTCTGTTCTGGATGGCGTGATGATAACTGAAAATCGCCAATAACCAGAAATCTGTTAGTTTGGTATTAGTGCTGAAAATCCAGTTATCTCCGAAAATCCAGTTATTGTCGTCACTAGACAAGCGCCGTAAAACCGGATCTCCAATAACCGCGGTCACCGATAACTGGGGACTGCCTGTATTCAGATCTAAAGGGAGGGCATTGTTGCCTGTTGAATTATTTTCAGTCATGGTTAAGACGTAGATTCAGTGTGGAGCCTGTTCAGAGCCAGTGTTGGACTCATCCAGGGGATTTTGAAGGGTGTCTGAAAATTTCTTCCTTCCTAAGGCTAAACGATGCTGATGAAGACTAAGAAGGAGCAGAGTGGTAACCCTAAATGGCAGAAAGACCAAGACTTATGTAACATTGCTTCAGTTATGCTCTCTCTTGGAGAGCGTGAAGGATGATCCCCATGGGTTAATGTGTGAAATTAGTACTGTTTCAGTAGACCCATCTGAGCAAAAAGAGGTCTGGGGTCAGGAATCATTGCAGCCGGAGCAGAATGGAAGAAGTGAGAGTCTTCAGAAAATTCATTAATGTTATAACTTTACTAGACCCTGTCTCAGCATTCCTGACAGTGGAGAGGCATTTTGTCCGGACCATACCAGGGCTGGAGCATGGCATCTACTGACCAAGCCACTGGTTCCAGTGAACTGGGTAAGTAAAAATGCAAGAACTTTTATGATGGTGTGACTGGAGCCACTTTACTTGAAGCAATGCTGTTTAAGATTAAAGAGTTAGTAAGAAAAACCTGCAGTAACAAGGACAAAACTTACCCAGCTTGATAGGAAAGCAAAAAGTGAATGAAAACTCCCCATAAATTAACAGAAATAGGTCAAACTAAGAATTTGGAAAAGTGGGATTGCAGTGAATACCCACTGTTACCCCATAAGGGCTAGGGATGGAACCAGCTTCCACTTGAGCACAGACAATGAAAAAGTAAGTTTATAACACTAAAGCAAAGCAGGAAGAAAGTTTCCAATGAAAAGGAAATCAGAGAGTGAAGTGGATAATGAAAAATGATGGCATGGCACTGTGGTAATAAAGCACTAATGACATTCTTGAAAGAGCAGTGGCATTGGTGATGTTAACAATCTCAAATTGTACAGGAGGAGGTGATGTGAAGCATCATAAGCTGGTTTGGGGAAGTGTGGTGGGGACCTCTCAATTTTGAACAGTAAAAAGTTGGTGCAACTGGAATTCACTGCACCAATGTGATTCACCAACAAAAAACTTTCTGATCAAAAGATACATTTATAAACAATCACTTGCCACCTTTCCCACAGGCTGTTTTAGTCAAATATAAATACAGTATGAAATTTCCTCCAGTAATAAAACTGCCTCCTCTTTGGATCATACTTAAGGTCTGAACTTTTATGCATTTGAAATATTTTTTTTATATGAGTGGGATTTGCAGTCATGTCACCAAAAAACCTACCAGTTTTCCTTGTCTAACAATGCGTCTGTTTTCCCGGCAGAATTATCAACAGTAGAGTTGGCCATTGAAATTATTAGAGATGTACCCTCACAGAAATTTTCAATCTTTAGCTCGAGCTTTAGTCATATAAAAGTCCTTCAGAACTATAATTTGAAGTGTACCCTTTCATAACCAATTCAGTTTTAACTTTGGGAATTGTAATAAGGTGGTAAAAATTTAGAAAAGTTGATTCCTGTCCATTTAGGCATTAAAGAAAATGAAGCTGGTAAAGCAGCCCAAGCTGTGACTATGACAAGATCATGTATACACTATTCTTATTAGTGATTATAGAACACTTATAAAACCCTTTAAAAATCAGTAAATGGTATTATATATGGAACACTGAACCCAGTAATAACATTAAAGTAAATCAAGCACAAAGTTGGAAAATGAAATTCATGTCATAGGAATGACACTCAAGTTATTTTGACTTGTCTTAGAATTGGTCTCTTGTAACCCATTCATATATGTAAAGTAACACTAACAGTTAAATATATTTTGTATGAATGGCCAAAATATAGTCAACAACAAATGTCAAGTTTTACAAATAAATACATTAAAAACATTGTCATTTTCGGTTGATACAATTACATTTTGAAAAAGCTCAGGTTTAATAAATAAAATTTGAACTTTATTGTTGGGCCAGCCTTGTGAGATATTTTAAGGTCTGCCCAAACATGGTCAATACTACCAGGTAATTGCTGTTATCTTTCTTTGCTTTGAGAGAGGATGAAGTGTATTTGACACTGTCTTTTACACTAACTTAGCTATTATAGGTATTTGGTTTGCATGGAAAAATACAAGTTTGTTTTGAATTTCATTCTTTGAATGTAGAAGTAATTGCATATATGAAGTAATTTACCTAATTATAGAGTGTGTACTGTGTCCATAAGAAAAGCAATGGAAAAGCAAGAGATTGGTAAAAAATTGACATTGGTTGGCAGTCAGTTGACTTTGAGTGCAAAGAAACAAATTTTCCTACACTTACCTGTGTTTCCAAATTTTATACAACTCTGCAGACCTGGCAGAGTATATTTACATTTATATTTAAGTATTGCTCACTGCTTTTTCTTCGTGTGAGGTTTGTGTGTCTAAAAAGAAAGGCTGGACTTACATAAATGATACAAGTTTTAGTTGGTCAGATATGTGGAAGAGCACAAGTACAGTACCAACTTCTTGTTTCTGTATCCTGTAAAAGCATCTGGCAGTATTGTATGTATTAAAGAATTTATGCTATATGAAGTGCTGAGCTTAGCTTGGCAGTATAAATTGTTTGATGTTTGCAAATTTTTTGAGAGATTATAACATTTGACTCTTACAAAGTAATAGTTTGCGGTACAATGGTTACTATGACTTAGTTTCAGTAGGTACAGTTCATAGATTGCATTTCTTTTTTACCTGTTAGAATAATGAGTAACAGATACACACACACATTATATTTTGAAATTTATTCAAAAGATGTAAGTCTCTGTCTGTATTTGTAATAGGAAACAGAGTTTGAAGTTGTCTGATTACTGGATAATAGGTCTGTTCTGTTCTTTTCCTTGCATGTCTTTTCATCTCTTTATAAAAAGAGCAAGATTATTTGGTGCTAAAAAATTGTGTTAACCACTTTACAGCGTGTAATATTAAGGCTTATGCTTAATAGCTCGAAGACCCAGTAACCTCTAACCACTTTGTGTTAAGGTTTTCATTAACGTTAACCCTTGTATGTGCGTATCCATCCAGGTTCCATGACAGGGAGTGTGTGCACGACCTACGAAAAGTCGGGCTCCTTGCCCACTACCCCCCTCAAGAATTCCACTCATCACCACTCTCAGACAGACTTATTGGATTCAAAGAACCTCAGTTTGGACAGTCACAATGGTATGCTAAATTTCATTTGTATTATGTACATCTAGTTAACTGCACCAGAATTTTATGTAGTTAATAGTTTTATTTGGTGCTTTAATATTCCTATCCGTTCATGTTTTCCTTTAATACATAATTTTACAAGATTTACAGTAGAAACTGATTGCAGTAGTTTTGATTATTATGTAGTTGTATCTCTTTGTATTTATTAAGCAAGAGAATAATAGTTATACAGTATGAGTAATTGTAATTCCTGTATTCTAATGGTCTTGTTTGTAGGATGTAGTTTTTGTATTCTCGGAGCTCTGTTTTGTATGATCACTGTGTTCTTTTTTAGAGCATATTCTATAAAAAAATATTCTAGACTTTTTAAATAAGAAAACTTGGAATTTAGGGAAATGTACAGGAAGCTTGGAATTTAGGGAAATATTTTGTTAGTACCCTCGTAGTATTGCTGGTCTGAAAATATAAGATCAGTTCTTTGAAGTTAAATAGTTACTATCACATATGGTATAATTACAAAAACTTCAAATAGACTGGCACATACACCACCAAATGTTATTTGTAGTCCATGTGTAGTCTGCTAATGCATGCTCAAAAATATGTTCTTGACTTTAAAGTGCATGTTGCATAATGGTTAATTTGAATTTCTTGATCGCACTGTGCTTGCAGGAACAAACTGTGTCTGTTGATGGCTGTAGTTGGCCAGTTGCTTGCTAGTACAAACTGTCTCATGTTGACTGTAGTTGGCCAATTACCTGACTTGGCTATTTATTTGTTTTGATAGTTATTAAAAAACAGTGATGCACCTAAGTCTGAGAAGTCTACCTTACCCTGTCTATTGTGGAAAAATTGCAGCATGATTTGCCAGATGAAATATGAATATTAAAGAAATGTTTGAATTTCAGGTCCTTCACAGCTTACCTCTGACAGAAACTAATTTTTTCTGATGCTCTGTGACACTTTCTTGTTTGGTTTTAATGCAAACTGAAGAACTTTTGTATAAATCAAGAAATTTTTGACATTTGTTTATTTTAGTATTTAAGATTTTTTTCCCATTGCCTACATACATTACTTTGACATGACCAACTTATATACATCATATTCTCATTGTTTTATAGCAGTCTGTGACACAAGTTTTACCAAGACTGTTAATTTCTTTTTCACCCGTAGTTTATGTTAGATGTCAGCACCTGATGTGTATCCATTAATCCAGGAATGAGGAAAAAGATAAAATCAAGTTAATTAGTGAAAGAAGACAATACTTCATGGAAAGTGGAAGCCATTAATGGTGTATTGTAGTATGAAAGGAAAAAGTTGTTCCAGTAACTGAAGCAGTAGCATATCACAAAATGGTTGTATTACTATGTGAGTGACTATAGAGTAAAACACAGTTTAATTATCATAGCTTTCTCACAGCTGATTGCCAAGTAATGAGTTGTATGTGACGTGGGTAATTTCGATGTTTTACAGAAGTTAATTCATTGTAGTGTGCTACCCATTGAGACCTTATTGTTATAAACTTCTGCAGAGACATCTGGACTCCTGTTTAAGACAGCCGAGTCTTCAATGCTGTCAACAGCAGTGTATGGCACCCCACCTCACTCGACTGGCAGCTCTCCTCGACTTTTCAGCTCAAGTTCAACCAGCATAGGTGTGATTCTTAACAGTTTTTATATGTAGACTCATTTAAGCTACATTCATTGCCTTTAGATTTTTTGTTTTGTTTTTGCCTGGGTCCTTCTGAGCAGGTAACATTTGGCTGTCTAAAAATTAAATCTACATATAAAAGATTGTTTAGCAAAACTATGTAGTTAAATAGGTGTATGAAAGCACTATTGCCTTTCGTTACCATGTTATATATGGTGTAAAAGTTAACCTTTTGATCAGTTATGCCACAACACCTCATCCAGAATTTAAACACCAAGTCAAGTGATGCCTTATGCTCCTATTTCAGTAAGTATGACTTTGTCATTTTGATGTCATTTTGACCATTTGTTTTGTTAGCTTTTTCAAACTTATTGTATTAGAGTGCAAGAATTAACTTGAAAATGACACCTATATGAGTATCATAGCTTGCATAGTAATTTCATATTTATGACAGTGAAGGAAATTAAATATTTCATCACAGCAGACGAAGAGGACCCGCATAGACTCAGCGACTTCAAGGGTTAGTTAGTTATGCTTTTAGCTTCAGGCCTTTTGTTGGCAAAGTATCTCAAGAGGTGTGCACCAGTGTTAGGCCTTTGCTCTTCATTATCTGCATAAATGGCCTGGAATTAAGGCTGAGGAGGAAAATGAGTATTTTTTGCTGACAACAAAAAAATGGGTTTCAGTGCTGGTAGTGATACAGCAGTACAATTGCAAAAAGACCAAGAGGAAGTAAGTAAATGGCCAGTAAATGGTAGATACCACTCAATTTTGGTAAGTTATGCACATAGGTCGTAAAAACAAGAATATCAAGTACAAGATGCTGTGCTATGAAGGAGGTAGGGATTTATCAAGAGGAAGATCTAGGAATCATTGCAGCCTTGTAAGTATTGTATATATGTCGAAAACTAAGCCCAGAAAATGCTACTTTATGCAATGCATTGTGTAGACCCCACTTCTGGCATGCTGTTCAGTTGTGGTTGTCATCCTAGAGAAAGTTGCCAGAAGATGAGAGGCTAGATTTCTCTTTACTGTACTTTGCCCTTGATGCATGAGTTTCTTGCATGCTACATAATGCCTAGCTTTCATAATGTGACCAACATTGTTGCCACTTAATAACATTGATGAATTTTTGCACATTTTTGCCTCCACTTGCCATCCATTTCCCTTCTGTCTGGTGAAAATGATAGTACTCGATGTTGGAGCCTTCAACTGATTTTATAAGGTTTTTTGAAGACTGTTTAGGCGTGGCTTCTTTGCTGCTCTGGAGCTAGGGGAGCCTGTTTTCATAGCTTGATCTACCAGCTCTTCAGATGATGTGTGGCTCCCTTGCCTTGCCTCTGATGGTGGCCATCAAGGGATGCATTGGGTTTTCTTGGCACATTGGACCTAAGTGCCCATGTTTGCTCATAACATTCCTCTAGTTCTGTGTGTTAATTGCTGTTTTTGCCAAGTCCACACTTTTGTGTACCTTGCACTTTGGCCCAGTGTTTGTACTTCCTCCAAGATCATCGCAGTACTATTGCTACAGTCTTAGATTCTGATCCACAGTCAGACTTCATAGGCTTCCTCGCCTGTGTCTTCTTGTTGAGTTGTTGCATAGGGATTTGTTGTTGCATAGGGATTATGGCATACCATCATACCATTTCACCAGGTCTCTGTTTGATTAGGAAGGACAAGGTCAAAGTTTCTTTGCTTGTCTCTGATTGAATTCAGTGGGTCTCTGTCTTGACTTGATTTGTCCTCTTGATTACTAATTATCAGGCATAGCCATAAGGACCATGGCTCTCCAGAGGTTGTGACAGCAGTGTTATGGGTAGATGCAATCATGGTGAAATATATTGGAAAAATATCTCTTCCAAGATGTGACTGCTTCCTGTGTTTGCTCACCAGTCAGTTCCTGTTGTCAACGTGTCGTGGACAAGTAGCGGTTCGATGAAAACCCTTTTTTGTGGCATCTCATGCCATGCCTTTGTAACATGGCGCAATATTCAATCCACATTGAATCAGAAAATTTGATCTGGAATCGTCTGTGGCGTGACCGGAAGTGGGCGGTTATTAGGAACCAATCATTATGTAGAAAATCAAAAAACTCCTTATATGGGAATAACGATCGTCATCATTAGCTCCGCCTATACAGGGGTATACAGTATAAGCTTCAAGAAGACTTCCCAAGAGAGAGATATAGACAGACAGACAGACAGCGCTCAGAGGTCGGACAAAGCAAGGTTCCGACGGGAGTATCCCCTTCAGACGCCCCTTACTCTTTTCCATAAAATCTTGTCCTGCCCAAAACGAAGAGAAGCAGCCAGCCCTTCCTGCTTGTGATGAGAAGTCCCTAAGCCTTCCATGTTCGAGACGAGGTGAAGCAGCGAGCATACATACAAGTGACAAAGAAAAGTAGTCAGCCCTTGCTGCCTGTGACAACGTGAAGTAGTCAGCCCTTCCTGCCTGTAGCAAGGACGAGTCTTCAGCCCTTCCTGCCCTCCATTTGCACAATCTCCGGATTCTTGGAGAAACGGCATTTGTTGCCTCATCCAGAGGACATCCCTTTTTGTGACGTTTACGAGCCCATGGTCATCGTACCAGCAACATCTTTGCTGAGTTCCCAGCCGCCCTTCTGTGATGTCTTCAAGCCTGAGGTCATCGTGCCACCATTTAAGTATTAAGATTGCTCTACCTTGTAACCTGTTCCCCCTATCTATAACTGCTTAGATTTATTTTGTTTAGTGTTAGGTTGAGTGAGAGCAAAGGGGAAACAACGTTTCGTTTTCTTTGTAAATAAGGTTATGAACAAATGGTTGAAGTGTTGTGAGAGTTTCTTTTTATATTCATTTCTCATATTTCAATTGCTGATGTTGAAACATCGTTGTTTAGAGTTTGAGAGAACCTTGAACAATTCTTGCATAGTGACAAGCAGCTCTCACTTACATGACAGCTTCTCACTTCCACCCTTTACATATTCAGGGAGATTCCCGGTTTGGTAAGATTTAAGAGGTTGTCTGCCCAGATTCTCTTTCTGTAATGACCAGATTTTTCTCTTTAAGGATTATCTCTTCAATTTTCTCTTCCTTAGCAAAGAAGAATGAGGCATATTAGCTGGTAGACAGTGGACTGTAAGCATGGTGGTACTCTTGTTTTAACGTAAAAATATAGTTTTCGTTGTCATTGAGGAATGCTTGAAGCTTAGGTTATTGCAACTAAAATCAGAATATAGGATCAATTGTTATTTCTATTCTTTTACTGCCAATAAATTGCATTTTCCTTAATATAAGTACATTTAAAAAATTATCTTCATAGTTATTATATAGGTGTTTGTTCGTAGTGAAATTATCTTTTCTCACTAATTTTAATTATGTAGTAGGTTATTTGGTGGCTCCTGACAACTCAGAAATGAAAATAAAGTTTCAGTTATTAATGTTTTTAGCTTCAACTTCAGAATGACTGCAAATTTTATAGGGAAATAGTCAGAGGATGGTTCAAGTATATTTTCTTGTAGTATTTTACTTAACTAATCCACAGATACCATTGCAGTAGAATGTTATACTGTCCATATAATATTACAAGAAGACTGAATTATTCCTATATTGAGTGTTATCCACTAAAATATGCCGTAGAGGTTCAACGTTGTCTTAATAATGATGATAAAGTCTGCAGCTTTGAAGTATCCATAATCGGCTTCTTTTTGTTTCAGACACTATAAAGAATGATTGCATGATGCCTTCATTACATCATAAAGCAGTGATGACAAGCCCAGTAGATGACAAAGAAAGTGAAGTAGTTGCACAACGTTCACTCACATCATGGGTTCAGTCATTGCTTCATACACTTACTGGTAAGTTAATATATGTTATTTTGTTCATTGATCAAAAAGCACCCAAGTAAGAGATAATTTTATGAGATATGATTCATTACAACATGTTTAATTTTGCTTGTCGTTTTGGTGATGATTGAACTTTGGTTAATCATGATTTTGAATTTCCCAATTTTCCAGGATACGGTTGGCTTTGGTGGGAAGAAGTTGAAGACGTAGAAGGAATTCCCAGGATTGCTAATCCTATTCGTTATTCATATGAAGATTTTTCAGACATTGATCATCGTCTTAAACTTCACTGCGAAGTCTTGCTTTTTCACGAGCCTGAAGAATTCATTTTAGGTCTTGTTAAGGTGAGCACTTTATTCATATTCAAAGTTTAGTTCTTGTTACTGTATTTTAGGCAAAAGAAATTAATATTTTTGGAAATTTATTTTATTTCAAGTTTTAGTGGTTGTTAGGGTTACTTGAAAATTATTTTTTAATTTTTTTTATTACATTTGTCTACTCATTTGATTTTTCTGCCATGTATTTGCACATGTTAATTAATTTAAAAAGACATGATGAAGGCTCATGCAAGATTTAAAATGAAACAGTGCTAACTTGGGAGATCTCTATTTGATCATTTTTTGCCCTTGTCACATAAATGAATTTTTTAATACTGAATTCACATACTTATAGAGGCATATATTTATATATAAGTAGCCCTAGTTGGAAGTCTTAGTTTTAGTATCCAAAAGTACAAAATTTTAATGTCAAGCTGTTTTTACTCATATGTGAATATTTATTACATGTACATGCCCCCTTTTGTAATGGTAGTAATACTGTGTTCTCCCATTTGAGTATTGCAATTCTTGTGTGAAGTTCCCAGTTGATGTCATTAAATTCCATCATGATGATTACCTTCACCTAATATCATGTACCCAGAGCATGTTCTCATTTTTTTTTTCATTTTTCTTTCTTCACTTTGCTGTTGGATTTCAGATTTCATTATTTCAATTTTACCTATTTCGTTATTTCAGTTTTACCTATTTCATTATTTAAATTTTATCTATTTCATTATTTCAGTTTTACCTATTTCATTATTTCAGTTTTACCTATTTCATTATTTCAATTTTACCTGCTTGACGGGGTGACAGAAAGTGTTTTGTCATTATTGTAGTATTGTTATTTAAGTGAGACATTTAGTCACTAGTAATTTTAGTACATGTATTATCCAGTTGCTCACTAGAAGGGTAATGTCTCTTGGTTATATATTAAGTTGTGACACATGGGTAGGCAGAACTCCCATCTGTGGACGTGATTATTGATTTTCTTTGTCAGAATAGTGTACCATTCAGTTTTTATTTTTTGTTATAAAATTATGCTTACTGGTTACTCAGTCCTTGTCTCTTACTTAATTAAATATTTAGCATGTCTATTTCTTATGAAGTAATATTGGGAAAACATAAGAAATAAATATCTGTAATATATTTTTAGAAAATTTACTAAGTCCTAGTAAATAAAAGCAGAAAAGTTAATCATGAATACTTGCAGACTTGGACCTTGGACCAGGCATAGGGTTAGAATTTAAGTTTCAGAAGTGCTAAATAATCCCTAGCACATTTATTCACAACATCTTATCTTTTTTGCATCTTTACCATGTAAAATAGGTAACTTGCTACAGGTGGTTCAAATGGAGAAACACTTTAGTCTCTGCCGCTGTTTTTAGTAACTGAAGAATTCTTGCTGAAGGAGATGAAGAATTTCTCAGGATCAATTGTCAAAGAATTTAGATTGTCTGTACAGGTAGTTATAAGATAAAGGAAATTTATGTACCAAACATGTCAGGAGTCAGAGATCTAATGATGAACTTTTATGAGAGATAGCTGTAGACACTGTTGGGATTCAGTAGGGACTTTGAATCTTCTGAGAGAGATTCCATAGACATTTGGTATTAGGTCTCTTTTATGGACTGCGCCCTTGAAATAATGTTGACAAGTTATGACCCTCTCTCATAAATAGTGACTTAGTAGACGTGAAATAATTTGCTTGTTGTATGAACAGGTACAACATTATGAATAATACCTTAAGTGTTTTGCAAGCATAGAAAGCATAAACATTACATAATAGTTGCTGCTCATTAAGGTGTATGAAAGGCGCTGGATGTTGTGTGAGGAGAGTGCGTCCCCAGTAGCTGAATACTCAACTTGAGAGGACGTAATACCTCTTCTTTAAAGAATAACTTCATTTCTTAATTAACTGCCATAATACATTGAACAGTAAACGTAAGTTGGAATAAGAGGTGTATGCATAGTTGAATGTAAGTAATTTTAAATATTGTATGTTGGCCTCTTTGGGGAAAGTTGATAAAAAGTAGTATCCGGATCGTCATCATCTGACACACCGGACCAATGCCCCAAAGATATGATACATATAAATTTCAGAAAGGGGAGAGAGAACAATAACTGAGTGTTTAAATCAAAGCCTAAATACAGTAACACACACACTCATGTACTTTTTTATTTATATTTTGTGATATGGTATTCTCGTTTATATTTTTCTGTATTTTCTCATTATTTTTTTTTTTTAAACCTAAAGATAAATGCACTTGTGCATAGGGGATGTACGTTTGCACACACTCAATTGATGGAGTCGGTGAGCTTGCTACATCCTGTTTGGTTTTGTCTTGCCTACATATGAAATCGCATTTCGAATATTTTTGCGGTGATTAGAGATAAGATATCAACAGTGATAAAGTATTCTTGTGTGTAATGATGTGTGATAACCATACTTGAGAGTCAACTAAACTTGTAATGAAATACAGTGTACAGTAAATCAAGCAAAGCAAAAAAATGGCAGCATGTACGATGTGTGATAACCATACTTGAGAGTCAACTAAACTTGTAATGAAATACAGTGTACAGTAAATCAAGCAAAGCAAAAAAATGGCAGCATGTACATACATTTTTATGCACTCATTCGATGGAGTTTGTTTAGTGTCATATTTATGTTTATGATACAGTAATTCATATTTCATTAAAGGATATGTACATTACTGAGATACGGTATAGAGAGAGAGAGAGAGATTGAGAGAGAACTGAGGTATGTTTGCATCGAAGCCCAGTACAGTGCAGTACCACAAACTCCTTTACTATTTTATTCATATTTTATGCTAAGGTATTCTCGTTTATATTTTTACTGTATTTTCTCATTGTTTTATTTTTACAAACTGAAAGATAAATGCAATCTTGTGCGTAGGTTACGTACATGCGCATGCACACAGTCGTCATAGAGAAATGCCTTATATACTAAAGATGTAAACACAGGGTGTTGTAATGTAATGCAGAAACACTGTATTTACAAACTGAACGAATTTCATTTTTTGTAGATTGTACTAGGCTAGGCTTTCAAACAAGATTACCAAACTTATGGCTTATGTAACAGTTCATAACCATCTCTTACAATTAACAACCAGTTACCAAAGAACTGACATAAACAACATTGAGTATGACATAAACAAATGAATCTGGAAATGGCTGTTTTGCAATTTTGAGGGATTTTACTTTAACTTAAAGTATGTTAGTTTACCTTTTGATACCCATTTTATATTTATGTACAAAAATAAAAATTAATTCCATTTCTTTTAGTAACTAAAATATGATTCTCCTAATTCTTTCGATGGTGAAATAACATGATAATAACACAGTACAAATGGATTCAGTAAGTGAAATATCAATTTCATCACCATTACCTTCATCTTAAATGCATCTGTAATAGCCTATTTGACTTAAGCAAATGGATATTGGGAGTGTAACACCTAGCCTAGGTCAGTATTTCACATGCATTTTGTATGTTGTGTATGGTAATGAAATATGGTAACAACTGATAAGAAAGATGATGTATAAAAATATGTTAATGGTCATAAAACTATGGTAAACACAGGTAGGCTGGCTACCTGCCTACTGAACTGTCATTTGCGTGGGAGAGCTACTGCCTATTGAACTATGTTATTTGTGTGAGAGAGAAAAAGAAGGGGTTGCACTTTTTTTCAGAGTGTATTTATTCAGTATATTTTGATACAAATATGAGGGAAAAGTGGATAATTGCCTTTTGGATAAAGTTTCCAGCTAAAGTGTGATGGTGGTTGTTTATAAGCATACTGAGTGTTTGCATAATGTTATGTGGTATTGACGAGGTTCGGTGAAGAAAGTTGTGGAGTTGTCCTTGAACACCCCTAGATTTTTCTGCTTACCATTATCCAGATTTTGGCATTATCTCACAGGCTCTTTGCTCTATTAATCTAGATAAATTAAGGATTACTATATCCTCTTGCTTTAGGAAGATATATGAAAGTAAATAAATTCTCTTCTCCATATTTTCATTGGTATTTTTATTCTTGTAAAAGTAGCCGATTGGGAACATTATGGTTTCCTTGTATTGCTGCAGCAGTTCATATTTTATACCTTTTCTTTGGCTACATTTTGGCAGCTCTAGGTAATATGGTAAACTAAAAAAACTCAAAGCTGTGAATATTGAATTACTCTTGGGAATTGTTCGTGTGGTCTCTATCTTTTGTATCTGATTCAGCATTTATGTTTTGCTGCTGTATCCACAATTTGTTTAATTGCTTCCTATCTGTGATAAGAATTTGTACTGAGAAATTTTTTTTCAAAAATTCTGATTTTATTTTCAGGCTGTACTGCTTGTTAAAGGAGGTTTAAGAGAGTATCAGGGTATTGTTGTTTTGTCAAGCAGGAAAATATATATACTAGAAATAGTAGGACCGGAGGAGTAAGTATTCGTTTAAATAGGCATTTTGTTGATTTTTAGTGTAGTTATTGAACATAATGGGATATACTCTGAGTTTAGTAGTTGAGTAATTATTGAATAAATAAGGCATTTAGTGTCATATGTGAGGTGGTCAGTGATGCTGGTAGTTGCCAAGGACATCTCATTCATGTCATGAAGTATAAAAATGTTAAAAATGTTCTTTCTATTTATTAGACTAATTTGGTTTGAAATATAGGTTTTAAGCATTTATCAAAAAGGTTTTTAAATTTTGCTTTTCAGTGATAGCCCTCAAACATGGTTAGAGGAAAGACTATCTCATAATTTGTCAGAGGTACGTGTCATCCATAGCCTATATCAACGACAAGGAGTAGGACTAACTCTTGGAGACAATGTGGTATTGATATCCCTAGCTGATTCTCACCGTGCCAATTGTTTCTTCAACTTCTTTTTAGGTGTGTATTTATAGCACTTTAAACCAATTATCTGTGTGGAAATGTACAAGGATATTGGGTTTTTTATTTATATTTTTTTCAGAAAATTTTAGTGGTGCCTTAATTATCTTTGGAAATTAACCATTTACTTATACATTTTTACTGTATAAATTTTGATTAAAAGATAATATGACTATTTACAGTTAGTGTGACTGAGACCATGTCAAATCAAGTATTATTCAGCGTCTTGGTTTTGTCACACAGCTCTGTGCAATATAAATTGTAACCTACATACTGTGTATACTTGCTTATCAACCAATCTTGTATATCATGTGACCCTTCAGATTTTATCTCCAGCAGATGATTTCTTTGTGTATCCCGTGAATCTTATTCCTTCTAATTTCCATAGGTTAGACTACTCTAGGCTAGACTGATCAAATTTGTTTGTAAAGTTATTGTTAAAAATATTTACAAACAGGTCACTTTTAATCTTGCAAAAATAACCACTAGCTAGGTTGGACTGTTTTTTCTTTTCCAGTCACCCATATACCTCTGGGGAGCTGATTTGACTCATCCCAACTCTCCCCAATGAGGAATATGCAGAGCTGTTTCTATTAATTCAAATTATGAAAGAGTATTGCAGAAAATAAAATTATTAATCTATTCAAAACATCAAATAAAAAGAACATTACAGATTGACCCATAAGATAAAAATACTGCTACTTTGTGTTCACTAGTTGTTTGATTTAGCTAGTAACTTTCCATAAACACATAAGGTGTTTGTATTTTGGTAATGAGCCTTATATCTCTTTGATGATAATTGTTCATCATTACTTTCTATTTCTTATATATTTTCAAATGTACATATGATGTTATGGTATATCACATTCTTTTAAATGTTAAATTACTTCAGTGTGTGAATTGTAGCCTAACATATTACATGTAATATTAACATAGCCCCTCATGCTGCAATGTAAACTTGCTACAAACATGCATAGTGTTCTTCAAATATTATGCAACCCCTAAAGTTTTTTTTTTACTTTTTCAAAGAACGTAATTTTTTTCAGAACAAAGTTTATAGCATAGCAAATGTCATACATCTCACAAAATTGCAGACACTTCATCCACTGTTCTTGTTGGTTCATGACAGAATCTTGCAGATCACTGGTGGTTAACCCGATCATTTTTTGTACAATCCAATAAATGTGTGTAAGAACCATGGCATAGGGATGTAGGTAATTTTGTTTTAGGTAATAGATTTGGAGTAAAAAAGGTATTTAAATTATGAAGAATTGCCTTTGTCTTGTGACATAACCATCAGTTTAAAGGTGCCGTTACTGAGCTACTGATACCCAAACAAGAATCAAAGGATGTGTAGAGACTAAAGGCAGTTCACCTGAATCTGAGTAGTAAGGAACCCAAAGCTGGAAAAGGAATAGGGAGTCAGGAACTTGATTAGAGTCCTGTTGGGAAGCATTATACAGGCAGTCCCCAGTTATCGGCGGGGTTCCGTTCTCGACAGCGTGACGATAACCGAAAACCGCTGACAACCGAAAATTGGTGATAATAGCACCGATCCTTGGTTTTCAGTGCCGGCATCTGGTTATCGGTGCCGATAACCGGGGACCAGCACCGCCGATAACCATGGATCAGCCCCCAATAGCTGGAGATCGGCGCCGATAACCAGGAATCGGTATCGAAAATTCGGTTATCGTCGTCGCCAGACAAGCGCCATAAAACTGGATTGTCGATAACCGGGGACTGCCTGTATACAGTACTGTACTGGTGTGAATGACCAAACAGCTTTTGCATTAGGAGACACCCTTGATGTATAAGTGGAAATTGTCCTCTCAAAGCACTTAGGGGAAGATTTTTAATGTCACTGCTGCTTATCTGTAATAAGTAAGTGAGCCTACAGGATCATGAAGTCCAAGATTTTTCAAGTTGTCCATGAAAAGCTGAGTATGTTTGTGATGTTTATCCCAGGCAGTGCAAGAAAGATTGGATCCAGACACTATCAGCCTTTCTTTCTGGGTTTCTTTAAATCTTCAGTTGAAAACCCTTATGAACAGGATCAACAGACTGTAAACCCAAGAGGGTTTCAAAGCAGAATTTGTCTGCAAAGATTGACAAGTTATAGGAAAAAGTGATAAATAAGAAAAAGTTATAAATGATTAAATATGATGAAATTGAAAATAAAACTGATAAACCTGAATTCAGGAGATGTCAGTGGAAAGCAGGAATAAATTTGCTCCTTGCATAAACTTTTGAAGATCAGAAGACTCCACAGTTGCAGTAGGCAGAGTATTCCACATTTCAGTTGTAGCCAAAATAAAACTCCTAGCAAATTGAGTAGGTAGCATTAAACATGATAATAAAACAATGACACACTGTTTGCAGCAGCCTGCCTAGTGCGAGCGAAAACAGCTTGGTCAGGTAAAGAAGAGCATAGGATATTCATTGCTGTAGTACATTTTATGCAATGAGCACGATGAATTCACTTTACATATATGCCACAAGTCAGCATTAAGAGTTGGCAAATTAAAGTTGACTGATGACATAACTCATGTATAGAGCTTTAGATGAGAGTAAGCACCCGAAGACCACACTGGAGAATAGTACTTCAAACAAGGAAGAGGAGAAGAGTTAAAAGAACTAGGCATAATAGCTTCACAAAACATTTGAAAACATTTTTACTAGATACCAAATTTTTGAGAAACAGAGGAAGCAATATATATATATACTTTTCAAAAGTCAATATCTTATCAAAATTTACACCCATAATCTTATAAGGCATTGTATTTAGATCCCAAACCCTTAAAGGTGTAGTGCACACACTAGCAATTTTGAGTATCCTTGGCAGTTAATAGGCATAAAGAATTTGGTTTTTGTTGTAGTACACCTAATAGCTGTTGGAAACCGAATATCTGATATTATTGCTGGGTCAAGTAAATACTTGGAAACAAATTGTTACCTTTATTAAAAGGTATTTAAGAATTAAATCAATTTGACTTTCAAAAAATGCATCAGGACATCCTTGCTTTACACAAATAGTCAGTTTTTATAAGTTATTTTTCATTTGTTTTTTGTAGAATCTTTAGAGGAATATGGGGTAAACCCAAACATTGAAGAGTGCAGCCCTGCCCAAGAGGAGTCTTTGACTGAGATAATAAAAGAAACCCAGATATCAGCAGGAGAAGAAACTAGTCTCTCCATGTTTGCTATTGTTTCCCTTTTGCTAGGTAAGTATTTTTATTATTGTAATTATTTTTGTTGTTGTTGTAACATTAGCATACATGCTTATATAATAATTTTAAAAAACCATGAACTTGCTATTAAAATACTAGGATATATCTATATAAAAAGTAACCTGAGAACATTAAAGATTAATGTATAACTAAGAATATGGAAAAGACAAATGAACAATGAAAATGTTGGTAATATTGAGTTACTACTCATCCATTGACTTGTGTACTTACACAAGAATAAATCTTTGTGACCATGCTTACTTTTTTTTTTTTGCTTTTAATGAATATTAAGTATATAAATTAAGTATAATATATACACTTCATTCAAAGGTAATATACTATCTAGCAAAGATAACCTTCCTCTCAGGTTAAGGTAGGCTTATGAAAAATGTAACAAGTCTGTTGGGAGTATATCAGAAGGATAAACCTTTTATTCAGCATTTTGTTTTTTCCCACAGATGGAGGATGCAGTGAAAGCCAGTTTTTAACGATGACTGCCACAGATCTTTTCCTCTTCCATGCTAACTTGGAGTGGTATATGCCTCCCTCTCCAGACTCCAAGCTCAAGCTTAATATTACACAGAAAATTGCTAACATTATTTCCATTGTAAGTATCAGTTTAGGCCTCTGTAGTTTGTAAAATCGCATTTCTCTCTATTTTGGATTGACTTGATGTCTTTATTCTTAAATGAGAGGTGATTTCAGAGCAAGGCAAAGTTAAAGTTGGACAGTAAGGTAGGAAAAGATCCAACGGATTGAATGAAAAAGAAAGGGGAATATGCTGGAACTCTGATGGAGGGATGAGTTTTTCAAAATACCAACAATGTTATTGAAGTGTATCTTTTCACTGAAGAGGAATAATTTTGTTTGGGTTGAGCAAAAGCCACTGAATCAGTTGCTTGTAGATTTATTGTTAACATATCTCAGATAGGATTGTAGTTCACCTGAGATAGATTGCCATATGTTCAGTGGTCTTTTTAAAAATAATTTAAGGAAGAAAATGATGACCCAAGGTAGTGTTTTAAATAATGATGCAGCCTTAGACAGAATGTTACTGTTTTAGAAAATAGTTTCGTGTAGAAATTACAGGGAGAATTTGCTAGTTTCATCAAAACTCTATAAATCAAAATATGCCTGTGAACATAATATTTTCTACATGTAAATCTAAAATTATGATTAGCCTTAACTACAGGTAATATCACATGTTTTTTCTGAATATTTTTAAATTTATTATTCAAATTAATAGTACATGGGAAGTTATTCAGAGCATTGTGAATTTTTCCTTAATTTTTTTATCAGTTCTATTTTCAATCCTATAAATTGTCCAGTATTTTTATTATAAATTTATAAAATATATTCTTTAGTTCTGTTGCTTATTTTAGTAATGATTCTATGTAATTTGGTATGGATCTGCATTTTGAACAGAGTTTAAAAATACTAATAAGATTATCATCATCTAGAGTGCAGTATATATCTAAATTGCCTGTTACAACATGTTTATGGAAATTATCTTTAAAGCTATTATCTTCACATCAACATGGGATATCTTCTAAATAATTAAAAGCAGTAATCTAATTTTTTTGAGCACTTGAATGAAATTTTATGGTATGAATTTTTAAAGAGGAAATCAACATTAAATCTCAGTTATGAGGCTGAGGAATATCTTCAAGTTTTCTTTTTAAGGAATTATTGTAAACTCTCTTAGCTATATGGTAAATTCTATCCACAGCTTGATGAGACTCTACAACAGTACAGTGTAGTTACGTCTTCATGTGGTGAATTTGGTCTGTTTGTCATGGTAAGCTCGTTTACATATATCATCAAACCATGGCTGGTCATTTGTTCTGATGCAGATGACCTTTCTAGGGACATGCCTTACTAAAATAACCATCAGCATTTCATTTAATTTCCTCTTGGGATTTGAGTCAGATATAGCATCTGAAATATTGAGTGCCTGACAAACCTCAATAATGTGATCCCAGTTGGCTCTAGATTTCAGCCAGACAGTTTTTCCAGCAGTGACATTTGGAATATACTGATTGACAGATATGTCCATCTCAGTGGCACAGTAATTGAAAGTCACTGTTTTTCCAACAGTGACATTTGGAATATACTGATTGACAGATATGTCCATCTCAGTGGCACAGTAATTGAAAGTTCCAGCCGGCCAATGAAGAATTAGAGGAATTTATTTCAGGCGATAGAAATTCATTTCTCGGTATAATGTGGTTCGGATTCCACAATAAGCTGTAGGTCCCTTTGCTAGGTAACCAATTGATTCCAAGCCACGTAAAATAAGTCTAATCCTTTGGGCCAGCCCTAGGAGAGCTGTTAATCAGCTCAGTGGTCTGGTTAAACTAAAGTATACTTAAGTAATTGAAAGTGCATGTATAATCCTAGACCTTGACCTTGATTATAGCTGAAACATCTGTGAATATGAGGTTTAATCTACTACCAGAAATGTACAAGGGTTTCTCAATTAGCTGAACAACATTGGAAGATACACGGAAGTTGAGAGCAGACCACCCATGTTGATCTGTGGAATTTCAAGTAAGCCACTTGCTGTGCTTTGCATTGCAGTCTCCACAAATAATGAGTGAAGCTTTTGAATCCTCTGACTGAGCCATAATAATCCTTCCCAAGTAGTCAGTATTAAGGTTATGGTAAGGGGCAAATACATAAACATTGTAGAATTTACTAGAAATCTTAAAGCAAAAACCTCCTGGCAGTTTTTCTGATGATAAATAGGTTGTCCAGACCTAGTGCACGTGGGCTGTTACAACGATTAATTAAGTCAGGTCCATCAAACCCTGTGATCAGAAATTCAACCTTTGACTTCTTACTGTTTACAGGTGCCTCAGATAAAAACATCACACCATAGTCACAGACACAAAACTGGAGATCAAGAAAATTTGATCTTAAGGATATGTAAAATTGACTGTATGTCATCAAAAAAGTGCCAGAAGCAAATGGTCAGCATGAGGGGGCTGGGACACCTTGCAAGGCAAAAAAGAAACCTGCCAGGTTTGCCAGATCTACTGGGGAAGGGCAGTCATGAAGGATAGTGAAATTATTAAAAGCTGAAAAGATTAAGTAAAGAAGGCGTTTACTCGGTAATCAGCCATGTGACTTTTGCTTTCTCCATTCTGCCCTGTACACTTTTTGAAAAAACTGGAAAGTGAACAAAAAATATGAAACATTCCCAATTTTACCCTCAAGCAAGGAAACTCAATCCCAAGACCATGGAAAGCCATGGTATAAATCTTGTTCTCCGAGGTTGGAGATCAAGGTTTATATTCAGAGTAATCTTCTCATAGAAGAGCTGCCTAGGAAGTGTCCTCCTAGAAGATTTGCCTGCTAAGTTTACAGTGAGATTGTGTTCTTTGATGATTGATGATTTTTTTAATTGCATTCATATGTGGTTCTCTTAAGCAGTAATAAAACCTGTCATTTATGTTCATCCATTTCATCATACACAGGAGGTTCATAGTGACAGGCATTTAGCACTCCAGTTCCTTGACGAAGCAACAGGGGCAGAAAGTGCTTGGGAACTCCATGTCACCACTCCAGTTGCGGCTTGTCACATTATACAAGCCATTCGCACCCCTTGGACTCATCTCTTCAGTGTGGATCTTGAGGTGAAATATTATAATTCTAACAAAGCAGAGAGTCTCAGGGTAGTCTAAGTCCTTTTCAGGTTTATATTGCTCATGCTTCACTTAAAATTTTGGGAAGGATAGTATTTAAACTTCAAATTATTATACTCCAATTTTCACTGTTTTGGAAATGATGATTTTGGCATTCATCTTAGGTCTTTTGAATGTCTACTGACCCTTAACCTAATGCATGTGCTTATAACAAAGTTCTGATGTTCATAATATTTCCATTTAATATATAGGTTTTTTGTTATTACAGGAAATTTCTTTTTGGGCAAAAATTGATAGATGCTAAGTATGGTATTTTTTTGTTTTTATCTTATAGTACATTATGGCTGAAATTAATTTTACTTACCAGAAATATTGAGAATTTCTCTAATTTCACATTTTATAGAGCATTTGAAAATAATAAATTAAATAATGTGGAATATGTTACTTAAACTTTATCCTGTATAAAATTTAATATGCAATCTGACACTGCAAAGCAATACATAACTTTATACACATTTTTTTTTGTTTTCTTGCTTTTTATTTCCCCCTCTTTCCTTTGTGGTTATATAGACATACAGATGATTGTACTGTTTTCTGCTTTCTGAGGATAGTATTAACATTATGTGTGTGTTTGTAATACAATTTTGCTAAGGAAGAGATAATTATTTTTTTGACAAGCTCTTTTTCCCCCGTTTTTACATAACAGTTTAACTCTCATTCTGTAGTAAACTGTAGATATTCTGTGATACTTGTCAACCTTTGCAATATATGGTTTGAGAGCCTTGACTTTTTGTTTGTTAATAGTTAAACCAGGGAATCATACTGTAGGAGACCCTATTTATTTAAGTAAACCACTGTAGGATTTATTATAATAGTGCTCAGGAAAGACATGGTCTTTGCCAGGCTCATTTGATAGAAAAGTTTAGTTATCTTCATGATTTCTTCATGAGCTAACTTGTTTATTTCATTTGATTAGAAAGCAAGCTGCACTGAGCATAGAGTATTTCAGGACATTAGCAGAATATAATAGTGTATCACTTAATTTACTTTATATATATAAATTTTTTTGAAGATGGTAGAAATGTTTTATGACGGACTGCTGTATACTTCATTAAGAATTGGTTATTGCTTTAGGGGACAAATTTCAAAGGCCCCATGTTACAGCTCTTCCAGTAATGAGAAATCTTTGCTTTTTGAATGATTATTGAGGCATATGTTTCAGACCAAGATTGGATTTTTGTATTAAGAGTTCTTTGAATATGTTTGGTGATGATGGAGTTGCTTCATCTAATCATGAAACAGATTTCATCCTTGTGAAATTTGTGACTCCTGGTAAATTGGATGAATAGAATAGTTTCTTAAAAAATCTTAGTCTTTATTTATAACTCTTCATTCTTAGTGGCCAAAACTTGTATAGGAATTTTGATGTCTCTCCCCTCCATGTTGCCAGTTGGGTTGTGCACCTGTTAATATCCTGTACTGTTATTTTGTGGTCAATATCAGATAGATTTATATCTTTTAAGTTTGGGAATCCACTGTGTTCATTTCGACTCTCACTTTACACAACTCAAGGTAGATTCTGCTGGCATTCTATGCCTTGAATATTTGCAGACATATGAAAATTTACATAAACAGCAATCTCATTTTGTTTGGTTCTTTTTTCCATATTCTCATCTTTGTGTAATGCTTATTGGTAAATCAAATTCAGTCTTTAGATATATACATATAGGAGCGCTCAGTAAAACTGCACACAAAGTTTTAATGGCTTTTTCATCATGTAATCTTGACTGAACGAAATATTTCTTGAAAAAATGTTGTGTTAGCTTTTTATTTTTACATTTATTTGCATATTTTCATTATATATATATATGTCAAAAAATGTCTACAATAGGATAGTTGCTATGTGTTCTTGATACCTTTTATGAAATAGTTTCGCTGCTTTCAGTAATTAAACAGAAACTGTGAAAGGAATGTTACAATAACTGTACTTGAAAGATAGTGGGCAGGGAAGTAAGACTTCATTAGTGGCTAAAGTTTAGCATGTAATATTTGAAAGATTACTTGAGGAGTGTGGGATTTGTTAAGTTTTCAGAGCATTTAAATTAGGTCTGTTGAAGTAAGAGTGTATAGAAAGTGAGAAATTTCCTTATTTTATCAAAATAAAAAATAAAAACAAAGAATAGGCAAAAGCAAAAGTTATTGCTCATGTACAATGTTCTGTATTCTATTGTAGGAGTTAGGTAGCTGTGGATATATGTTATTTTAATTTAAATAATTAACTGCCAAATATATTGTCTTGTATATTGGAAGTATGACCATATTTCCTTTTTATTTGATTTTACAAAATACAATAACATGTATTTGATGAAGTAGATATATTACAGTGCCCTTTAATTTTAAGTACAAAATAAAGTACTGTATGAGAAATTTTGAGTTTTGACTTTGAAGGTGTATGATGATATTTTTGAAGTATATGTTATACTGTATCTGAATTCCTTGTAAGTGATTATTGATGCTTATAGTTTAATTGTACTCAGGATAGTTCATGGATATATATACAGCATCTCACACTTTGATTTAATTTGCAGCTCCCGGCTGTCACTTTTGTTTTATTTTTTAAGGTTGAATGTCATCTGATGACATAGTCTTTATAGTTGGTATTTTATATATACACATGTTTGTAATCATATACTATTTGCAGTATATGGTTTATAATATATTTTATACATATGTATGCATACTTTATGTAAGCATGTAAATAGACACGTATACATGTTTCTTATAAGTTGACCTGGGCTTTATTTTTTTCTTTACATTTATGCTTGAGACATAATAAGAGTTTGCACAATGCAGTGTAAATGCTATCTAAAGTTTGGCATATATAACTTCAGTGCCAGGGATTGTGTTTATATTTACTAATTTAATTTTCTTAATGTAAACTAGTCCAGTGCCTCCGTCTGATGATATTGTATTCTCTTTTTACAAATGTGATGTAATCTAAGTATTGAGCATTACTGAGTGCCTTACTCTCTAAGAAAAGATATAAGAATTTTTGTATGAACCTAGTATTGACAAGTATATTTTGTTCCATAATTCTGTGTGTCATTGATCCTACAAAGCCAAAATTTTGTGCCGGATTACATTGCCAGATTGCCAAAATTACATAGTACCTGATTAGTGGATGCATATAACCAGCAGTTGGTACTGGACTAGCAAAGCCTAGGTAGGTTTTATCAGTAGTTTGTAGTTAATATTGATTTAAGTTTTGTATACATAAAACATGCTCTAAGTGATGGTATTTCATGCATCAGCATATGGAACCCTTGCATTTCATTTGTTACTGAATAGTTACCATTTTATTGCTGATTCCAGGACTTCATTGGAGTGTATCGCACAAGGGAGGGAGATGTTCTCAGTATGACACGTACGTCACTTGATGAAGGTACTCCTCAGGAGAAGAAAGACAGCCAGTCATGGTGTCAGGTTTCTGCTGTTTATGGAAAGCTTAAATTTGATCCTAAGTATCCTATACTTGGTTATAGTGATGAGTCTGTGCCAACTACACCAAAGAAAGGCTCCCAAGAGGAGCTTGTATGTGGAGAAAAAAGCACCAATAGTGCAATTAAAACAGAGTTGAATTATGGAAGGGTTGATGCAACTGTTTCCAGTGAAGAGCAGAACACTGGTAGTGTTTGTAAGACACTTGAAATAAAAAATGAAACAAATGATGATGTGCTAGATGACACTCCAAATGAAAGAAGTGGCCAGTGTCCCCCTGTCTTTCAAGAAGAGGAGGGAAAGACAAGTGTAACTTTTGGATATGACTAGGAAATTTTAAATGTTAGCTATAGTCAGACAAGGCTGTGAATGTTACTAAATTTGTATTAGGAAATGTGAATTCTATAACAATGTAAATTTATTTTTCTAATCTTGTTATTTTGTCTTCAAAGGTAGAATATTTAATATGAATGAATTAATATGCTTAAAGTAATCAAGAAATGCTGAAATGTTAGTGTTTGAAAAATGTGCCATTTAAGGGAGAGTAGTTAAATGTGTTTTGACTGGTAAAGCAGTAAAAAATATTCACACCACCTGAAGAGTGTGTTCATGATAAACATAATACCTGTAGTCATATTTTTAGCATTGGACAATAGACAGTATGTCGATAACCTATTTACTCCAGTCTCATGTACTTTCTTGAGATGTGGCAACTCAGTACTATAAAGCAGCTATGTATGGACTTATCCTTAAAAACAAACACTGAGACTTGCTGATATAATGCCAGCTTCATAATCTGGTGTTCAGAGCTTTAAAAACTTCCTTGGAATATGTGTAGTTCTAGTCTTAGCTACTGGTGTCTAGCAGGTCTTTATTTTTCTTCCAACATGGAATTCTGTTCCATTACTAGTTTTTCTGTTAACTTTTCCTCCCTATTAGCTTGAAGCTCTAATGAAATGATAAGCTGAAGAATGGTTGGTGTGGGCAGCTCAGAATATTAATCCCTCCTCAGTAATAATTATGTGTAAGGTGTTTATTTTGTATGCTGTCAGCTGTGTTCCTCTGTGCTTTAGTTTTGATTACAAGTTTTTTTCCCTGTACTTCTTTTGGTCATGTGGATAATTTGGTTCCTGTAAGAGCTTGATGTGGGTATTCATTTTCAGTCTTACTGGTTTTTGCTCAAAGACAGGCAGCTTTTATTTCATTTTGTTCAATTTTCTGTGCCTGAAAATTAATGTGTGGCTCCACCAGTGATGTGTGCTGGGTCCTTTAAGGTTTATCTTAGAAACAAGAAGAACCAGAGGAAGAAGTTAGAAATGTTTAAAGGAGGAATGGTGATAAGGGGAGAAGTAGAGTGAAAAGCACTATAAACAAATAATAAACTTGAAATGACTGGAAAGAAGTAAAGGAAAGAGTCCAGTTGGGAAAGAGGATGCAGTTTGTAAGGTGTGCGGTTAAATGTATAGTCGGTCACCTATGTGACTGTCCAATCACCTATGCGTCAGTCTGGCTTCCAGCTTCTATTAAATTGTGTAAATTTCAGGGTGTTGAGGGGACTATTTTTCATCAAAGGGTGGTTAATTTTTTGTTTCAAGTTTTACACTTGCATAAAGGAATCCCTTTATAGCTCAGAATCCATCACATTAGAGATGGAGCATAAAAAGAGGTTTTTATTTCTTCTTCAGTCATGTCCTTGTTATTCAGTCTCTTAATTTATCTTCTAGTCAGATGTGTTTTGTGTTGTTGCATTCTTAGGGAAGTTGTGAGACTAGAGTAAATTGCTTTTCAGTCAAAAAGAATTATGTAGGTAATAAAGTCAGTCGAAGAGTTTCAGATCCAGTGCTATTGTAATTATATTTGAAGTGGATAGTTATATAATTATTACCATATACATTTTTGGGGGAGAGAAGTTTGTAAATTAGGTGTTACTTTTTAACTTTTGCTTCTGTACTTGCTGCATTTTTTAAATCTTACTTTGACAATGGTTCCATTATTATAGTAGTTGACTGTTTTATATTACCGTGAAAAGTGCTTCCTTCTGTTTTCTGTATATAGTATATTTTATAGTATAACTATTAATGGTGCAGATGATTTTATATTTCATTGGTCTGTGGTGTAACAGCAACTTTTGCAATAGGCAGCTCTCTTTTTTTTTATGCTATATCTATCCTCAGGGTAACAGAAACACTAAGGTTGAATACTCATCAGGTTTTATATTTTATTTTACTGGTTTTACAACTTGGGTAGACTAACACGAATTTCAGATAAGAGTGGATGCTAGTTATTTGACAGTAATAAATCTCAAATCTAACTTGTAAGTGTAAATTTCTATCAAGCTGTTGTATGTCAACAGTGACTAAAGAAAATAGAAATGTCAGCCTACCTTATCTCTGATTAAAATTCCCAAACATAAAATTTGGCTTTACATGAGCTTTTACTGAAAATGAAAGCTCAGGTGGAGTTGTTCAGAACTGTATGTTTTTTGTTCATTGTCTCATTTCATAAAAAGCTGTACAAATAACATTTTCTTTGTTTCATTACAATCCCGGCAGTCATATAAATAGCCTTCATTTGCTGTCTTTCATGTTCACAGACTCTAGATAGTCTGCTGTATACCAGATAGAAGATGAACAACAGTTCAAGTATCTTAGGTCCTTGAGTAAGATCAACCATCCTCTTCACTGTTCATGAGTATGCAGCACAATTTCCAGCAATTTGTCAAATTTTCATTCATCAGCTCCTATTGTTAATACTCATTCATAACTACTTGCTTTTATTATTTAGTAGTGTATGTGCATAATACCATTGTTTTTTTTTAGTCCCCTTTTCTTTTTCTATATTTTGCCAACATTTTTCCATTTATGGTGCTGGCGTTTGTTTTCACAGGCTAACTAGCTAAGGAGCAGATAAGTAGCTGGTGGTAATTGGTAAGTTTTTGTTTTATGGTAACTTCCTTGTGTATTAATTCATGTTTGGTGAGAGAAGGTATTTTTAAAGTTTTTGTATTTTTGTATTTTTAGGCACTCCTTCCTGGTATAATTGGTTACTTTCAGTAATCGTAGGTGGAATTTTTCTTTCCTTGTACTTACTGTTATAATTACTTATACAAAATCAGTTACACCTTTCTTGCTGCCCATATTTGTTATCAGTTGCATGTTTTTGCTGCCCATAATTGTTTCATTATTTTAATACAGTAATTTTTTTTTTTACATGTGTTAAGTGGTATGGTGTAATCTGATATTTATTACTTATATTCGGCGCTTATTAAGTGGTCTCACCTTTGTCATTTTTGTGATTTTGTTCTGTGTAGTTGTATATACTGTAGTACTTTGTTTTTCTGTATATATTTTTCCGTCTCAGGAAATCTTAAGGTATTATAGCACCTGTCATGGCCAGAGGTGTTCTCTTGCCTTCACCTGAGAAAGATGTCATAAGTGGTTGCTAAGTCAGTGGTCATGCTATAAGAATTTGCCACACCCTTTTGACCCATGGATTAATTCATGGATAGCCCACATGACCCAATTCCTGTATGCAGAGATTGCAGGTCAGTACTAATACTAGTACATTTACGGGTATTATTCAAAATATGCAGAGATCCAAGGACTTTACAGGTGACATCTCCAGACTCTTCTTGTCCATGGCCCCTGGAAGAAGTAGGTATTTATGAATAGCATTTGTTGATGGCTGAAGATGGTCATTTTGAGATGGTATAGGGATGTATCAAGCAATGAGGCACGATAAGTGAGAGTGAAATTGCATAAGCCTAGTACCCTCTCTGTTTCATCAGTTTTGTAATTTAATTTGGGTATGTCTTCAAATTTGAATACAGGTACTTGGCTATGCCAGTCTACTTTTGCTAAGTTTTGTCTGAGAGATGTTATTTAAAAATAGTTGGACTTATATTCACTGGAATCTGTGGTTGTAGGAGCCAGGTTTTAACATTAGGGTTAGATGTTAAGAACTGCCTTCTTTACTTTCTCTTACTTCTTCCTCATCCATTGATTCATGACCAAAAGAGACTTAGTTTTCCATGGTTACTAGCATTTACTTATGTGGATGGTAAGATGATGTTTACCCTTTACCTGGGGATTATCACTACAAGCGGTATGCTTTACATTCTCTGAGTTTTCCACTCTTCTGTGTAGCTCTTTAGTTACCTGATATTGATATTTGGTCTCTTGACTCACACTGTTAAAGTGCTCCTTCAGAAACTCTCAGTCAGCCTAAGGCACTCGGCAGCTTTGCTTCCCACCTAAACTGTGATTAGGTCATTTTATGATTATGATGGAGTTATGAAAAACAGCTGAGGCTTTGTCACGCAAAACTAGTTACAGTATGTCATACATACCTATCAATCTCAAACCAAGTTCCTGCCTCTCAACCCCTTGTCTCGCTGCATTGTGCCCAGAATACATAAACAGTGAAGAGGATGGTTGATTCTTGCTTGTAGGTTCTGGTGGTCCATGTATGGATGGTCAGTAACCTGTCTGGTAGACAGGATAATGTTGAGTCTGGAAATATTTGAGACCACAAACATTCCTAGCTATGAGTGATGGGTATGTATAAAAAACTAGCTTTTTATCATGAAAATTCACTTTTGTTGCAGAACTGTTTGGTCATGAGGTTTGGCTGTATCTGTATCACATAACTAGGTGTGTATTGGTTGTCAGAAATGTTTCTTAGAAATTTTTTCTTACTCCTCTTAAAAAAAAAAAAAGTATTGTGCTGAATATTTCATACTGTGCATAGCAGTTAGTTGTTAAGATCATGTTGCAATATTGTTGAAGACAGAATGTTTACTGGATGCTCAAGAAGCAAAAGTTGTGATGGCATGCTGCTGGCTTAAACAACAACAAAAACAACAGAAAATATAAAAATGAAATTTTGATAGACTTGCTATTAAGAATTTCATAGGACTGTAGAGATAAGTGCATGTGTAGATGCTATACTTAATAAATTAATGTAACTTTTGGTGGTGTAGTGCTTCAGCTTAGATTATCCTTAATTGTTTGTATAGGAAGGGCTAAAAAATTTCCTTGGTATAGCATTATCCAAGGACTTTTTGTATAGTGTTTCCAACTTGTGCAAGCATATAATGAAGAAAAATAGTACCCGTGTGTTCTGTAGCAGTTTATTGTATGAATAATTTAATGTTGGCAAGAAGTACAAAGATTGAAAAAATATAACTAGATTATTGAGCCAATGAAGTTAATACAAATAGAAAAATTTATATAAGTAGGAATTACAAGTGTTTTAATGAATTAATGTACTATTATGTCACCAATACCAGTACACTGAAATCATGAAGCATAGGCAAACCCAGCCATAAATCTTTTGATTATAAATCGACAAAGCAATGGATAGTTGTGAAGTATGACCATCCTCATTTATGGATGTCCTGTCTTGTCTGCTAAAAGCGATGTTCTGGACTTCCTTTAATATATAACAGTTGCAGTTCAGCATCAAGAAGGCCAGCATGATGAGAGTTAAGAATATTAACCCTACGATCTGGCTGAAATGTATATTAATAATGATAATCAGCATCAAGAAAATGGGAGTGAAAGCAACAAGAAAGACCTGATCCTGATGGACACAGTCAGCAGGAATTTAGCCATCCATCTCGGACCGAGGACCTAGGCAGGACAGACCCAGTTCAGACCATGAGCCTCCTGTTTATGGTGCTGTTAGGCAGAAATGCATCAGACTTTACCACCAGAATAGGATGATATCAGATTGGTGAGATGAAAACCTTTAATTCCAATTGTGGCCCCAGCAGGAAATAAAAGATATGGGAGAGGCCGACTCAGCAGCTTAGGCATGTCTCCTCAACCAAGACCTGTGGTAATGACAAGCAAGGCACAAGAAAAACTCTTGTACATCAAATGACAGTAGAAAGAGACACAGTCACATAGAAATCACTTGTCTGATGATTACACAGGAGAATATATTAATTTATTTAGCATACATAAGTGCATAGTGCAAATTATGAGGAATGAAGTTGAACTTTAACAGCACTCTGAACAAGGATTGTTATTAGGTCCAAGACATTGGATTCCCCACCCGCATATCTTTTCTTGACAATGTTTTTTAATGACATGCAACTTGTTTAAAATTCTGTGTCGTTCTTAATTGCAGATTCACTTTTAAGAAACATCTCTTTTGCTTTTTCAGTCACAAAAAAAAGTGGTGTACAGTAGTGAGTGTTTCAATATTTTTGGAGAGGTGTCTGCCCTGAGGAAATATTTTTACTCTTTTATTCTGTTTGGCTGTAAATATTGTTCCATGCAGTGATCCCTGCCTGGTAACTCATACCTTGAATTGTTGGATTAAAACACAGGTTTCATTAAATTTTTTATTCCATTATTAATCTCTGGAATCATTGTTCATTTAGTTCATAATTATAAAATTTTTCATAATTCTGGTCATCCTATGCATTCAGATCTTTCCATGCTATTCCATCCTCCCCGTAGTGATGATGTTCTCTATGCGCAGGGATCTAGGAGAACAAGTTTGGTATGTTTATGTATATTTTTGCCCATATTTATTTTGTCAAGCCTGTTTATTTTGTGTAAAATACACATACAGTGTATGAGGTCTCCAGTTTTGTATTTTATTTTTACAATTATAAGTTTGTTCATATACAATATTCAACCTTTATCATCTTTCCAAATTGAAATAACTCAGATTTATATTTCAGAGAAAGTGCAGTTTCCTACAATTTGCAAGATATTGAATGTATGAGTATTCTTACAAATTCTGTTTCCATTTTGCATGGGTGGAAGTGTCCCAGGAACTTCTGCGGTAAGAGTGTAGTGAAGGTTGTTTTCTCTTTGTCAGTATATTAGATGGGGATTTTTCTCTTCTTATATATCAGTAAAAGAGAGTATCTGCAGCATGGATGAAATGGCAAGAGATAGCTTGAATATTGGTAAATAACATGTACTATGGGTAGATGAGGCCTGTATTTCTCTTATGTTGTAAGAAAATTGGGCACTGACAAGGAAAATGGAGAAGGTGTGACCAGAGAAGGCTAAGATTCATGACCAAAGTTTGATGGGAAGAGGCTGGAAAAAGGACAGATATCTCAAAGGTTGAGATCATTTTGGACATATGGTGAGAAGGGATGAGGAACAGTTGGTAAAAAAACCAGAATATGAAAATAATAAGACAAAAACCTGTGATAGGGCCCAGGTAATCATAAAGAAAGGAGATGGATGACTGAGACCTGATGGGCATTTAGGCAGAAAAGGCATATAACAGAGGAGAGTGGAGAGGACTCATGTTACATCTAATCCCATAAAGAAAAATGCTGACCTACAAACATTTATGATGATGATGATTGTTATTCCTCTTAGTTTATTAATTGCTTGTCAGTTATTTTCCCATAAGGGGCAGCTTTTCTTATCAGGGCCTTTGGGCTTGTATCAATTGACTTTCCAACAAGGGTGGCACCTTGCTTGTGATAATAATAATAATCTGCTCATGCTTTTGTATCATCTGTCAAGGTAATGTATAGGTTGACCATCACTGATCCGGCATCATTGGGACCTGGAGGGTGCTGGATTAGTGATTTTTTTGGATTACAGACTGGTTAGGTTAGAACACACTTAACCCAACAGTTAACCATCTCCTCCTACCTTTAAAATACCCTGTAAATCAGTACAAGTTGGTTAATAAGAAGAAAGAAATAAATGAAAATCAAGTGAAATTTTCATGAAGCACGGGCAAAATAAATGGTACAGATAATTCTGTTGACTTACACAAGACAGCTCATCACTGCCACTTCCAAGGTGAAGAGCTGGGATTTGTAACCAAGCACATTTACATGCTAGGTGAAGGGTTGTCATGATTCCCATTTTCTTCATCTTGGATTTATTTCATATATTTTATGCTATTCTCATTTATATTTTAACTGTATTTTCTCAGTTTTTATTTTTACATCCCAAAAGATAACTGAATTGTGTACGTAGTGTGAGTACGAACGCACAAACTCAATCACTGGCGTCAGAGAACCTGCTACAGCTTGTTGTAGTTGGTGCCGTCATGCTTATGATTTTTTAAAATTTATATTTTATGCCATTCTCATCAATACTTTTACTGCATTTTATAATTTTTTATTTTTACAGTTCAAAAGATAAACGCAATCATGTGCATAGGTATGTATGAACACAGAAACTCATTTCTCTGATATCAGAGAATTTGCTACAGCTTCTTTTGGTCCGTGTTGTTCTGCATATGATCTTTTTAATTTATTTTTTATGCATTTAAAAATTAGGAAATACAGTAAAAATATACTGTATTTTCTCATTTTTATTTTTACAACCCAAAGATAAATGCAATCGTGTGCCTAGCATACGCACGGACACACAAACTCATTCGCTGGCATCAGAGAACTTACTACAGCTTGTTTTGGTTTGTGTTGTTACACTTATGATTTTTTTTATTTATGCTACTGTATTTTCATTTGCATTTTTACTGTTTTTTCTCATTTCTGTATTTTTACAACCCAAAAGATAAACAAAATCGTGGGCCTAGTGTACGTACGAACGTAGAAATTCATTCGCTGGCATTGGAGAACTTGCTACAGCTTGTTTTTGGTTGGCGTTGTTATGCTTATGATGTTTTTATTTATATTTGATGTTATTCTCATCTATTTTTATGCTATTCTCATTTATAGTTTCTCAATTTTTATTTTTACAACCCAAAAGATAAACGCAAGTGTGTGCCTAGTGTATGTACGGACGCACAAACTCATTCGCTGGCATCGGTGAACTTGCTACAGCTTGTTTTGGTTTGTGTTGTTATGCTTATGATTTTTTTATTTATATTTTATGCTATTCTCATTTGCATACTTACTGTATTTTCTCATTTCTGTATTTTTACAACCCAAAAGATAAACGCAATTGTGTGCCTAGCGTACGTACAAACCCACAAACTCATTCGCTGGCATTGAAGGACTTGCTACAGCTTGTTTTGGTAAGTGTTGTTATGCCTATGATTTTTTAAATCTATATTTTATGCTATTCTCACGTTTTACTGCATTTTCTCATTTTTATTTTTAAAACCCAAAAGGTAAATACAATCTTGTGTATAAGTTAAGTAGAAATGCACAAACTCATTCGCTGGCATTGGAGAACTTAATACAGCTTTTGTTATGCCTATGTTTTTCTTATGTTTTATGCTATTCTCATTTATATTTTTACGGTATTTGCTCATTTTTTTGCAACCCCAAAGATAAACGCAATCGTGTTGCATAGGGAACATATGTACACACACAAGTAGCACCAACAAACAGTAGCATCAGGTTGATGTGGTGACCCAGAAAATTTTAAATTGCGCTAGCCAAAATTAGTCCCGGATTAGTGATGGAACGGAAATAATGATTGCTGGATTAGTGATGAAACGGGAATAATGATTGCCGGATCAGTGATGGTCGACCTGTACTAGGTTAGTGGGCAAGACTACCAGTCAGGTTCCATAAACAGCACCTCTCACCTAAGGAGGGATTCTTCATCTAGAAGACAAAGGCATACATTCTAATTGGAATAAATCACAATGTATAAATGATGTACAGTAAATTGCATTTGTGCTAGATAAGCAAACCTTGGGTATTTTTCATAATTTCCACTCTAATCATCCCTGCATTTGTCCCCCCCCTTTTTTTTTACTGAAGAAAAAGTGAGGGTTGACGGTTAGGTAAGTGGATTGTAATACTGTATGTTTTTTTGGGGGAAACACTATGTTTTTTGGGGGGGAAACCAAGATTTTACAACCCAGTTACCTACCTGCCACTACTTAAGCTTCAGTGCTCAAACCATTTTGCGGAAAGTTAGGTCCATATAAGACTTCATGTTTGTATATCTAAGAAAAATTCTACTTACTATAAAAATATAGTGAATTTTTGGGTGGGCCCCACAAAAGCAAAAGTACTTGAGAATAATTTCCTGATGGCATATTGATAGAATAAGACAGCTAAGAACTCGCACACAGAGGACCAGATGGTAAATATTAAGCACTCTATAACTGCTCAGTTTGTTGTTGAAAACTAAACTATTTAAAGCTATTTACCACTTTAGTCGTATTAAGTAATGGTACATTTGCCATGGAGTACAGTATTACGAATTTTTGAAGTGCAAACACTGCATTAGATTTTGGGATATTTTAATGGGTGTATGCATGCACTATTAGTAACAGTAACAAAAACATGCTGTATTATTTTGAGAGACTGTGCTTATATACAAAACTAATTTACCAGGTTTTAAATTATTTTTTTTTTTTATGGGAATAGGTTTACTGGAGTAGCCCATGTACCATTTTTGGCATTAAGAGTTTTTCAAAGGTGAATGACTTCTCAAGATAGGATGCTTTTAATACAAAACATCTGAAACTGAATTAATCAGTTTCCAATCTCCAGCAATGAAATGGTATGTAATGTTTCCTTATTTCTCGTAAAATCCAGTACTATAGCAAATGAAACATACAGATCCATTTTTGAGTCTTATGTTCTGTATCATTTTCAACTAAGAGTAATGTACAAGGTTGTAACTAGAAGATGATCTAAGGAATGTAGAGGAAAAATAAAACAACAATTCTTACAAGAATTAATTTACACCTGTTTTTAATTTATAATGGTAGTCATTACATTATCATAGAATATTACTGAAAAACTAACAACTACTCAAATCACAGTTGATTTTTACATAGACAAAGGAATATGAAATATCTTTATTCTAACTATGCTATGTAGAATGTGAGAGAACATACTATTAGTCCATGGCTTTCTAGAGTGAACAGATTAGAGTTCCCCTCTTCCTTTTTAAGAAGTTGGGACTGTAGCTACAATATCTGCTCCCTTTCCCCCAGTGATTCTCCCCATTACTTTTTCACACACATGCTCTTCTTACATCAGTTCTGGTATTAAGTGGAATGAAAGAACTTTTCACAGTATTGTACAAGATTCTAGTTAGAATTGTCGTTCACGCGATTAAAGTTATATGGAAGTATACATCTAATACTTACATGTGAAGTTTATGTTACACTATGCACAAGGATCTTTTATCTTGACAATTCTCAGTACTGTATACATGTCTCACCTGAGCACAAATTATGCCGGTTTCATAAATAACAAAAGAGCTGTTAGGTGGCAACATTCTGCTCATTAGGAACTGCTGATCTTGATACATACTATACAGTATATATATAATATATATATATATATATATATATATATATATATATATATATATATATATATATATATATATATATATATATATATATATATATATACATACATACATATATACATATATGTATACAAATATATATATATATATATATATATATATATATATATATATATATATATATATATATATATATATATATATATATATATATAAATGTCTTTTACTGTAATACCATAGTATAATATGAAGATAAAAGGGTCGATAAAATACTATTTGAACGGTGTTTTCAAAAGTAGCTGTCCGTACAAAAGAAAGTTGATGGAATCTGCTATTATCTATCAAACCAACAACATGAACTTGTCAGGGCATTGGAAATTGGACAACATCGACGGGTTAATCCTCAGACCTCTTCTGAAGAAGGTGTTCCAGGAAACACGACCACCAGAGTTAATGAGGTAAAAAACCACTAGGGTATTGTTTATTTTCCCTCCTTCTTGGGAAACAGTCACCTGCGTACCATTGTAGACTTAATGCCACACCTACATATGCTTTGTATATATACCCTTGTAACATTTCGTCTGTCCATATTTTACCAGTGAACAGGGGCACAGAAGGAAGTGCTCGAAATATATGGTTGCAACGTTCAAATAGTGTTTTATGGGCCTTTTATCTTCATTATATATATATATATATATATATATATATATATATATATATATATATATATATATATATATATATATATATATATATATATATATATATATATACAATTATATATATACATACATACTTACATACTGTACATACATACATACATATAATCGTTTATTTATTCATAAATGTGTGAAAATCTACTAGTACAAGAATGTTTGATTTTAAAGCTGATCTTTTGGCACCTAGTAATGATAACAGATGGTTTTTAAAATTTTAGGTGGTAGTGTTTATGGTGTACTGCTAAATGAATATTCCACATGAAAGAAATAATTCAATAATTTTGTATGAAAAACATGTTATGTTTTGTAAATGTTAGTACAGTAGTCTTTTTTCTTGCTTGGTGTACTATTAAAGTCAGTGATACTCCCCAGATTAATTCACTGCAGCACATGGTGTGAGCTTGTCATCCTATGTAGTATTAACATTTTCCTCCATGATATATTCCAGTTGCCCAATTAACACACTTTTTGCCCAGAATATTAAATCTGATCGAGAATTTAAAAGCATCCTTTTGCCTTGGTAATGTTTATGGAGTTGAGTACAGGTATGAAAATTTCTACTGATATTTCTATACTGTGCACAAACTTAATTGAAGTAGTTATTGGTAATCCTTGTACATTTACTGTATATTGTAGATCCACACTGATGACTAGATATGGCGAATAACAGAGTGGCATGAAGTGGTTGAGTGCAAGTAGCAGTTGGTTGCAGTGAAGCCCAAAGGCCAGTGGAGTGATTGGGTGAGTGAGTACTTATTGTGGATACATTAATTGTTTCACTGAAAATCTTGAAGTAGTATATTTTTGAATGTTAAGGTTAGAGAAGAAAGTTTGATTTTATTTGCATGAAAAACCCTGATTTGTTATTTTCAAACTAGATCTTCACTGCAAGGATTGAGAAAGTAACCTCTAATTGTGAGGAAATACATCACTTCTCTCTTGACATACTGCTCTTTTATCTCCATTAGATATCTATAATTAAACTCACAAGCTGAAAAGATACCTCATTAATACTGTTAAATACTACAACTCCACTTCCTTGCTCTTAGGATGATTACAAAGTGTTATGAATGAAATAATATCACTGTCTTTTTAAAATCCATACATAGATTTTTTGGGACAACACCCTTAAATAGAATTGTCAGCACTCAATGCTGCATGTATTAGGACTCACTTTTTCTCTTTGTGTTGCCATTATGACTAACTATATTCAAGCAGTTTTAGCTCAGTTTCTGCTTAAATTGCTGTTGTCATTAATCAAATTCAAACATTTTCAGGGTTGAGCTGTATTTCTAGTATTAGAACTCCAATAGGAATGTGAATCCAAATGCTGCAAGGGTTTTAATTTGTTAAGACTACTTGAGCATAGATAATAATGTACACTTACTACTTTCATTAACAGGACTAGTTGTGCATAATGTTGTTTGGGACTTCAGTGTATTTATTACAATCATGTGTAAGATTTGTAGAGTAAGGGGTAGCACTACTTAAGTTCAAATACTTCTGAGGCTTCTACATACAGACAGTCTCCTGCCATCCACAGGTTAGTATATGCAAGTCCCACCAGAGTACATGTACTATTAATTCAAGTATTTTGGATATTTAAAAAAAGTGTGTTTCAAGGTACAGTACTTAGGAGGGTACTTATTCAGATCTTTAGTACAGCACAATGTATCAAGAGAAAGGGTGATTAAAAGTTATGGAAAACCATATTTAATGACAGCAAAGTTATAGAATACTGTACTGATGATGTTAAACAGAGAGCAAGAGAAAAAAAAAAGGGTGACAGAAGAATTTACAGTACTACAGTGTGCTTTGTTTTATCATAAGGATAGTATAATTTGGTATAAGTAAATCCATATTGCATATTTTGTATATAAATCATTCATACATCATACCAGTAAAGAGCACTATTAATGTGAGCTTTATATTTAATCATATTTATCAGAAATAATGGGTACAATCTTTCTGCTTGACTGTGGGGGCCCAAGGATAGGTTTAACACAAGGGGAGACCTGCTCATCCACAATCTTTGCAGCGTTCGTGGAACCAGTTCCCTGTGAATGGTGGGGGTCGACTGTCATTCTTTTTCAGTTGCAGTTTGTACTACTCTCACACAGATTTTTTTAGAGCTTACCTAAATATTGTCAGGGCATCTACCTGTACCCACATACTATCATGGCTCTGCTGTATTGCTTATGCCTACACCCAAGAGCTGCCAAGACCCTGATGTATATCTTATATCTGTACCAAAGTACTGTTGGACACTGATATATTGTCCTGAGTCATATCTCTGACTATCTGCATAGGCATGTCCAGTTATCTTGAGTATTGTTCTTCAAATCATAAGTAATTCTGTCACTTTGTAAATATTGTCAGGATTATGGAGCATTTCCTCAAGTTTAAGGTAATGCTACATACATAGACTCTCAAGGCATTGATGCATTTTCTCTTAGGTTATAGGGAAATATACCCGTCCCAAATACAGTCAGAACCTTGATATACTGTACTTCCCAAAATTACTAGGTAGGACCAACAATACCCAGGGCTCTTGAGGTATTAATTTTGTCTTCATTCATAGGCGAGATCACTGCCACCCAAGTACATCTCTAAGCCTGGGATAAAGACTATTCGCCTCACAACCTAAGGAGAAAAAAAGAAAACTTAATCATAATTCAGTGAATATAAGGTCTGAGAATTTCATTTTGCTGGTATATAGCACTGTGTTTGTTATGAAAAGGAATATTAAATTGTTTTAGTCAGAAAAAGTCATGTAATGTTCTACAGGCATTTCACAGTAACTTTCAGCAAAGTCTTAAAGTATTTTGACCCATATACCTGATTTGATCACCAGGCTCCTCTAGAAATGGGAACTTTTAATTCATGAAGATATCTGAAGGCATCATATTGATTTTACTCTTTTATTAATTTGATGTTGAAGTTGAGATGAAGATGAGTGTGATGAAAGAGAGTGATGTGCTATGTTACAAGTACAGCAGTGCTGTAATCTCTACAGTATTACAGTAATTTTCTTATATTTATTTTACTCTGATACATATGATTGAGTATTGTGTTGGCCTTGTAGAAAAGTCTTTATAGTCATTCTTCAGTAGAACGTACTTATAGTAGATACAAAAATTCCTTTAATGTGCAATGTGATTTTGCACTTAAATAGAATTTGGCAGAAAAGTTTTCAATTTTGCCTAAACTATTTGACAAAGGGAGATGAATAATGCAGTAAATAGATAACATCCAATGTCCATGGAGTTTTTATAATGTTACTAATCATGAGAGGAAAATGAGCCATCAGGATCTAGGGAAAAGGGTAAAAGCCTCCAAAACAGGAGCAGGAAACTTAAAGCAACTTAATTTCATTTCATCAAAGTTTTTAAAATTTTTTTTTAAGGTTGAAATATGTTCAGCCTACATGTAGGTCTCACACACATATACACACATATATATACATACATACATACATACATATATATATATATATATATATATATATATATATATATATATATATATATATATATATATATATATATATATATATTGTATGTATGTATATATGTATATATATTTCTTTTATTTATATATACAGTATATATATGCACACACACCTTGAGTGAGAGGCTCATACTTAGAAATAAAGTCTTTTCAGATGCTGTGATGTGAAATCTTAATAAGAATTTGTTGTCTTGCATTATGAAGTAGAGAAAGTTGATGGTAAACAAAGGACTTACCGGACCATGAAGAATGTTCTTCTAAATAAAAGGCAAGTCTTTTATTTTGTGTTTTGTATGTAACTCAACTTGGCAAGGTCAAAGTTACTGTTGTATTGAAAAGATCTTAATTGAATATTTCCCTTTTTTATTCATGTCACAGATTACTTATATACCTGACATTTTTTCAGCTTTGTTTTTATCTACAATTGCAGGCAGTCATGATCTGCAAACATAAGAAGTAATTTTATACATTTTTTTTTATCAAACATCCAGTGCATCCTCTCTTGATTTTAAGTAAAAGTTGGTTCTCAATTCAAAAGAAGTAAATCTTCCCTGTAATTTTCGCAGTTAGTATACTGTGCTGCATTTAGTGATGAGAGACTAAACTTTTGTGGCCAGTACCAAAATAAATAAAAATTGAGTTCTGTGTGTACAGTATTAGGATTATTTGAATGTAAGTTGAAATGGTTATACAGTACTTACTTATTTAAGAAAAAAATAGCTTACTTGTACAAATCCTTGAGGAATAGCAAAGAGAAAAAATACAAATACAATCAGAGATGTTATAAGTCAATAGACTGAAAGGCTCAAAATATGCAAATTATTTTTTAAACAGTTTGCTAAAGGGAGATAGCATAAAGGTAATATTTGAAACTATGGTTATTTATTCATCAAAAGCAGAATGATTTGTAAAGTACTGTTACTGTAAAATACGTCAGTAATTTTTTTGTATTGAATTAAGAAGCTATAGATAATTTTAACTGAAGGAAACCTCACAGAAATTTATATACTTGAGCATGGTAGACTGCTAAATTTGAATAATGTTCTGATCCAAAAAATACTGCACTGTGCTTCAACTTACCTCATAGCAAATTAAAAGAAAAAAGATGATAAACTTATGGCTGTCACTAACGCAACCATCTGAGCTCGCTTTTCTCTTGGGGTTAAACTGAAGGTTTCTGAGGTACTGTCTGACACCGACGCTTTTTCTGTCATAAAAGTATCTCTTTAGTAATTAATAAAGAAACAAAAAGAGAGAAGATTATCCCTGCCAGCTGTAATTCATATTACTGTACATTATTCAACAAAATTTGACCATATATATTTCTAGATGTTACTTTTGCCAAGAGAAAAAGTAAGAATGGCAATTTTAGGTAAAAGTTGTATAACGAATGATATAAATTAAAAATTACTTAACAAAAGATAAATATAATACAGTAAATGTTAGTGAAACTTTAAATTTTTAACATTACAAGATTTTGAATTTGTATCATTACAGTAAAAATAAAAGATTCAAACTATGCTTAATTGGTATTGAAACAGTAGAACAAATGCAGTGCCACATACAAATACTGTAAACAGTAATTTGTTGTCTTACCTTGTTTGTACATGATCCATCAAAGGCTTTTTAACTATTTAATATGAGCAGTAGCATTATATTTAAAAAAAATTATCAATAAGTTATCCTTGTTCATAATAACTCCGCAGTTTTTAGGGAAATACATTTTTGTTGTGTTGTAATTTAGCTTGCTGTATGGTTTTGATCTACACCATTAATAATACGTAATGACAAATGGTGGTTAACTGTTATACTGTACTAGGCTAGTAAACAAAGGAAGAAAGATAATAATTAGGTTTGCTGGTAACATTAAAAGTTCAATGTTAAACTGTATGATTTAGATTTCAAACAGTGTTAATTTTTGTTTTATACAGAAAATTATCAGGAACCCTGAATGGAGAAAATATGACATTTACTTTTTTAAAATTCAAAATAGGTTTGTTTAATATAATATTGATATATAGTAAAACAAACTTACAATACTTATGGAATCGTTGCATGATTAAAGGATATGGAAGCTTTGAAAAATCAATTTCATCGTCTTCCACTGAATGTTTAGGTTTTAATGTTCTGCATTTCATTTTTGAGATGGAATTTTGAATAGTACTTTAGAATACAGAAACTCATAAGTTTATTCTTATAAAAACTTTGTGGTTCTGCACAATAAGTATGTCAGTGAAAAGTACTTGACTATACCAGAATGTCTTATGGCTGTTGAGCTTAGTTGTTGATCATAACTTTGATGTTGTTATTTTCCTATGGGTGTGAAAAATTAGATCAATGTCTTGAACAAATTGCCATAAATGCCAAATGATAGTTAGAGCTGAAAGACAGGGGGTTCTACCAGAGACTTGTTGCTTAACTTTGGAGATGAATTAACTGAAACTGTGTGTGCCACTTACAGGGATGCCTGATGAGCCACTGACCCAGCCCCAATCTTTTTTTTTTTTTGTGTTATTCTGGTTTGAAGTCAAACTCTGCTGTTTCAAGTAGTGTTTTTATTTTTACCAAGTATTTTTGTTTACCCATTACAAGTCATTGCATGAACCTTGTTGGTGTTCAGAGACACACACTTCTCAAGTTTTCTATTTTACTTAGTGAACTTGGCATGCCTTTGACAAAAGTCCATTAAAAAATATGAGTTAGAATCTTCAATTGTTTTTTTTATCTTATTCAGTCATCAAGTTTTTCTTGTCAAAGAACAAATCCTGTGAGCCAGTTAAATTAGAGATTAAATTTGGTCAGTAATTTGGTTGAATTGCTTTTGAGTCATCATCATCATCAGTCAATGCTGTTGCACCCACTCACTTTCAGTTTGCATGTAGAGGAAGTGTAAGGTTCAGTTCAGCAAAGCAACTCTACTGAGTTTTTCAAATGGCACTTTTTAGGCACAGAAGTCAGTCTTCTCTAGTGATGTTCTGTCCTTCCAAGTCCTTCTTGTCACATTCTTGAAGGAATTAAAGGGTTGCCAATGATCATAAATCGTAAAGCTTAAATATCCACAAGAGAGATCTCTCATATGTAAAATCAAGAGGCTTCTCCTTAGGAATAAAATTCTAGTAAGGGTCATGAGCATGTCGAAAAACTTTTTGGCTCTGGAAACTTTTTGTGGTCGTGCAAGGGTATTTCTCAGCTTTTCAGTATTCAGTTCAGTGATGTGCTGGGAGTTCTTTTATGATTCACAGCTACTTATCCTGGTGCTTTGCCACTTACCCTTGTACTGTCAGGGGTCCTGAAGAAGTTCTTGAGACTCGTTAACCCTTACAGCCCTACAGCAGTCCACAGATCATTCCTCTCAGAAAGAGGTCATCTTACTTTTAAGAAGGATGGCATCATGGTTTTCCATTATGGTCCCCATTATACCTTTAAGACCTTGCTGCTGATAAGGAGCTGTAAAAAATTTTATACAGTACTAACTACTGTACTAAAGAATAAGTTTCTCAGATCTATTAAGAGTTCTATATCATGTCAGCTTCCAAGTTTGGAGTGATGGCATTGCTAATGTTTCATGCTTCTTTGGACTAAGAATTGCGACCTGTCAGTAATCTCTGAGAAAGGAAACGACTGTAGTAAAAGATTATAGAATGCCAACTTCAATTATACAGACATACCAGGCAGTGTGAGAGTATGTTACAACTTTGGGTTATTCTTCTCTCAAGATTGACCCTGTCCAGTCAACAGATAATCAGTTTTATATTCAACATAGCAGAGTTTCTATTATAAAACTGACAAGGTGGCGCTGGCAAAGTTTAGGTTGCAACTGATAGATGCCCTGGCACACACATTATCAAAGAGTGAGACTCCATGATGCCACATGAGAAAGTGGACTTCCTATTGAATAAATTAAAGCCTTGGCTATCCCTAAAGTGAATGAAGAAAGGACCATTTTCTTTTGCTGTTTCTTGGTTTTCTTGCCTAACTAACGGCCCCCCATGCAAGTAATGCAGCATATACTCATATTGACAATGTTTACACGTCTATTGAAATGGAGCTGGTGATGTACCACAAATTAGATTTTCATTCCCACACAACAATGTCCATCTGGCACAGCAAGTCAGTCATTCAATGAGGGAGACCAACCATTGTAACCCACAGGAAGAATAGTAAATTCTGTGTGTCAGAATATTATTTATGGTATTCTTTAGGAATCTTAGGTGTGGGTTTGCATGTAGCTTTAATATCATATTTTCTGGAGATGTAGTACATCTGAGTCATCAGCAAAAGAAGGTTGGGTCAAATGTTTGGTCAGCAGTTCCTGGGCAATCTTTGTAGATGGTGTGCAAAGGTTTGATCAGTCCAGCTCAGAGATGACTCAGTGAAGTCCCTTTTGAGATATCCTGGCTGACAGCTCTAGTTGTTGCTTTAGAGATTGGCACATTTTTGTTGAATTTCATCTCAAATATGTGTGGATGGTTTCAAATGCCTCTCTAGAGAAAGCTGAGTGGTCTGCTGTGCTAAAAACCACTACCAGCACTCAAGTCCCTCATTCCTGATTCTTGTTTAGTGAGAACTTGTTTCCCGTCCAATTCACAGATATTATTTTGGGTTGAGATTGCTGCCTCATGCCTTTCTCTATCCTTAAGAGGAACTCACCTCAATCAGCTACCTTTCAGGTACCTACATCACTATGCTTACATTTCATGATAAACTAAAATATTTCCTTTCATGCCTCCAAAGTATTGAGGGCCTACAACTTAGCTATTCTTGCAAATCAGGTCTTGATATATCCACTTGAAAATATGGTAGTAGAGTGTACTGTACAGTGCTTTGCTACCCATTTTTTCTTAACAATTAATCTCAACAATACAGCCATTCTCAGAATAGGGGGCAATAAGAACTCCAACCCATTGTATACATAACACATCTTTACTGTGTTTACTGTTTTGATTCGTTGACTGATAATCTACATTAATGTTCCTTCTAAGAGGGATAGTACTGTTACTGTGTTTACCTTTCCTGTTTCATGGTCGGATTTCATGTTCTTATGAGTAATGATCGTTATGATTGTGTTTTGTACAATTAATGTTTCCTTGCTTTGTTCTGACTAAAATATATGCTGCTAGTTATTTGTCCAGGAAACCTTGGCTGGCTGTTGGGCAATATAATTTACTGATAGCATCACTCATTATATTTAATATTTGTTGACTTGAGTTCTGCTGTTGAGAACTTTTTTTTTCGAAGGCAGTAGTTCTGTCTGGAAAATTACTCAACCTATCATATGAAAGGCAACGCATACAGAAGTTCATCTTTATACTTACCCAACCTACTATGCATTCTACAATACAATAACATTAAAATACTCTACCATTTTTGTTCTTTACCAAGTAGGACAATTTCTGGATCGGGGTCCCGTGTCACCCGGTGAAATAGTCCATTCAGCACTTATTTCTAGGTAATTCCGTTGCTAGATACCAGAGAAAGCTAAATGAAATGCTGGAGTTACTACCCCCAGAGCGAGCTCCACTAGATGGAGTCGTGTATGGAAAAGGGTGAACTACAAAACACGGAACCTTATCCTAGAGATTCCCAATGTCAAAAGTCCCAACGAGAGAGTGCCGATACAAGCCCATGCACTACTCATGGACTGTATACAAGGCAACACTAGCCGCATTCCATTTTAGCACGTTTTTTCGTTCACACGTAATTTCGTTGTGATCCTTATTTTGTGCTCTATTTTGGATTTTTTATGGCATCCTCAAAGGTTCTTCTTCAATTACTTGAGTACCAGTGTTTTGTTGTTTTTAGGCGATTGAGGCTTCTTATTTTCCTTTAGTTTAATAATTAAAGGAATTTATAAGGCACTGTCATTGGGTCTGCTATTAGGCAGGAAGTATTTTCTTAATACAAAACCTATTCAGGTGCTGTTCTAAGCTCATGATCTTAGACGGTGACCACTACATTATTTTCATTACATGAACTTAGAGGACCTTACTTATGTTCAGGGTAGAATTCTCCTAGTTTTCAACGTTTCTATTTAAGTCTTTAATAGCATAAGAATGATGTTTATTTCTCTGTTAATTTCACTTTGGACCCGATCCAGAAAAAGGATTTTGACAAAGGAAAATCTATTTCTGGAGAGGGGCCCGTGTCACCCGGTGACCCACCCCTGTTTTTCATTCTCTCCCTCCCTTGATAAACTTCATTCTAGTGAGGTGGGTGCTAACATGGAATGCGGCTAGTGTTGCCTTGTATACAGTCCAGTGCATGGGGCTTGTATCGCACCTCTCTCACTTTTGATATTGGGAATCTCTATAGGATAAGGTTCCGTGTTTTGTAGTTCACCTTTTTCCATACACGACTCCATCTAGTGGAGCTCGCTCTGGGGGTAGTAACTCCAGCATTTCATTTAGCTTTCTCTGGTATCTAGCAACGGAATTACCTAGAAATAAGTGCTGAATGGACTATTTCACCGGTGACACGGGCCCTCTCCAGAAATAGATTTTCCTTTGTCAAAATCCTTTTTAACAAAAGTGACTTTTAACAAACCAATTCCCTTTGGAGAGGTCTTTTTAAGGGAAAGATCTGAATTTAGTCCTAGATGCTATAGCTACAGTAGCCTTTGAATCACATGTTGCAGGATATGGATATTTTTCTTTCTTTTCACTTATCAGTAGATATGTGGCTACCTGCTGGTGGGATTTCATTTCCCTTGAAGATTTCTTGGAATATTTCCTCCATTTCTGTCAGGTTGTCGGTAGGACTGATGACAGGTGACTGGGCCGTAACAATGTCCACTTCAGGGAGAGGCGGGGCTTGCGACTCTATGACTCCACCCACCTCTGAAACTACGTCTTGATATTGGTCGGTGTTGGGTATTACCTCCTCCTCATGGAGAAGGTCATCAGGAGGGTCTGTGCCAACTAGGAAACAAAGGATTCATGCAATACACAAAACTGAAAGATGTGCAGGATGTGTGCATGCACACAAATTTTTCGGAGGATTTGGTCGACGTCGAAGGGCTTCGTTATTCAAGACATTTAATGATGATATTTAGGCCTATGCATGATCATGTGGTACCATACAAACAAATCTCAGTGGTGAAACAAAAGACCATAATTATTCATGCAGTCATTGAAAGCAGCTCTACATAAAATTATAAATATCTAAGGCAAAGTTCCAAATAGTTGAACTTGCATCACACTACAGTACTCGTTTTGGTCTGTTTTCATGGGTGAAGGGGAGTGCACTGACTAATAACCTGTAATCCAAGTTTGTAAGAAGAGTTATTTTCCAAAAATTAACACAGGAACCACAGATCATTGAAAGGTAATTTTGACTGTAATTGGGAACTACAAAAGAGAGATATAATATGGATATTGCTTCATGCCACATTTGGGAATACTATGAAAGCTTTTTGATGTTTTTGTGAAGATGCAGTGCTAGGGAAACATACAGGGATTTCTGAATGCACAACGTGCTCTCACAGACAGACAGGCATACTTACATACATACAGACACATACACACGAGTTTGAAGTACCGAGATACAAGTAATGATGGACTAGCTCTTTACAATTTGTGAAATTAGAACTTAGCAAGGTGACAAATATCCAATGACATAACTTCTAATGCTTGAACAATGATGGTCCCTTTGCGACTGTACCTCCTTGAGTTTTAGATAGAATGCCCACAGATAAAATTGTGTTCTAAGTGAGATGGATTAAACCTAATCTAAAGGCAGGAAGTGGATTATTTGTAACCTAAAGTTGTCCAAGAAGTTTTACATGCCATTCTTGTGCACTTGTGATCCTGTGTGCTTGGGTGTAGATATGTAAAACCTTTTTTCTCTCGTGAGTATGCGTAGTGCTAAATAAGTTCACAGCATGTACTGTAAATGTACATGTAATATTTTCCAGTTTCATGAAACTTACAATTGCATGCTACTGAATAACATGAGACACAACTGCAGACATATGGAATTACATAGTCAAGTTGTCATTGATGACAAAGAATTTAATGCTTCTGACATCTGTTAAGTTTGCAGATTTTACATTACAGATTGTTTAAATTTTGCGGTAGATACAAGTGATTATGTATAGCAAGCAAGATACACACTTGAATACAAAGGCAATTTTAATTGGAGCAAATCTTCATTACTGACCAGTTATGGAAAAGTAAAGCCAGAATTAAAATACAATATTTAAGCACTCAGAGAGCCATGTAAGCCAAATCTCTCTTATTAGATTGCTGGTAAGGTGATCCATTTTAATGACTGACCCATTAGTAATACAGTACACAGAATACTTCTTATTAAGTGATGCATGTTGATTACTTGTTGGAATTTGCCTAAAAGAAATTTTGATAAAATTTTAATACCTCTTCGCTTTGGGCTACTTGGAAGTCTCACCTGGGTCAACTGTTGTGAAAGCAAAAGTTTCATTAATGTCGCTGGAACCAAATTCATTCCTTGCTGAAATCTGGACGTAATATGATGCTCCAGGTTCAAGCTCTGTGAATGTGTGTTCCTTTGAATGGTACATGGATGATGATGTTGTTCCTGGAACCGTGAAGTTTACCCACTTTTCATTAGAATCTGTCTCCTGCAGCATCGGGAAAGAAAAAGGAAAGGAGACGAAAAGATCTTATTTGAAAATGTGTCAAAGATTGTATACCATGATCCTGAAAAAGCAGACCAGTCCATGTTCTTTGAAATTAAAGACAGGTCACTTGATATTATTTCAGCCTACAACATAGGGATATCTTAGTTCTCATATCTTTAATGGCATAAAGTATACTACTTAGCCATTTCAAAATTCTCCTGAAATAGTCCACTACTAAAACTAGTCTAAGTGGTAATGCAACTGGCATTTCAGATAAAGCACAGTGAATAATAACTGTCTTTATTTGTTAGAAATCTCAAAGCAAACTAAAATATAGTAGAGACTGCTGTTATAATTTTTGGCTATGCTATTATGATTACTTTTGAATCTATCCATTACTGTTGTCATGCCTAGTACAGCACTCTCAATCCATTTTGTCAATCAGCATTAGGAATCAAGTAAAGATAGAGTGCATGCAGATAAATTGACATTTTTAGGTGTATTTAATTAAATGTTCTTCAGTCATTAATAGCCTGCCAGAATGCTTATGTGATTCTTAACATAAGCAGGTAAATTTTCCTCAAAACTAATCATGGCTACCACGTCCTCAATTTTTATAATTTTTCATAGTTTTAAAGTTCCATAAGTTACAGTTAAGGTTCTTTCTAAAAAATGAGTAAGATATAAGTTATTTTAATTCAAGGATACTAATGAATGAGACAAAATTGTCCATGACAAAGCACTATTTGGCTGGCTACAAATGTGGATATTCTTTAAGATTTATAAAAAGGTACTCAACATTAAGGATGGAGATGTAGTAACTGCTAGAAGTTTATCTAACCTATGTAAGAATTCAGCCAAAATATGGTATAGATATAAAACTTTAAGAATTATCTATACTGTACTTGGTGAATTTATGGTTTATAGCTTGCCGTAAGAGAAACACTTATAACAACATCTTTAACACGTGTACAGAGAGGAAACAGAAATAGTGTTTACTGGGACTAATATTCAGTTTTGAAAGTTGAATTAAGTCAGGTCTGAAAACCCTCTAATGATATGATGCACTGTATTCATACACGAACGTCGATACTACTGTATTGTACTTTCAGTGATATTTGAGATGAAGAATTTGAGGTTGTTTTATAAAGACTTTTTTAGTACATTTTTGGAGGCTCAGCAAGAGTCTGTGACTTGAGATATAATTTTTAATTTGTCCCAGATTGCATCTACTTTGTGTTGCCTGCACTTGACTCATTAAGGGTGGTTGAAGTTACATCTGTGTATACCCAAAAACATTTTATGCTCAATATCAAACAATATGTAAGCTGCTGAATATCTTCACTTATAACTTAGCAGATATAATATTTTCTGATAAGCGAGATTGCACTAATTGCGGATAACGGTTGATGCTCCCATAAGAATTGCAGTGATATTCAGTTATTTTTCCACTTCCATTTACTGTATTTTGTGGTTTAAAATTTTCAGTTCGTGGTGTCATCAGCAGTGAACATGAGGACAAGCTGACATCATTTGTAGTCAGACTACTTTTTAGCTAAAAGACACTCTCTAGCTGCAGTTGTACATGGATTCTAGAAAGGGACCCTGTCTATTTAAAGACTGATCTTTAGTTTCAATTCAGTGAATAATCTTCTAAGAGAAATAACTGTAGGTTTTAATGATTAGTCAAGAGAACTGAATAATTTATTGATTAATACATAGAGAACATTGAGTAGTTAATTTATTAGTAAAGATAATTTCTGAGCTCTAGCTATCACGGTAAGCTTTCCAGTTAACTAACGATATTTTTATTGAAATTCAGCAATTTACTGTTAAAGTTTATCAGTTAATAACATGTTATTCTGTGCTCATGTCTGTAGCCATTATATTTTGAGACTTGTATTTGTTAATGATGTACATGTAAATGTTCTTTCTTCAGTATCTCTCTCTAGGTAAATTGTCTCATCTTAAGGTACATACATGTTGTTATGTATAATTTAGATATCTAAAGATATAATTCTAACTAGCTGTCAGATTTTGTGTCAAGTCTTCTACTTGGTGAAAAAGAAGATATTGTTGGGGAAAAATACTTGAGAAAGAAATTGCAAATATCTTCACCTAAGTTATTTACAAGAATGAGGAAAACTACTGGGATTTTCATCATTTAGTGATTCTGACTGAGTCTCAAAGGTGAATCTCATTGAAGGCTAAGGGAACTTTTCTAGTATTCTTGAGACAGAGGATTTGTAATGTAGGTAACTAGAGAGCTAAACTTTGCTTTCTCATTGACTTACATAGTAATTAAAACAAAGAATGTAAGAGTTGCCTTCAATACAAGCTCTTTAAAAGATTTTCTTATTACAAAAGTTGAGCCCTAATAGTTTCCTAGCATGGTACAGTCACATTTAATTTATTTTAGCAATTTTTTTTTTCATTCATGGCATTATTTCGAAAAGTTTAATGGAAATATTGTTTGCTGCTGTTTTTTTTTTTCTTTCTGTAGTTGTTTCCATAATCATATTTTTGAACACAGAAACACGTATACAGTATTTATAATGCAGAGAGCGACTGTTGACTTGAAGAAAAGCTTTTTGGAATAGTAAACACCTTACCTTATAAGCAAAATACTGACCATTGTGAGCACACACAACAGAACAAGTGACATCACACTTATGATTCCTGAAGGTGGAAATGTGTGGAGGCCCCTAATCCCAGATAACAACATTAACGATTGCAATATTTGTGTGACATTATCAATCCTAGGGTTTTGCCCATTACTTGATTGTATGATTGGCAGCCCACATACTAAATGTCGGTAACCTGTATTCAAAATCCAATTCTATATTGAAGAATAGCAGTTTTGTACAGAAAGTTGAGTTACATTTCAAAAGGTTGGTTGTCTCAGGTACTAATGTTAGTATTTATGTTTCTAAAGGTGTGTAGCCTTGTGTCAGAGTGCTGGTAGGTTTCTTGCCAAATGTTGGTAGCATTGTATCCAAGAGCTGATAGCCTTGTGTTCAAAGGAAATTAGCTGCTGTTCTTACAATTGAAGGTGGGTACAGTAGTCTGCTTCATTTGTAATACCAGTAGATTAGAATTCGTTAGTTCTTTTAGACCTAGCTAACACTTTTATGTGCTTTTAATGAATTTGTGTTTGCCAGTAGGAGTCACTAAATAATTTTTAGAATCTGAGGTTTATGGCATCTGATGTTTCCATACTTGTACTTTGATCAAAGTCAGAACAAACTAAATAGATAGAGGGCTGTTTGCCTATCCATCAAGTAATGAGAGATCACTGTAGATTGATAATATAAAAATGCTGCCAAGAGCAATGAGTTCAATGATTATTTCAATACTGTGCTTAAAGACAGTAATGTTAGTATTTCATGGCTATACTAGTTAAAGATATTAAGAATTCAATTTTACACCTTCATGTTGCATCTATACCTAAATGCACAAATACAGAAATACACAAACTTATACAGTACTGTATATCTATTTACTGCATGGGCATATGTATAATAAATACATGAATGGCACACGTAACAAAACATACTGTATTTATGTACAGTATGTGCTTATAATATATTATATATACATTATATATATATACATACAGTAAACCCCTCGTATTCGCGTTCTCATGATTCGCGGACTCACGCATTTGCGGGTTTCTCTGTGGAACATATCTAGCCATCATTCACGGAAAATTCGCCCATTCGCGGTATTTTTCACTGAGAAATATTCACTATTTACTGTATTTTCATATAATTTTCATGAATAAATGCACTTTTTTGTGATAAAACTATAAAAAACTCTGGTATATGCATTTTTACAGGGTTTTTTCTGTGTTTAAACTATCAAAATGGGCAGTTCTAAGTGTTTTTAGAGGGTTTTTAAGTATTCATGATTTTAGCTATTTGTAGGGGTGTGGGACGCATCCCCATGAATACGGAATTCATTGTATAAGGGGTATATACTGTATATATATATATATATATATATATATATATATAATAATATATATATATATATATATATATATATATATATATATATATATATATATATATATATATATAATATAAAATACAGGTATTCCTTATGAAGGCCCATATACTGCTACAGAAATTTGCATATCAGTGGCTCTTATCCATGGTATAAAATCATTCACATTGTGGAAATGGAAAAAAATTGCCAAGTTTGTGAAATTTGTACAGTTCAGCTGTATATTTACACTTGGGGCGCAGCATCTATTGACTTTTCATAACCGTACATACTCACCCAAACCTACATATATCAGTATCAACATTTAAACCCCCCCCCCCACACACATACATATACATATATATCTGTATGTATATACAGGTCACTGAAAAGCCGTCTTGGTTGTACAAGCAATATTGAGGTTTAAGTCCTTGTTTTGTAGCAGTAAGAAAAATGTTTAGGGCTTTCTAATTGGTATGTAGTATTAATATTTTAGAAAAACACACACATCAATATTACAGTTTCAAGTGGGGTTATGATCATTACCCACAAGGTCTTGATTTGTAAAATGGATAAGAACCCTTTTTCTGTATGCACATAAATAGGAAGCAGGCAAAATTTCACACACAAATGTAAATAACTTACATTTCTGTAGGCAATGTTGTAAGCCAGTACAGGGGAGTAGCTCTCCACTTCCCACACTAACGTATATCTTGTGTCTTTGTCTCCGAGTTTAGGACTTGAAAACCTATAGGAGGAAGTAGTTTTCATTAGTAAAGGTATGAACTGAAAGAAATGCCATTTAAATGAAGGATTGCGCTGTAACAGATAATTGATCACAACTGATTCATTGCTATTATCTAGAAGATGAACCCTATCAATATGTAACAAGCCCATAGGGGTCATTGACTTGAAATTCAAGCTAATTGGTATTGAGGCAATATTCATAAATGTTGAAATGAACAAGTGTCCGAGTATTGATACTCTTCACCTGACAGGTTTGGGTCTCCCCGTCAGCCGTACGAGGGCTGACGAATTCCCCATAAAATTCGAGGCGTTGCAAGTATAGTAACCAAAGTCACCCTTCTGCACTCTATCAAATTGCAGGGAATGTCTGTAGATAAGAGAAAAAATGAAAATGCATCATAAAACTGGTTAAGGGAAGTTGCGAAGAAAAAATTATTCAGTGTAGCCAGTCCATTTTTGACGTGATCTACAGACAGATATAAGGGCACATTTTTATGTAAGTAATAGTATTTACAAAGCTAATGGAAGAACTTTAGCATTTTATTTACATTAATGTGGTAATATTTTTTTTCCTTTGTGTCTAGGACATAAGGCGTTACAGGTGAAATGTCAGAACTCAAGGTTATCTGGTGAAGGAAAAACTGATTAATGAAAAATGCCTTTAAAAGAAATTTAAGGTAATGTTTGAGTTTGATATATTTTTAATTTATGTTTTCTCCGACATTTCTTAAATGTAGTTTGCACATGTTTGTAGAGAAATGAATACTAAAGTAAAAATAATTAAAATGTATTCAGTAACTGGTTGCCAAAATGCTAAAGATGAAGAAAATGACTATCTAAATCTAAAAAAGGAAATGGGAAGAAAGGCCAGTGTAGTTCACACTTAAAAATATTTGCGTAAATTGACACACAAACTAAGAGATACTGGGACATTACTTTTTATTTCTGGTATCGTAAGCTACTTTTAGTCTTAGGGGATCAACGGGTGACCCATTTTCTCGGTACCACTTGACCTGCGGCCGGGGAGTGGCATTTACAAAGCAGGCTAAGGTTGCATCGTAAGAGACGCCTGAGTAGACCTCAATTTTGTCTGCCATGACTTCTGGAGGATCTGCAACAGAAGGGAGTATGGATTACTCTCTCTCTCTCTCACACACACACACACATGCTTCCCATGAGCCCTACGAGGTTTGTTGAAAAAGTTAAAAAAAAGAAATTTACTCAACTTCACATAACCTGTAGTAAGATTAAATAGCATACATGTACTTATCGACAGTATGCCTTTAAGGGAAGTTTTAACGTGAATATATACAATTACTATTTTAGGACACTTTTGCAAATGAATATTTTAAATGCATATTGGAGAAACTTGATTCAGTACTTAGATACCTCTGAGCACTACGGTAAACAGCAGACTAACTTGGCAGAAGTTGAAAAGATGCGTTGAAAAACAACATGGTACAGTGGGAGAATATGGTTTGCACCATTTTCTTCTTTTTCAGTTAAGTCTATTTTCGTTGGGGGATTGGGGTTTTTTAACACATTTTTCACTGTTCAGAACACTTACGCATAACCTGTAGATTGATAGAAGCATGGACCGGATCTCCCGCTCCGTTGTCAGCTGTACATGTATATATACCATTGTCTTCAGCCCTAGCGTTTGTCAGGGTGAGATTGACGCCTTCCCCGAGAGGTTGAGCTAAACCCTGAAATGGTAATGATAGAATTATTTTGTCATATCAAATAGTATTAACAAAATTAAGGAAGATTTCATTTATTTCAGGGCAAAATGATATTCCGTTTATAAGGCATATATCATGAAGTTTCATCAGAGACAGTCTGAAAGGAGTAATACATACCTCTTTAGTCCAGGTGACCTTTGGCATAGGATTGCCCGTTACGACACACCTGAGGTAGGCCGTACCTCCCATCTTGATCATCATCGTGGTTCGGTTGTTGGCTGGATAGACCGTCGGTGGGACTGCAACAATAACTAAAATTGATAATCAGATCTGAAATTCAGTGCTCTTTATACATTCATTGTTTGGCTTGGAAATTATACAGGTAAGCATTTAAGACTATTTAGCTTTTGTGCAAAATAAAAGAAAAAGAAAATCAGCGAAGGTGCAAAACAAATTTACAAAGAAAATATATCACTTTCGTAGTAAATCACTTTTGAAGGTTCAAGTGAGTTACTGCATGGTCTGCTTGATGATACAGACCACAGTGTGATATAATTTTTATTGCGTATGATAAAAGGTAAATAAACAAAACTTAGACAAATAACCAAGTATTTAAGGCATTTATCCATGCAAGCTCCAAAACAAAAATTGAAAACAGTTGATCTTGCAAAATAAAGAGGTGAAAGAAAATTATTTAACAAAATTAACAAAAATATACGATTTAGGAGTAAGGTGCAGTGAACATGTATGTGGAAGCATAATTTATTCTATCAGTTTATAATATGGATGGATGTGCTGCAGACGTCACTTTACGGTCAAGAACGTGTTTTAGTGTAAATCTGGATGCAAAGCAACATGCGTTTCATGTTTTGGGTGCGCTCATATAATCTCCGTGTTTAGTGAGTTGGTATATTACAGTGAAGACAAGAACCAGTTTCGTATGTTACACTGTGATGGTGAAATTATTCACTGTTTACACGTGAATGTTTTGGGAACAAAATTACCTTTAACTTTAAGCGTATGACTGACAGATCTCGGAGGACTGGTCGAGATTTCACAGGTATAAATACTTTCATCGTCCGGTAGGACTCCATTGATGATGAGAGAGGTTCCGTTTCGGTTGATGCGTGGGTCACGGGAAACTGCCTGTTGACGAAAATGTAGACGCGTCAAAAGTGACGTTAGTGAGGGATATGGTGGCATGCAAGTGACATCAATTTAGTCTTATGGGAGAGGAAATACGTGTAAATACGCAATCTGTGCTGCAAAATATTGACAATTTTTCGCTGATTTTGTTTCACTTTTGTAACGAAATGAACTGTAGTTTTTCCCACAGGCAAGAATGAATAATATAGTCCTATTCTTTGCTTTAACTGAATATTGAACTTAGATCTTATAACAATTAGATCAGTTGTTTGGCAGATACTCATGTCACATGTGATTCCACTATATAAGTGAACAATTTATAAGCCAATGGCAGTATGGTACGAGGTTAACCTTGCGGGCAAGTGTTACATTCGGAGATGGTACCTAATAATGAAACAGCGTAAGTTTATAAACCTGCTTACAACACAGACATTATACTAGTAGGAGTGGATTTAAAAACCTTAATAATAAGGTGCGCCATTGACAAAGACTATTTGAGCCAACCATGGTTGGTCATCCAATTCACAGTTAGCCAGCCATATAGGCCAACGCACTGATCAAGGACCCGTGGTGGCTTGAAGCCGTTGAACTCAACACTGAAAAGAAATTTATATTTACACTGATTCGACCGAAAAAGAAAGGCATGGGGGAATCCGCATTAGCAAAGGATAGTAAAAGGGGGAAATAATTTCAAGAGAAGAATGAGAATGATCAGCAGTTACAGTAACAAGATCAATGGTTTTGGTAAAGAAAGTCAGAGCCATCATACCGCATGTTAGGGAACAAAAGATACTAGGGCCAAGAGAGAATCTTACCTGAATGAAGGGCCCTTCTCCTCTGTCTTGCAGAACCCACAGGATCTGGTTTCCCCGTCGCCACACCAGCGTGAAGTCCCCTGGGAAGGAAGAGCATGACTTTAGTCTATAAAAATAACTCTGCAGAACAGTTAAGAAACGTCAGACATTTGTGATATCAAAATGTATTAAAATGTTAGCCACGGGAGAGTGTGCACTATTTATATTGAACTCTCAGTAGGACAACCAGCAACAGTAATCCCAAAGTATAAAAGATTTTAAAAGCTTGGATCCTTCCCTTGCACAAACATACGGCAGTCCCTAAGAATACTAAGAATAAGTTGGTATTGTTTTCATAAATCAACAAAAAATTACTTACCCAAATTATGAACGGGACAAGGAATCACCAGTAGTTCTCCCAAATTAATGGCAAATTGTTGCTCGTCCGTGGTAATGACGGGGAGGTCGTCATCAGGATGAAGCTGCTCATAATAGTAGTCGTTCTCGGCGCCTGTGTGCCATGGTGACCCCACCTGACCTAAGCTCGATCTCATACCTGGAAAGGAAAAAGAGGGTTAATTAATTTAGCGATGAAGAAAAAAACTTTTTGTCTCTTTGCACCTGCAATAAGAACTATGCAGTGGGTCACTATCGAGCGTTTACATTAGGTACATAATTCACTGTTAATGTCAACAAGGGTGCAATGAATATCTCAGGAAGACCCCAAAGATGTTTACCTTGATTGAACTTGGGATTTACTGGCAGGAGAGATTATATATATATATATATATATATATATATATATATATATATATATATATGTATATATATATATAATATAATATATATATATATATATATATATATATATATATATATATATAGATAGAGAGAGAGAGAGAGAGAGAGAGAGAGAGAGAGAGAGAGAGAGAGAGAGAGAGAGAGAGAGAGAGAGAGCGAGATAATTTTCTTTTCAGTTTAGGAATAGAATATCCCTAACATACACCATACAGTGGGATTTAACTGGATGTTCCTTAAATATTCCAAAAAATCAGAAGCTTGGCTCTACTGGTGATGGGAAACCCGGACTATGCCTATGTCGACACACGAAAGTAAACAATCTTCATGCGTACAAAGCATGACTAATTGGCGTCTTTTATACTATCATAACAACCACCCAAGAAGCAAGCATATATTATGTTGCAGTATTTTTCCAAATGCGTTGTCACCATCCTACTAAAAAAAAAAAAAAGACGTTTAGCTTCTTCATTTAACGTGATGAGCCGGACAAACGCTTAGTGCGACCAGCCTTAAACTGTGGTAAAAACAGCCAAAACTTGATCATTTCATAATACGTTTGACTCCTGAGGTTCGAGATTGATCTGTCTTGATGACTGTACACTGGCCTAATGGGAAGAGATCTTTGTGCCTTGATTTGATTATAACATCAAAAATTCATATATATATATATTTTTTTTTTATGTGGAACACACACATAAGCATTCAAGGACTGGCGCAACCTCTAAGATTTGCATTCACGACCGAACAAAGATACATATGAAATAAAAAGTGACTATCAATCATTTTCATATAGGTACCATGTAAAGGCAGATAAAAATAACGTCAAATCAGTCCTACAGAAAAATTATTTTTTATGGCTTATCTTTCGGACACCGGTCATACTTGTAAGTGAACATGAACATGCTCAGTCAAGAAAAGTTGCCAAAAGCGATAATTACCGAATCTTGTCGCTACTACGCGACCGCGAGCCTCTTAATCGCTTGTCGTAGCCGCTTACTCATTTAACATATTTCTGTGTGCATAATACTTACAGTGTCATTCAGTGTAAAAATAACAAAAGCTGTCAGAAAACCTACTGAATGAAGGCCGAAGATCTTGTATACAAGGTAGGCAACCACAACTTGTTCTCATTTACACCCACAAGGTAGCCTGGGCCTATGTTTACCTGCTTGTTGGTCAGTCGTACCGTCATGTTGAAGATTTACAAATGTTGTAAATAACCTTTTGTTCTAGAATGGGTAAAACTTTGGCTGAAACCCATTTGGAAAATTGTATTCAGTATTGAAAGGAATGTTATGACCGAGATAGCCGTAGCCTAGTAGCCTACTAGGATTTTCCATTTTACTGAATGGTTCCGCCAATACAGAGACGTTAGGGAACCATAATTATTAAGGAAGAGAGTCGCTGTGGAAATCTATTATTAAAGGAACCATACTAACCTAACATACCCTAACCCAACCTAGTAGGCCGTGTTACTTAGCCGGTGCTCCGCCCCCAGACCTCCCTGTAAAGGAAACTCCACCTTTTACCAAAAGTTCCCCTATAAGTGCGCATGCGCAATAGCAAAAATGCAAGCAATTCTGAGGTTAATTACACATGAGTGACAAAAAATAATGGTAATAATGGTAAATTTTTAGTAAGCAACCAAAATACTATATAAAAAGTCAATTTCCAAGGTAATACCCAACGCAGAGCTAATACTTAGTTCTACTGGCTAATGTTTACAGGTGGCTTAGAGACAGCAGATGTAACTTTCAGCAGAAGTAATTTATGTAACGTATAGGCAATCTGAATGTATATGTGTGTTAAAGGTTTGGTAATAAGGTAGAATACCTGAGCTCACCTTGTCAGGGCGCAGCACCTTAGGATAGGCCTAGGTTAGGTTAGTTTGCATATTGGTCGAAATTTACCTCATATTTGCTTTTAAGCAGGTTGCTGCAAAAGGACTTAAGTGCACAAGTGCTTTTGCCCTTTTATCATTTTATCCCTTTATCAGTGCCATAGATCGTAATGAGTGCATTTTGTATGAATAAGGTACGGCATTGCAGAGGATAGCCTGTTCCTCATTGTGTTTCATTACGGTTATGTCGTTCAGTGAGTCAGTCGACAGAACTTGGGCTGACTGGATCCCTGGCCAAGTCAGAGTCTATTCATATGGATGCATTAATTCAAAGCCCATTGTGATTCTGCTGACATAATCTAAGAATTGTGTACTTGATGCTGAGGCACTGTAGTGGGTAGCAGCCAGATTGAAGTTAGCCTAAAACAGTAACCATATGACTAACTTAAAATGGTTTGTGAACACACACACATATACATACATATATTACATAAATGCATACACACTTGCACACACGTTTATGTTTGTGCATGTATGTAAAGTGAAGAAATTCATTCCTAGGTGTTGTTTGTGCATTATTGCAATAATATTGGATTTAAGAAGTGAGAAATTAGCTTACAAGTTAATTTTTGTTATTTTAATATTTATATAATAGTAAAATTAAGAATGCCAATCTTGCATTTGTGTCATGCATTCCTTGAAATTATTGCCAAAGGGAGGCATCATTTCTGTGTCCTCTTACAAGCAGAAATTGATCAGAATTAATCCAGTGTGGGAGTGGTGAAGGGAGGGGGGTTTCCACTGTATTATTATTTTCTTTATGTTTACTGTCTTCCTTAGGATCAGAAATTTGAAGCTTTTACATGAGAAGTTTGACCTCTGCAGTGTGTCCCTAACCTTCCTTTATTTACATGTCCATACAGGATGTTGAAAGGAATGCCTCCAGTAGGCTATTTGCATAACCAGTTCTAGAAATTATATTCGTTGAGGTTGTGCAGAGGATAGGATCCTCTCTCTCTCTCTCTCTCTCCCTCTCTCTCTCTCTCTCTCTCTTTTCCAGATTTAACTATTTTTGTTTATCCTTTGGAGGGTGTGGCATCAGAAAGGTATCGCCTTTTGGTTTCTTTTGGGATGAGGTGGTGTATTGACTTTATTAGCATTTTAAAGTGTAATGAAAAATACTAGGGCAAGGAAGATTTTTCAACGGTTGTCATATGAATGAATGCAATGATTATATCATAAAGAGCAATTGCAAGAAACTAAAATTAATTGGCTTTTAAAACCCCACTTAGTTAGGATGAGGCTACAGAACACCTGGAGCCAGAGAGAACAAAAAAAAACTTAGAGCATGATATAAAAGTAGTAAGAGTTAAGGACAGATTAATTTTAGTAATGGAAGATGGGCAGCCCCATTCTTGAAGTGAAGGAATAGGTCTGGAGAGTAATGTGGAGGATCTCAAAAGGTTGAATAAGGAAAAAATGGTCAAAGTGCCTCAAGGATAGGGGGAAGGTTAACAAATACCCGGAGTAAGGGAGAATAATATAAGTGAAATAATGTCGAAAAATAAATTGGCAAGCAGAGAAGGTTGTGGAAAAGACCCATAGAACACTTGAATGAAGGAAAGAGCGCTTAAAAGCATTAAATGAAAAGAAAAAGGTAAGAATTTTCAAAGGAGTAAGGGAAAAGGCCTAGAAAGTCTACAGTGGAGGAAGAATAAACATGAATACAGTAATAAAGGGAAGTGTCGAAAGTGCTTCTAATTTCGCTAAAGCGAGAAAAAATTACTGAAGTAGAGAGGCTTGTCAAAAGAAGTCTAGCATGCAAGAAATAGTAATAGGATGGAAAAGAATGCTAGACTATGTACAGAATAGCCAAGATCTCGCAGACATTTGGAAAATGTTGAAAGACATTTGAAATAACGAACAGGCTCTGGTATTGTATAAGGAAAGAGGGATTAGGAGTCAGTGATTAAGGCATTAAGTTCAAGGTCACTGGAGTACGTGTGAGGTAAAAAAAAATGCAACCGTGATGGAGTACTACGCCGAAGGGACTTTGGAGAGGTCCGGAGCGGGAGAGGGATGTGGGACGGGACAGGGACCATGAGGGAAGGGTGGGAGGAATACAAGTGATTATGGTTGTCATTTGTAAAAGCACCTTTGGTCAGCGATACTCCTCCTCAGCCTACTCCCCCGTCATCCCACCCCCACCCTCCCAGCTATGGGTTGAGAGGGATGACATCGTTAAAGGCTGTCCTCTGTCGTAGTGATTTGGGGGTTTTCAAAGTTCTACGCCACCCCTTCAGTCCCGCCCCTTCCCCCCACCCCACCTCTCCCTCTTTTTCTGGTGATTGCTTTGATGATTTCCTTCTTGGAATAGAGCTTGATTCATGAATGACTACAATTTTTTTTTTTTTATTATTGTCCGGCTTGTTTGCTTTGATGATCAAGTTGGCGGATAGATTGTCTTGTTAAGGGATCATTGTTGGGCAATTGACTTTTTCGGCATGTATTGCGCGCGTCTTGTATTCCTTTATGCAAAAATAATGATCACATAAATCTTTCAAGGGTAAGCCATATGGTTATTAAGTTGGCTAATTAAACTATATCGCACTGGATTGTCAAAGAAAACTTTTAACGAGTGAAGTAGGTAATAAAAGTTGACTTTATTAATGTGCCTCAGTAGGTGGTTCAATCTAAATGCATTATGTCGCTGGCTGCATATATCAAATTGCATTTAAAATTTTTAATCATAATGTCAAGTAAAGATTGTAAATCAGTGTAAAGTGTCCCTATTTTCTTTACAAATTTATCGTAATAACTGAATATCACGTGATTAAGGAATGTTCGTTTTATTGGTGGTTTAAAAATTCTTTAAATAGGCCTATCATTGGTGAATTTGGTGAAGTTATACAGTCCATGGTAATGCCGAATATAATTTACAATTGTTCCTTAAATACGTTATCCTATTTTAATATGTGATTCTTGAGAAGCTTAGTTCATCAGTATTTCATATTTTTTTTAGCCTAAGAAAGGTAAGGGCCCGGATTCCCCCCCTCTCTCTCTCTCTCTCTCTCTCTCTCTCTCTCTCTCTCTCTCTCTCTCTCTCTCTCTCTCATTTCTTTGCTTTTGACGCATAGATAAATAATTGCTTTGGTCATATTATTATTACAGCTGTAGTACATTATTTAAGGGTCTAATGCATTTTGTTTAATATATAATAGTAATTTGTAAGTCGTAGAGAGAGAGAGAGAGAGAGAGAGAGAGAGAGAGAGAGAGAGAGAGAGAGAGAGAGAGAGAGAGAGAGATTATGCTTTAAGGAAACCTGAACTTTATATTAAAATAGAAATTATACAAAACCGTCGAAAGCTTCTGTCTCACATACACTCACGGACACCTCCCCTCCCCCCCTCCCCTCCCCTCCCCCCCCTCCCCTCCCTACCCCCTCCCCTTCCCCATAAACTTTCTTGTTTCCTTGCTTGTCCGTCACCTTCCAATAAAAAAATAAAAAATGGGGCGCTCTCAGGATCATGTCATTAGGAGGCAGTATGCATACGGGGGAAAAGTTATGCCTGATTGTAAAGTTTAATTATTCTCAATGATGTTTATATGCGCAGCTATGTTTATTTTTATGCGTGACCCTGCTAAGCTCACCGACGCCCTTCCGTTCTCTCTCTCTCTCTCTCTCTCTCTCTCTCTCTCTCTCTCTCTCTCTCGTGTAGATGAGTCTTCTATTGTCTGGGTGTTGGTGTTTTCTGTATAACAGTAACGGGTCGACGTCGACGTTGACGTTATATTTAGAGGAAATGTAAAATGAGGGTGGCGTGGTTCTTTAATGCGTGTGTCCTTTAAAGGTTATGCCAACCCTTGTTTTTATACAGTTTCCGTATTAATCGGTTTGCAGTCTGTTGCTGTGGAAATACCGTGTACGGCCGGGTTCAGTATACGTGTTGTAACATATGCTATATATATTACACAATAATACACACACACATACACACACACACACACACACACACACACATATATATATATATATATATATATATATATATATATATATATATATATATATATATATATATATATATATATATATATATATGCTTGCATGAATGGTTAATTAACGCATTTTCGGTGGAGTATATTTTCATTGTTTTGGATAAAATACTGTGTATGTAAGATGCCCAAATTTTATATATTTTTTGTCTGATGACTGGAATTAAGGGTTGTTTTAAATTTGCAGGCCTGCTTTATTGTAGTAAAAAAAATTTCTTGAAATCATTTCTATACGTTAGACCACTTTAACATGGCATTGCCTTATTTAAAAAAAAACATAATTGAATATATCTTTGTTTAGTAGACTAAATAATTGGTGGGAAGATCAGTGGATGATGGAAGCGATTTGGTCCATTCATGGTAAGGACAGATCCCAGAGATAGTGTTGATTAATATTTCTATAATGATTTAAATGAAGTTTTAAATGAACGATGGAAGCTGAATATGGTAGTACTTAACGCGTATATACTGTCGCTAAGAATTTCTTTTATAAATTTTTTTTCGTAACAAGAAATATTACCGAGTTATTGACATGAACCAACACAAATTACAGTGCTTTATTGCCTCCATGGCAATTATAATTATGTATTCGCAGAGCATAAGTAAATTTTAGAGGTGTTTTCACATTTTAAGATAAAAAGTCATTGTGCGTATACTGACATTGGTTTCAATATTAAAGGAGATTGCCCTACGTTAATTGAAGAAATTTGGTAAGATGTGCATTGATCATTAACGTAAACGAAACTGTTAAAGAAACAAGTTAAATATTGCAACGTTTCACTAGCTCTGAAGGCTATAATTTCCATAGGGAATGAGAACAAAGATATATACCAAGGGATTGAGAATATAATTCTATCGCTCTGGAATGCAATAATGACAGACGTCTTTACAAAGGTTTATCGCTTCCTTCATGGTTAAGCCCCGCCGTTCTTCCTCATTTTTTCATTTGTCTTCGAGTCATTTCAGCACTGCAGCCGTCCGCTGGATGCAGCCACTGGTTTTTAGGTCTTAAATTTATGCATTCAGCGACTTTGTTCTCGCTCTTGTTTATACTGTTGTTAATAGCATCATAAAAAGTTTCTTTTTACAGCACAAGGAGTGCCTTGAGAAAAGGTTGCTCTCTCTCTCTCTCTCTCTCTCTCTCTCTCTCTCTCTGTTTTTATTTGTTACTGCATCCGGCCATCTTCATTTAATATTTCAAATTGTGTAAGGACGTATTTCAAAGCCCATGGCAGTAAAAGATCAGCGTGCTGTATTTTGTATTTAATTATATTTTTTATTTAATTACACACAGCTGACATGGTGATATCCTCGCCTCTCCATTAAAAGAGACGTTGGTATAATAAAAAATTCTTTCTAAAGAGACAAAGAGAACCTTTTATGCTTATTTTTAGCAATAAAAAGAAGGGAACCAAGAAATTCGAGCAAGAGAGGTCCATTAACCGAAGCCATTGGAATGACGCGTATATTTTTCTGCTGATCTTCCGAAGCCGTCGGAACCGTATGGTCTCATGATTGTATTTCATAGATTATCCGCGACTCCTCCCTCACTCCGACGTAGGATTTGAGGGGGGGAGGGGCCGAAGGAGGGAACGAGTAGTTGAGGGACGTCTGCTACCTCGTTTTGTGGCATCGAATTACGTTCGACGTAACTCCCTCCAACTCCCTTTCTGAGGCTTCTGATGGCGGCCGGAAGGGGGTTTGCTGAAATATCATGTCGACGCTGCAGTTAGCTAATTGGATTCGAAGATTTGGTGTCATGCGTGAGAAAGGGTGATTACCATTAAGCTACGCGACGTATATGTACTTTTCCTACTGATGAATTTCTGTTGATAGAGCTTTTATAGTGCTTTTGAACAGACACTCTTGATGGGATTTTGCAAAGCTTTAATTTACTTTCAGGTTAATTCGAGGACTCTGCTGAGTTAACGTATTCCATTCAGGTGAATGCAGGACACAGCATGTTTTCACTTTCCTGTGCAATGTGGTTGTATTTACACTCAAGCGCAAGGTCCCAGGATGTTAACACTGATGTGCCTGAATATTATCAATTTCTCTTCATTTCCGTCAGTTCTGAAACTTTTTTCCTCTGGTCACTTTCCAGATAGGAATATATATATATATATATATATATATATATATATATATATATATATATATATATATAATATAATATATAATTAAATTTCTAACTTACATCAGGATCAAAGGCCTGAGTTCAATTCTGATGGGAACACGTGATTGTGTTGATTATATATATATATATATATATATATATATATATATATATATATATATATATATATATATATATATATATATATATATATAGAGAGAGAGAGAGAGAGAGAGAGATTCCCATTAGCATAAAATAGGGCTTCTGTTTCCTTTTCATTTATTATGGCTATTTTAATTCCTTATTCGATTTAAATATATAAATATATTATAAATATATATACACACATATTATACTTTAAATATATATATATATAATTATTATAATACAGTAATATATTTATATACATATATATATATATATATATATATATATATTTATATATTATATATATAATATATATAGTATATATATATATATATATATATATATATATATATAATATATATATATATATATATATATATATATATATATATATATATATATATATGAGAGAGAGAGAGAGAATATGACGGTGGGTGGTTTTAGGCCTATATCCCACATTTCAGATCCTGTTCCAAAACCCTCCCTCAGAGACGTTCAGTTCCTGAAGACAATAATCCCCATGATCCTTCTGTAACGAGCGTAAATGAAGTCAACAAACCCAGAGAATTAATCCCATATCTCAACAACGACCTTTGATGGAGACTGAATCACTGAGCCACTTATTTTTGAATCGGAGGGGCGGCCTAAATCCCCCAAGCCACTCGTCAAGCGCTGGTTTGAGAATCCCATTTCTCAAGTGACAGCTCCAAGGGACACTTTTAGTTTAGCCACCCCGTGGGGATAATGCGAAGATTATTTTATGGGCGCCGGCTGTCCTGTTCGTCTTCTTTCGATGTTTTTATTTTTTTTTATTAATGATTCTACTTCCCTTTTTATTATTATTGACAACCCATTTAGTCTGGAGTTTTATTTTCATTGTTCAAGATGTACGTACCGCAATTTGAACGTGAAGGACCTTGACATTTTCGGTTGCGGCTTTGAAATTGAAAACTTTATAGGATTATGACGGGGAAACACTTTCCAAGGTGCCACCTTCGTATAGCAGTCCCCCTCCCCATCCTGTCTAGATTAAAAGAAAAATTATATTGGTCTTGCAGACGTCACAGAAAGGATTGCTTTAAAATTTTCGGCAGTATGCCACGAGTTCAAGCGCATATGGGGCGGAGACTTTCATCTTTCCAGTAGTCTTAATTAATTTTACTATTTTAAAGGTACAAAATTTGAAGTCTGCTGAAACGTTTTAAAATGTTCTCATTTTGAGAATATATCCGTCGACATAATATGATCGTAAAGTTATGAACAGTTTTAAGTTATACTTCAAAATTTCTAGTTCATGCGATTGTGAAACTGTAACGTTTGTTATCAGACATATTTTCATTATTATTATTATTGTGTCTACGAGTGTTTTTCGTGACATTGTTTAAAGCGTCATTTGAATTTCTCAACTGCATGAAAGCATTTTTGTCATAACAAATGTGCCCTAATGTTAGAACGAAAGATAGACTTTGCCAACGCAAGTGATAAAAGAGAAAGAATTTTATATAATTTTTAAGATAAATTCCCTCGATGCTTTGTCTCTTAAATGCATGAAAAGGAAAACGAAAAATGAACCCAGATGAAGACTTTTGTTGGCACATCAGTATACAAGAGACCAGACGGTTGTCATCTCGGCACGTGTAAATGTCTTTCCCTTGATATTAAAGTCTCTGTGATGGTTTTGCTCTTCTTGCTCTCCGGTGACGATGGTGCCTGCATCGTTAGCGGCCTTTGCATTACCCTCGTCATCATCCTTATCACCAGTGTCAGTAACTACTCAGTAGGCAGTTACTGACGGTAGGTACTACTGATATGTCTGTTACTCTTACAGCACCTTTAACTATTATTAATTATTGTTAACTTGAGTTTTTCTTTAGCTTTATACAATTACTGTACGAAGAATGAAATATTTATATAAATATATGTATACATACACTAACAATACACAACTTTCATGCGGCGTTTGCTGAAACTTTCATTAGATGTTTCTCAAAAGTAAGACGTGAGTCGAAAGTTACGCCAAGAATAGTTAAAAAAAGCTTCAGACTCATTCAGTAAAGTCCCATCCACCTTAAGGGGAGGATGGGTGGAAAATCTGTACGGGATCTGCTAATCAATAGCGTTTTCGTTTTACTGGAGTTCAGCCTCATACCCCACCGACTACACCATTCACTGCTCCGGTCCATGTACCGATTAAGGCTGAGCACAGTTTCATTTCTCATAATTGGAGACTTGACTACACCCACAAGTGTTGCAACATCGGCATACTGAACAATCTTGCTTTCCAGGCCAACAACCATATCGCTTGTATACACTAAAATATACTGGACCAAGATCACTGCCCTGTTGAACTCGGAGTCCGGACACAATAGGTCTTGGTTCACTAAAGGTCCCATCAACAGCAATTCGCTGCTGAGCTGTAAGAAAATCTTGAAATATTATAATCCTAAAACATATTCACCACTCAAAGATTCTGAAGTTTATCAATAAGTCCCTTATGATTTACTAAATCGAAAGCAACACTAAAATCTGCTTGAATTTGCGCTCAAAACCCTTATCAAAGTTTTCTTGCAAGCGACATGTCAAGTCTACAAGAGGATCGCAGGTACCTAACTGTTTTCTATATGCATATTGACCATCAACTAACAATCCTTTAGATTCCATACTTATATAGTGGCTTAAAAATAAGTTTTTCAGCAACTTGGAAGAGCACAGGGAGAATAGAAATTGGCCTGTAGTTACTGCAATCTGCAGATATGTCACTCTTTTGAACAGGCACTCTATTATTAACCTTGCGCTTATCTGCAGAGATACTACGTCGATCTACTAGTCTTGGGCGACAGCACGCTAGAAACTTTTAAAAGACAAAGAGAAGAAACCATCAGGACCTTCTCCACCTCAGCTATCAAGATTATCCAGAATTTTCTTTACATCCTCAGAGCGAAATGCAAATTTTGTAAGAATAGGTTCAGGATGACAAATATCAGGGAGAAAAACATCCTCAGCTGATCGCTTATATTCAGAAGCTCAGTGAAGCAGTTCAACCTTTTCCCTAAGGCCAGTAACCAATCTACCATAATCTGTTAATAGTGGTGGAATGGAAGGCGAGCCTGACCCAAAGATACATGGTGCCAATTTGGTCCACCACGGATGAGGCTGAGTAATTCCTTCAAGTTTCCTCTTCAAGGAATTATTGTAATTTTTCTCGGCTGTATGGTAAGTTCTCTTTGCAGCAATTTGAACGATAAATATATACATACTGTACACACAAATATCATGAACACTTCCAGCGCCTTTAGGATGGCAACTAGCAGTGTTTGATGGCTTCCGACTCCCGTTCAAGGAGTGGAGACTGCTGTTGAAACTGCTGCAGGCAGGCCTATGCTACAGTCTACTGAGCCAGCTGTGTAGTATGTACTCGGGGCTGCTGTGCTCTGTATGGTCTCTTGCGCAGCTCATCTCAATTTCTCTGGTGTCCAGAGTGCTTTACTTGCAGAGTGTGCAGAATGCTGTACTTGTAGAGAATGTGCAGAGTGCTTTACTTGCAGAGACATATGGGTTTGATCCCGAAAGGGATTTCTTTTTACCAGTCTACAGACTGGTAAAAAGTATTTTAAGAACCATTAGTTTCTTTTAAATCCCCAACTAATATCTTGTGCAGAATTGAGTCCAGCATATAGACCGTGGCTTAATGCTTTTTTCCTTTGTTAGTTGTATTAATGGAAACAATATTTTTACGCCATGTTGTTTTACTGCAAATGGGACCGATCAGTTACCTGCAGCTTTTCCTGCAGATACCAAAGAGGGCATTATTCGTATGGCCAGTTGACATTTAATTCGTCACCTGAAGATTTCCTCAAAAGTAATGAACTTTGTGTACATTTAAATATTTATATACCCATGTAATCTTAGTTTTTGTTTGTAAAACGGAGTCGTCTTTGCAGTCTTTTGTTCCATAGTTCCGTCGTGTATAGTTTGCACTCCGTTGTTTCAGTTTCCTTACGACATATACTCGGTTTATATATATTTATATATATATATATATATATATATATATATATATATATATATATATATATAATTTGTAATCATTTAACTTGTTTTGAGCTAGTGATTGCTAATGTCTGCTACTTGGTGGTTTACTCCAAAATCAGATGTCATACGCTTGATTTTTACCGTGATTTCCTTCTGCATCTGTTCTCTCTCTCTCTCTCTCTCTCTCTCTCTCTCTCTCTCTCTCTCTCAAAGCACAGGAAGTTGAAGTTATGAGGGCAAATATGCCTTCAAGGATTTACTATCGCCATCTTGATCTTTTGTTTGTTGGAGCGGCCCTTCCTCGGCATTCTACCTCCTGGCTGTGGGTGGTCGACACCAAAGATGAAAAGAAATACTAGACTTACAGAAACCCCAGATAGCGTGATTTAATTGATTTAGGTTTATCTGACATCATCACATTAATGGCTTTCGGTTCGGGGCAGAAAAGATGAAACGTGATGAGAACATTGATTGAAGGCTGGTTACGAAGGGAACCTGAAATAGCTATTTGGCTGTAAGGTTTTGTAAACAGGAGGAAATGTGCTTAGGAAGTTGTGTCTAGATATGGCAGTCTATTTATATTCTAGTAAAGAGACAATAAACCTACTTTCATGTGGTGAGGAAGGATAAGTGAAGTGGATTTATTTCCGTATTCCGTAAAGTGAGGGGGTTATAAATGATCTCGAATTTACGAAGTAATGGATTACTTTCTTGTGGTGCCAAAGGAGTAAAGATTAAAATGTATTTTTGCTAAAGAAAAAATAAACATTGGTTTCCTGAAAGCAAAGATTACTCTCCTACTCTGGAACAGAGGGAATTGCTCTACTTCTGTTTCAGAGAAAAATTAACGATTACTTTCGCATGTTGAGATAAGAGGGAAGAAAAGGCCTTTCGTTTTCGTTGTGAAAACTGAAAAGAAAGATGGAATTAGTTTACAAAAGAAAGAAATAATTTCCTAATACCAAAAAAAAAAAAAAAAAAAAAAAGAATTCTCTTATCTTCCTAGTTTACCCTGAATCCCATCTTCCTGTGGGTCTGGTTGCTAAGGTCATTTTCCTTTTTACAAGTTCTTTTTTTTTTTTTTTATGTTACCCGGAACCCTCATGACTCTTAACTCCCTTAAGTGGGACAGAACAGAAGTAGTCACTCAGTCAAGAAAATGGGAGATGCAATTAAGAAATCATAAAGGGAAGGAGAAAGTTATGAGAGAGAATGAGCAGACACTTTTTCCCTTTTTATGATCACTTAAATCAACGTTTTCCCCCGATTTTTTAAATTCTTGACCCCATTAACCTGACAAAATAGTATAGAAAAATGCTACAATTTGAATATGTGATTTTAAATCAATTTGAAATACGGGCTCCGGCGCTGGTAATTAACAGTCGGTACATAAAATGATACTAAACTCACCTGGCTTCATAAATTTGCAATTCAGTTTTGTATCCAAAATGTTACTTGATTTCACCTGATGTTTGTCTGTGTTTTGCTAATGATTGGCGTATCCAAGTGTTTTTCCAGCTTTTTCTCATTACTAACAACTCGAAAATATTGCATTCGCGTATTTTTAGCTTTATCAGGCAAGTCAGCCACTGTAGGCATTACTTAAGGTTCTTTGCAGCGTCCCTTTGGCCCCTAGCTGCAACCCCTTTCATTCCTGTTACTGAACCTTCATTCATATTCTTTCTACCACCTTACTTTCCACCCTCTTCTAACGATTGTTTCATGATGCAACTCCGAGGTTTTCCTCCTGTTACACCTTATAAACCTCTTACTCTCAATTTTCCTTTGAGCACTGAATGACCTGATAGGTCCCAGCGCTTGGCATTTGGCCTAAGTCAGCATTACCTTCCTTTTTCCTCTCGTCCTCCCACACTCTTGTGTTCACTTTTGACGTTTTCAGTTCTTTCTACTTACATCTCAACATATTCGGCTGGTTTTTCTTAGAGTGCCTTCCGTGTTTCTGATTGCCTAAGATTTTGTAATGCACGTTTAGAAGACCTCTTCCGTGCGTCGTTTAGAAATCATTTAGCTTTACGTTCCGGCAGTACAAATGAGTATCACAATACTGTCTTGTGCGTGATGCAAGTTTATCATATTAGCCCTTCCCTTTTGTTTTCCAGGCTGTCATTCTTTCTGTATGATACAGGGTGTCCCTAAAGTCTTGGTGCAATTTAAAATACATGATGTGTCTAGTTTTAATTTGTAAAAAGGGATAAGAAAGCTTCTTCTGAAGGTTTATGTATTTTTTGTTTTATCAAATATTTTTCACAATTTGTAAAACTTAATGATGTCTTTTTCAGAACTGCTGTTGACCCATGACTTCATTATCCAGCAAGTTTTATATGAATTGTAGTCCCACATATTCCAGGCCTTGAATACCGTGCATTCTCTCTCTCTCTCTCTCTCTCTCTCTCTCTCTCTCTCTCTCTCTCTCTCTCTCTCTCTCGAGCTTAGCAACAATGCATCGGATGAGAGTAACGGTAGTGAATTATGGGGGTGTTGCAAGGGCTTACATTCCCTCATGTTCGCTATTATTCGTCGAGATCAAATAAAAAACTGAAAACGTAATAAAAAGGTGCCCTACATGAGCCTCACTTTCATGGAAGGCGAATCGTTATTTGGATTTGCCTTTTTAGGGTGTTTGTTCTCGGTTTTCCCATATTTTTTTCCAGGTACTTGCAAATGAACAAGACGACTCATTGTCACTATCATTTTATTCATAAAAATCGCATCATGGCGTGAGTCACTAAAATGGTGAAGAAATCCACAGTGGTGTAAATGTAAAATATATATTAGAATTATATATCTACAAACGAGAGCTTTCGAAAACCTGCTCGATTCTCCTTCTCAACTCGAACAGGATCTCGAAAGCCTTCATTTGTATATATATTTCTAATATATATTTGCATTTGGACCGCTATGGATTTCACCATTATTATTATTATTATTATTATTATTATTATTATTATTATTATTATTATTATTGTTGTAGTTGTTGTTGTTGTTGTTGTTGTTGTTGGGGAGGTGGTGGTGGTGGTAGTGTTGTCTGGAAACAGCAGTCTCTTTTCAATAACAGTTGTAAAAACGAACCATAAAGAATTTTGATGAAGACCTCGCCATCAGAGCATGTTTACCAACTTATACGGTGTTGTGGGAGATCCGTTTTCAAACATCGAGTGAAAATAAGCATAAAAACCAAGGCGGAAAAATACAAAGGACGTTCAGTATGATAAATACATAAACGGAATAAACTGCTGAAATGTATAGCTTCAAGAATAGTTAGGCTGTTTAGTAGAAGTTTGCATAACCGCAAGTAATAGGAATTTTTCAGTAAATAACGACAAAGATTGCGCTAGAGGATAATAGAAATAGTAGGTAAAGAAGAAGCAGTGGATATGTTATAGAATTAAAATTTAGAAATGGTAAAAATCAGGAGGAAAAGGGAAATAGGAATAATCAGTAGGAAAAAGGAGTTACACACTCGAGGCCAAGTAACACAAATAAGTAGCAGAGTGACGCACGAGACAGGCTTATTTGACAATAGAATGAAGCTATGCAAATACACTATAAAAAAAAAAAGACTATGGGGTCAGTGCCTCATGATAGTAACGTGGGCGTTGACCGAACACGAAAATGGATGACGTCGAATGGGAAGTTTGAGGTCGGCGAGTGAAAGCGTTTTCACTTGGTATCGCTCATTTCCGCAACGTTAAGTACGTCGTTTGGGAGTGTAGGGATCTGACTTTTGGACGTTCCCTTTCGCTTTGTTTCGTTCAGCCTCGACAGGTGAATGCGCGGCGGGGAGTTATTCATCCTAAAAGGTGTAATATCGTCGTGTGTACCAAGGGTGAGGGCATGGTCCTACTACTACTACTACTACTACTGTACTACTACAATACTGATATTGCTGTCACGACCACTATTATTACTATCAGTAGTAATGTGATTGTAATGTAGCTGATTGCCTTCTGAACTCATTGTCTCAGTAAATTATAGCGTTTCGAATATTTATTGCTGTGATAATATGATTTTTCTTTTCAAGTAAGATTTATACGGTTAAGCAGCCAATATCGGTCCTGTTATTGCTATCTTATATTAAAGTGCTTTACCATTTTTGTATTATATTGTATTCCATTTATATATTAGTATTTAGGTAGTCAATACCGCCTTGTTGCTGTTTTCTGTAATAATAATAATAATAATAATAATAATAATAATAATAATAATAATAATAATAATAATAATATTGAAGACTGACAGTGACGATCAATAAAAATTAATAAAAATGACACCTTTTTGTGTGCTAGATCTTGGTTATATAAATAACATTACGCTTGAACCCCTTCATCTGTACAAGGTCTTATTTCCTT
>NC_089747.1:15752500-15757500 GCF_040412425.1 Macrobrachium rosenbergii
TGGGGTTTCAGCTGAAGGTTCAACGAAAGAAAGACATAAAGAGTTCTACAGTAATTCATGTAATTCATATTTTGAATGTAATGGGTCATGTGTCCGTGTGACATTTTGCGCGAACGGATATTTACTGGCCGTTCGTACACGTGTATGCCATTCACGCATTCTTTATGCCTCCAATTGTCCAGATGTACTGACGTAATTGGTACAGATTGCCTCTTCAGCTATTTTCTGAGACCAAAGCACACCGCCTCAGAGCCAATTGAATCCATTTGGAGCCGAAATTACCTCCTTTGTATATTTTTTTATTTCTATCTCATTCTGCTTTTTGACCGGTGGTTTTAGAAGGGAGTGGTGAAATTCGACCTCCTTTTGGCTTTTTTTTTTTATATAATCATCAGTATTATGCTGTTAATATTTTTAACTTTATACAATGAAACTTTTAAATGGACTAGTTTTACTGTTGAATTGGGTAACAAACAAAGTGTGTAATCTAGGAAAAGTGTTTCGTGACTTCTTTGACCGTCAGTTTACTCTTTGATCTCTCTCTCTCTCTCTGTGTCATATATATATATATATATATATATATATATATATATATATATATATATATATATATATATATATATATATATATATATATATATATATATATATATATATATGTGTGTGTGTGTGTGTGTGTGTTTATATATATATATATATATATATATATATATATATATATATATATATAATATTTTAATTATGTATTTATATATATGTATACATAAACATATATATGTATGTGCCAGTTTAACTTATATATTTGTAATGAACTTAATCAATAACTAATCATATAACTATATATATATATATATATATATATATATATATATATATATATATATATATATATATATATATATATATATATATATATATATATATATAGTTATTGATTAAGTTCATTACAAATATATGGGTAAACTGGCACATTAAACGTCTTATTCGTTTTCTTCCTGATATTTTGGGTATGCTTTCATTTGAATAGAGTTAATAGGAAATGTTTGAAAAAAAGTCCCTATCTGCGACGGCCTATGAACAATTAGGGAGAGAAGTGGAGTTTCTTGGGTGCATTCCATATTCGGTTTCAAGGTTTTCAGTAGAGAGTAAAAGTATAAGTAAACCGTACTGCTGGTGAGCCATCTGTGTAGATGTAAGAAGCAGCTGATGATGTCGAAGTCTAATCCACAGGATTTTCATCCCGTAGGGGATTAGTGCCGTCAGTGCACCTCATACAGTGCACTGTAGGCATTACTTAAGGTTCTTGGCAGCGTGCCTTCGGCTCCTATCTGCAATCGCTTTCGTTCCTTTTACTGTACCTCCTTTCTTATTCTTCTTCCGTCTTACTTTCCACCCTCTCCTAACAATTGATTCATAGTGCAACTGCGAGGTTTTCCACCTGTTAAACCTTAGACCTTTTACTGTTAATTCCCGTTTCAGCGCTGAATGACTTCATATGTCCCAGTGCTTGGCCTTTGGCCTAAATTCTATATTCAATTCAATTCAATTCACAGGATTTTCGTCCTCGATTCAGAAATTAACGTACGAATGTAGCTGTGACTGCTGCGCATATTATCAGGAACCACCACCTGCTAAGGGAAACGGCTTATTGCCCAAAAAGATTTACGTACTGCGTATTATATATTTGCGTTCTCGTAGTCTATTGGGTAGGGTGCTTTCCCACCAGCGGGAGTCCCATGTTCGAATCCCTAGCTAGCTGGTAGCTCACTGTGTCCGAAACCTGTAGTCAGTCGAATGTATTAGACCACAATCAGGATTGATAAGGGTTTGCATCAATCAGCATTAACCCAGAGTACTTGCAGTGAACTTAAAGACCACACACGCATATACTGTATATTTTATGTATATATCTATATATATATATATATATTATATACTACATACACACACACACACATATACATATACACACTTATTAAATGCTATTTTGGAAGGATAAGTTGCTCCCGCCAAGATACTGCGAGTTAATATGAGAGAGAGAGAGAGAGAGAGAGAGAGAGAGAGAGAGAGAGAGAGAGAGAGAGAGAGAGAGGTTTGGGGATTGCTAGAAATTGCTGCAAACAGCATCAAGTGACGTTGAGGGATGTTCCAATAATCATCTTTGATGAAATAATTTAGGCGTTTGTCTTTTAGTTACTGAGGGGAAGCGAGTGAGAGAGAGAAGAGAAGTGGTAACTATAGTTAATTTTTTCTTTCAAGTTTTTTTTTTTTCGTAATTTTCGAAAAAAAATTTACATTACACCTTCCGGTATATGTAAATATATGTATATGTATGTATATATATACATATATATCCAGCTAAGGGACAATACACAAGTATATATATATATATATATATATATATATATATATATATATATATATATATATATATATATATATATATATATATATATAAGTATTAAACTACAAACGTCCTTTAATATCCAGTTTGCTCTACCTTGGAAATAATATATTTTCATATATGTTACCCGAAGAGGAATTTTTTAGTTGGTAATAAGTTCGTCGTCTCGTGGGCTCGAACCACGGAAAACAAGAACTCAAGACTACAGTGACGCGCATTTAACCATACGGCCAACAAGTGAAGTATATATATAATAAAGTATATATATATGTATATATATATAATAAAGCATGTGTTTTCTATATTTGTATTAAAGTATGATCTTTCAACTGTGATAAACTTTTTCAAACATTGTTTGTCTGTGCTAAGCCATCATCCTTAGATACGCATCCATTCGTTCTAACTTATTTTATTCTACACGGATAATCCTTTCTCTCTCTCTCTCTCTCTCTCTCTCTCTCTCTCTCTCTCTCTCTCTCTCTCTCATAATCATAGTCCTTCGGCGTTTCTTTGACGTGCTATGAGTGTAATGAAATTGTATTTGTGTAGAATTGTTTCGACTACTTGCCTCTTTTTTTTTTAGTTTTCTCAAATAGAAAACTATTGTGCCGGCTTTGTCTGTCCGTCCGCTCTATTTTCTGTCCGCCCTCAGATCTTAAAAACTGCCGAGGCTAGAGGGCTGCAAATTGGTATGTTGGTCATCCACCTTCCAAACATCAAACATACCAAATTACAGCCCTCTAGCCTCAGTAATTTTGATTTTATGTAAGGTTAAATTTAGTCATAGTCGTGCTTCTGGCAACGATATAGGATAGGCCACCACCGTGCCATGCTTAAAGTTTTATGGGCTGCGGCTCATATAGCATTATACCGAGACCACCGAAAGATAGATCTATTTTCGGTGGCCTCGATTATGCGATGTAGCGGCTGCACGAAAAACTCGATTGCGCTGAAGAAACTTCGGCACATTTTTTACTTGTTTTTTGTTGGTCTTGGCACGTAAGTTTATTCCCATGCAACCTCTGTTAGCTCGGTATCGTTCGGTTTGGCTGAGAATTTACTTAAATCCGTGGCAGTCTTGGTATATTTATATGCTCTCTGGGCATTAACTAAAATCACCGTAGCTTGGACGAGAGCTATAGAAATTTGTTATCGTAAGTTTCATAGCTATTCGTCATAATTTTGTTCGCTATGTTTTTGTGCTGTTCAGAAGTTATGCTAATGAGAGTTTATTAGACAGGCATAAATATGTTAGGTGTTTGAAGAATTGCATAGCCTAAGTAGGTTTAGCTTTATTAACTTCATGAAGAATAATTTGGAAAGGTGTAACTATATTAACTTTATGATGAATTATGTAGAGAACCTTAAACGTGTTATTTCATGAAGAATTATTTTAGAAAGACATAATTATCGTAATTCATGAATTATTTAATACATAATTATGTTAATTCATGAGCGATTTAATATAATAATTGTGTTATTTCATGAATTATTTGAAAATGTATGAAAACATTACCTTGAGGGAGAATTATTTAGAAATGTAAAAGTATTTTAAATTCAAGCGGAAGGATTCCCGAAAGGCAGAAGTATGTTAACATAATGAAGAATAATTTTGAAAAGTAGATCTATATTTGAACACAATGAAGAAAGTCAGGAATGCATAAATATGTCAGCATAATAAAGGATTATTTAGGCAGACATAAATATGTCAAACTAATGAAGAATTATTTAGTTAGATGCAGATATGTCACATTAATAAAGAAGTATTTAGAAAACCACAATTCGTTTGCTTAAATGAAGAGTTATATTGAATGCCTTGAGTTTTTGTATTTAGAATCGCCTAGAAAAATTGACAATCCAACTGTCTCCGATTTTCCGGGTGTCTTTATTGGCTGTGGTTTTAGCCGGTTAGTGAAAGTATTCGTTCGTAGTGGTATTTTGAGGATTTATAAAATAAAACTAAACTTTTTGTAGTTTTTCTTTGTGCTAGAGCATGAGATTAAATTGGTTGGAATGACCAGAATCTCGTTCCTGGACACTTCATTATTATTATTATTATTATGATATTATTATTATTATTATTATTATTATTATTAATATTGTTTTGTTGTTGTTGTTACTGCTGCTGGTATTGATTTTGTTGTTGCTAAAAATTAAAACCCACAGCACTATTGCCGTCTAGGCATAGTTAATGCAAGGATCATGAAATAACCTATTCAGCCTTAACATACGTAAACTTTTAACAAAAGAAACAGTGTGGATTTTATAATATAGATATATTTGGAAAGATTTTTTGGTGAAAAATACAGTAACCAAACAAGGCGAGGCCACAGATACAGGTTGTAACTGGGTTCATTCAACATTGTTATTAGATAATAGACCTCGTCCTCAATATTATTAGTCTGCAGTAATATATGGGTACAACAGAGTCACTCCTAGATTCATGGGGCACGGCCAGTGATTTGTTTCTTAGAGTTTTAAATTGCAGTAATATAAAGTCAAGGAAGTTGGAGACAGTTAGGCATATCTATTCAACTTCTGTGAATTGATTAGACGATAAGTTTAGGCATTGCCTCACCAACTTCATTATAAACAC
>NC_089747.1:15760000-15762500 GCF_040412425.1 Macrobrachium rosenbergii
GCTCGCCCTTGCCCCTCTTTTCTTGACCAAGGCCGATGCGAGTACCCATATAACGCTGGATGGAATCAGAGCTTATATATTAATAGACCCGGAAAACTCCACGGATCTAGCTGACGGGAGTCAAGTATGTGTGCATCATTCAGCCACATCTTGGCTATATATATATATATATATATATATATATATATATATATATATATATATATATATATATATATATAATTTTTTCATAAACATCATGACATTTCTTATATTTACAAATGTTAAGCCACAAATATCGTTTGATATCCAATCCACATTACTCAGAAATACCTGAGGTATAATGATTTGGAAATTAAACGATATTCGTAGCTTAATATTTGTAAATATATATATATATATATATATATATATATATATATATATATATATATATATATATATAAATATATATATATATATATATATATATATACATATATATATATATAATATATATATATATATATAAATAAATACATACATACATACAAATATACATATTATATATATATGTGTATATATATTATATACATAGAAGTACAAATTTGATTTAACACAATATGATATGTAATAGAATATAATGTAGGTGCGTGTGCTTGTATATACGTGAGATGAAGAGAAATACATAATAAAAATGACGGAATAGGATCAAAGTTGATGAAGGTTTAGTTTACAGTAGAAGCAGCAGTTGAAATAAGTTTAGTTAAAAACCACAGTAGAATAACAGTTAAAAAAAATAATAATATTTAAATGAAAGAGAGACGGGCCAAGCACAAACGGGGAAACATGAACCCTGAGACGGAGAGACGCCATCTCTGCCTACCTGACTCAGATTCGACTGGCTCACTTTCTGGGAAACACGTCTGCTATCTTATTCATCTTTATTATTAGTCTGTTCATGGTGAACAAGCAGACCTGATTTGGGGTTTTTTCTGAGTAATACGTTCCTGCGAATTCTGGGTAGTAGTGTTGTGGAATATAATCTAAACACCTGATTGGGTTTTTCTTTATTCCAAAAAAAAAAAAAAAAAGTAAGGTGAGAGGAAGTTATGTGGATGGCTTTTGGAACTTTGCCTTGTGAAAGGTAATGTATTTGTTTATATACACGGTGTCTTGGGCTGTAAGCTGTTCTTGTTTCGTTTTACTTTGCATCTGTGTAAAAACGTTTGTGCTAGGTAAGGGTTTTAGGTTGATTTTACCGTTGGCCTTTATTTTGTGTGTGTCTGTATATATATACAGTATATATATATATATATATATATATATATATATATATATATATATATATATATATTAATACAATATACAGTATATATACTATATATATATATATGAATTTTATATTTATAATTACGTATGTATGTATGTATGCATGTATATATATATATATATATATATATATATATCTATGAATATTTATATTTATAATTATATTATATGTATGCATGGATCTCTCTCTCTCTCTCTCTCTCTCTCTCTCTCTCTCTCTCTCTCTCTCTCTCTCTCTCTCTCTCTCTCTCTCTATATATATATATATATATATATATATATATTTATATATATTATATATATATATATATATATATATATATATATATATATATATATATACATACAGTAGTGTGTGTGTGTGTGTGTGTGTGTGTGCGTTTTAAGGTAATGGCCAGATTCATACGACAAAGGGCAGTCAATGTCAAAAGTAATACTTGACAACAAAGAGATAAAACCAAACTAAAACTGACGTATTGTTGTGTAACGTCCGAAATATTTTCTGTGGTTGAAGGTTGTTAAGCTAATTGGAAAATAGATAGAAGGATTGAAATTCCGTTTGTTCATTTATTACTGGGAAAGGAAAGTCTAATTCACCTATATATAATATGTTTTTTTTATGTAGTTTTATGGGGAGTATTTCAAACATTAACATTTTATTCATGTGTATAGTAATGTATAGATCTCTTATTTGTGTCTTATTTTCTTTATCGCTAACCCCCGTATGGCATTATTGAAAGTTCATTCTTTTTACTGTACCTCCGCTCATATTATCTTCCATCTCACTTCCCACCCCTTTCCTAACAGTTGTTTCATAGTGCAACTTCGAGGTTTTCTCCCTGTTACACCTTTAAAACTTTTTACTCTCAGTTTCCTTTTCAGCGCTAAATGACCTCATAGGTCCTAGCGCTTGGCTCTTGGCCGAAACTTCATATTCCATTCCATTCCATTTCTCGTTAACTGAAGGCAGACTTAACCAATTACTGCTTTGTTTGAATGGCATTGATAATTTTATGTCCTGCTCTTAGGGTTTTCATAGATTATATATATATATATATATATATATATATATATATATATATATATATATATTTATATACGTACATACATACATACACAAACGAACATACTACTCTTAATACATGTAGGCTATACCCAAACGAACATAAGTCTATTAATACATATATACAGTATATATGTGTATGTACCT
>NC_089747.1:15767500-15785000 GCF_040412425.1 Macrobrachium rosenbergii
TGTCGCGAAGGGCCAGAGAGAGAGAGAACGAGAGCACTTCGTTATTGGAGGTAATGGTATGCACTTCCTCCGAGGGGCCCCTTCCACCTCCTCCTCCTCCTCCAGCACAGAGACGCCCTTCGATTTCCTCTCTCTCTCTCTCTCTCTCTCTCTCTCTCTCTCTCTCTCTCTCTCTCTCTCTCTCTCTCTCTCTCTCTCTCAGGGATTTATAGTTCTTTACTCTGTACACGGAATGAGATGAATGCCAGGTATAGTTTTGATGACAAGAAAGACTAGGCCTTTGGAAATATTTTGGAAAGCTATTCGCCTTTTGATAACAACGTTATTGTATGATATACATATATATATATATATATATATATATATATATATATATATATATAATATATATATATATATATATATATATATATATATATATATATATATATATATATATATATATATATATATATATATATACACACACATACATACACAATATACATATTGTTTTTGTGAGTGGTTTACATTTGATTACTTTGTCACGTAACAGATTCTTTTGATTATTGTTATTATGATTATTATTATTATTGTTGTTGTTGTTGTTGTTTCAGTTGTTTTTTTGTTGTTGCTGCAGTGATCCATAACTTTTCGACCTCTTTCTCGCCACAGAATGAATGAATGAGGCCCTCGAAGATAATGTCGCTTAAAGTAATCTGAAGAGTGTTCATCCTCTCTCTCTCTCTCTCTCTCTCTCTCTCTCTCTCTCTCTCTCTCTCTCTCTCTCTCTCAGCACATCCGAGGTCACCCCAAACATTGAATGATATGGAGTGGAGTGCATATGATTGTGTAAGTGATATGGGCAGCTGGAAGAGAGAGAGAGAGAGAGAGAGAGAGAGAGAGAGAGAGAGAGAGAGAGAGAGAGAGAGAAACTGTCCAAAAGTTCATGATTACACTACCTCATGAAAGACAGGTTTGGCACGAGTGGGACTTGGGAACATTTAAGAGAAGATAGAATTCCTTAATCAAGCGGGTCAGTCCATTCATGATTGGACTTACTTATAAAAGATGATAAATTAAAAAGAAATTTTGTAGCTTATTTTTATATCTTTCAACATTGAAAATATTTTCTGTTTTTTATTCTTATGTAATTTTATGTAGAGAACATTAATATTTTCAATTCGTGTTGCTTAAACTTTTGTGTACAAAATTACTGATTTATTAGAGGTTTTGACAAGTAATTGTTCCTGTGTTTTCATTGGCGACATAAATACTGTATATTGGAAGGCAAACGATTGAGTATTTAAACAATTACATTTCAGATCCGCGAAAACGTTGTTGTGAAGCTTCTGCTGTCATCATTCGTCGTGATAAATAATTTTGTACCTGACATACCGGTTCCAAGTAGAATGTAACCTGTAATCGCGTCAAGAAAATACTGTAAAAGTTTGTATTACCTTCGTGATTTTTGAGGTTGGAAATTAGTGAGAAAGCCTGTTGAGTATATGAAGTAAATGGAAAAAGGCAGGTAAAATGAAAGAATGAACGTTGTCTGGTAAAATAAATTGAGATCAGTCGATGGAAATGAAATGCAGAAAAAACGAGGAAGAATCGAGTAGGAAATAAGCTGTATCAGTTTCTGAAATATAGAGCGGTCACTGGCATGCGCTCAAGGAAGCAAAATGAGAAAAATAGATCTCAGAATAAAGCTGTGAAATTTGAAAAATTTACAATTGCTAGCCGAAGAAAAAGTGCGAAGCATGACAAATTCCCAAATTAAAGATAAAGTTGTCTAATTTTCCAACCGAATTAAAAGACTAAGTTGAAAGTTTGGGAATTCACTAAAGAATAAGTGAAATTTGACGCAGTGTGAAATTAGACAAATACTCACTTAAAATTCAAAGCAAAACTAGGAAGTGAGACATGTAATAAATTCCTAAGTGGCAGTCGAAGAACAGGAGTGAAATATGTTATTCCAAATTCAAAGTTACAGAGAAAATATGCATTTTTAACATTTCTATTAAAAACCAAAGAAAGTAAGCAACTTGATGAGTTCCCAAGAAATTAAAGAAAAGGTGTGAAATGTTAAAAAATCTCAGTTAGGCACAGTTCTTAATATCTGAATAAAATTCCAAGGAAAGGGATGGAATTAGACAGATTCTCTGAAGTCTGAGGAGTTTTGGAGTTTTGACAAAATCCCACGCAAAAGACACGTGTGAACTTCGACAAATCTGATAGAAGCAAATGGCAAGTTATGAAATTTTACTAATTCCAGATTAGAAATCAGAAGAAAAGCAAGAAATTTGAAAGATTCCAGTTAAAATGAAAGGTATTAAATTTGGCATATTCCTATTAGAAAAAGAAGAATGTAAGATTTGATAAATAGTAAATTGGAACATAAAGTGAAATTTGACAATTTTCGAATAAACAGAAGAAAAGAAAGAGGTTAATCAAATCCCGTCATATAAATCAAAGAAAAACTCTTAAACTGATAAATTCCCTAATAAAAACTGAAGAGGAAATGTGAAATTTGAGAAAATCCTAAATACAAGTCGAAGAAATAGTGTGAAATATGATAAACTTCCAGACAGAAGTGAAAGAAAAGATTTGTAATTCAATTGAATGTCAATCACAAGCCAAAGAATAGCCGTAAAGTTATGCAGATTCGTCAGGTTAAGATCAGAGAGTTCACGAAATCTTCCGTAAAGGGCCGGGAACATGGTCGTGCGGATCCGGCTTACCCACCGATTTGAATTAGCCAGACTGGACAGACATCGGGCCCCGTGGCGCAATGGTAGCGCGTCTGACTCCAGATCAGAAGGCTGGGTGTTCGAGTCACTCCGGGGTCAGTGGAAAACATTTTCCGTTTGTTTAATGACCTTGCAATTGCAGTGCAAAGGTATGCTCGTTGAATCCGTTCTTTGATGTTGTTGGGTTGCTGAAGTTGTATGGCCGGTGTTTAATTTGCAAGTTTGTAAGATGTCAGATAGTTTTTAGGAGACTGGATGATCGCTGCAGAGCGAGGTGCGAAGAGTTGCCGGAATGCATTCCATTGAAGTGTAAACGTAAAATGCAGCTGCATCCATATACGTCAGTGTTAGATGTATTTTTATGACGAAATAATAGCTGATGCATTTATAATATATTGATAGTAAATGATGAAATACCAACGCAAAGTTTACTTGCACGGCGTGAACACGTCACTCTCGGGATCTTGAAAAATCAATCGGTGCAAGATTTATCTCCAGTGTGAGCGACTTGGAATTAAGAAAACGGAGATTTTGTAAAGAAAACGAAGCCGTAAAAGAAAACGTTGCTCCCCGTCAGATGAAAAGTTGTTTCAATGCAGGTGATTAAACCTTTAAGATGATGGGGGAGGAATAAGGAATTGGATTAACCGGTATAAATATAATAAAAAAAGAAGCGTCTATAACAAAAAACTCGAACTATAATAATAATAATAATAATAATAATAATAATAATAATAATAATAATAATAATAATAATAATAATAATAATAACTTTATTTCCAATTGACACTGCTTATTCTACAATGCATACATATATACATAGTTAAAATGAAAGATCAGTAGTTCAAATGAATTCATAGTAAGGAATACTAATCTAACAGACATTTTTTCAACTTATTCTTAAAAGAATGTAGAGTGGCAGCATCCTTGATATCTTGTGGTAGTTTATTCCACAGGAAGGGCCTCTAGCCGGGAACTCCTTGAGCCGATATCTGTTGTCGTTCTTTTACAACAAGATCACTACCCTGACGCGTTACAAACTCCTGTTACTGAGTTAACCATACTAACTGATACAGCCATTCCGGTAAAATACCTCTTAAAACTTTAAAAACAGAAACATAAATTTCGTATACATATTGATCTTTAACCTTTAACCATTCCAGCTTTTTCAGAACAGGGGAAACATCTTTTCCTCTCTCTCTCTCCCTGTTTCCTTCTCTATCTATCTCTTTCTCTCTCTTTACGTAGAGACAGAGAAAGAGGAGAAGAGGCACAGAACAGGAAGGGAGGTCCCACCCCTCCCTCTCTGTTCTTCGCGTCCTCTCTCTCTCTCTCTCTCTCTCTCTCTCTCTCTCTCTCTCTCTCTCTCTCTCTCTCTCTCTCTTATTGTTTCCTTCTCTATCTATCTCTTTCTCTCTCTTTATGTAGAGATAGAGAAAGAGGAGAAGAGATACAGAACAGGGATGGAGGTCCCACCCCTCCCTCTCTGTTCTTCGGAAATTAATACATATAAAAGAAAAAATATCTTAGTGACGATAAAAAAGTAGTTATTGAAAAAAAGTCTTAAAAGATAGAATGAAATAAAATATAAAATACGGAAACAGTTTAAGTGAAAGAAAGCGAATATCGGGCGATTACACGAGACGACATAATGACGATGCACCTCTTGGAATCTACGATAATTGGCCTGGATAATTTGTGATGATTACCTTTGGTAATTCTTCAGATTAATCGAGTTAATTTTATGTCACTAAGCAGATCCCTCATCGTGGCACTTTGGCACTCTCATCAAGAGGGCCACGTGCAATCTGCGAAGGTGTAAAGTTACGGAAGTGACTCAAACGCATTTGCCGGCAGCTTTTAGCGTTCAGCAACCGTAATTTTATTTCACCTGCTCAATTTTCTCCCTATTGGTACATATTCACGCCCCTTCTTTTAGTGTGCTCATGTAGATTTGAAGTTAGAAATTCTTACGACAAAGGTCTAGCACATTTTCCCCAATATCGGATTGCAATCAGAAAACTAAGACTTTTTAATAGCAAATAGTGGAAACCCATTTTTTCTTATCTTATTTTTGGTTGCTTTTGCCTTTAACTCTTCAAAACTAAATTTTGCATCAAGTAACCGAACACATATTTTTCCGTATTTATTGCTGAGGTGATTTCACTCAAGCACTAATATGCACAGCTTATTTAGTTTTACCATTAACTTGAGTTTTACCACCAACTTTGAATACTTAACACAAGTGACTCACACTTTGCTAACAGTAGTAATTGCTTGGTAAAACTGCTAACAGTAGTGACTGTTTGGTGCAGTGCTTGGTGGTAAAATTGTAAAAGGGTTTCAGTAAACGCACTTGCATAACACCACCTGTACGCTATAGCAGTATACGCATTCCTCGCTCATAGTGCTAAATAATAGCGTGTAAGGTGATCAGTGTAGAGAATCTAAAGGCAATTAATAAGAAACATGTGGCATTTGATAGACTTGCAATATATGTTGTTACTGAGTAAAGACAGAGCTACAGCAATCGATTCCAGAGTTAGTTTAAAACCCACATCACACACACTGGAGATCTCTCTCTCTCTCTCTCTCTCTCTCTCTCTCTCTCTCTCTCTCTCTCTCTCTCTCTCTCTCTCTCTCCAGAATTCGTTGTTTTTTTTACACAGCTTTATCTCCGTCATGAAAACATTATGTGGTAAATAAGAGCTATAAGGATCAAATCTGATTAAGTGAGTGAGAATTCATCTTGCGAAAGTGGGAAATATGAATTTGAGTGACCGAGTGCTATATAATAAACAAACAAAAACAAAAAAATCCCAAAAATAGATGTTTTATAGCATTATGTAAGAATCACTGAGTAATAATATCCATGATACCGCAGAGATACCTTTTTCTCTGCACTATCCCAATGAATTTTTTTCCCACCATTACTGACAACACACACCTGCCTTATCGTAACATCCTGGTTGGTAATCAGCCCTGAAATAGACTATGCGATCACCTCATCAATCGCGTGTCCTTGCTGCTACGAGATCTGTGATCTGGTTCGATCAAGCAATTGAGAGGACGGAAGTTGACTTTCGTCATTTCTCTTTTCACCTCTGCCAACGAAAATGGTTAGAGGTTCATGTTTTTATCTCGAGTTATCTGTCGAACGTCCAAATTCAGGTGATGAAAGAGTTTTTTTTTCTTTTTTAAACTGCAGGGTCGGTAATGCTGCTTTCTTAAAAAAATTTCAGGGTATAGCATTAAAAAGGAAAATCTTAAGTTACACAAAGATATTGGAAATTTAGAAAAATCAACCACTTTTCTTATGGAGGGGGTCATCTAATTGTGGAATTTTTGTGTTGTAACGTATCTTTACTCTGTTTACCTGCATTTAGCCAAATGACATTAGAATCATGTAGTTAATGACCTTTGAAATTATGACGCGAGAAAATTCTCGTTGATTAATTCAATAGTTACGTAGTTTGGTGAGATCTGCAAGTTATTGTTGCGTTTTTATGGAATTTGCACGACAGTCAGATAACTGATAATGGATGAGATGATTAAGAATACCATAAAAAGCTTAAGTTCGAATCTCCCCACAGGGGGTAATGCCATCAGTGCACCTCACGTGGTGCACTGTAGGCATTACTCAAGGATCTTTGCAGCGTTCCTTCGGCCCCTAGCTGCAAACTTTTTCATTCCTTTTACTATACCTCCTTTCATATTATCTTTCTTCCATTTGATTATCCACCTTCTCTAACAGTTCTTTCTTCTTAGTGCACCTGCAAGGTTTTCCTCCTGCTACACCTTTCAAACCTTCTTACTGTCAATTTCTCTTTGAGCGCTGAATGACCTCATAGATCCCAGCGCTTGGCCTTTGGCCTACAGTCTATATTCTATTCTATTCTGTTCTTAAGTTCGAATCTAAGTCAAAGGTTGTGCGTTTATGTAAATACTTTTCGAAGTATATGAAATTCAATATTAATTTTATAAGTATATGAGGTTTAATACTTGAAAGTGTAAGAAAAAGCTTGTTCAGAATTGCTGACAAACTTTCTTACTTATATAGCCATGTGTTCCTCACTTAATACTGAACTCTTATGATGTAAACGGATTGATATTGATTCGATGTATAGAACCTGAATTCAACAGGAATGTCTACAACTGAGTCGTAATCGATTCACTGTCCTTTTTGATATCTGCATTGAATTTATTTCACCCATGTAACAACCATGTACTTAACCCGGTCGTGGTATGTACACTGATCACATATAATTCATTTTGGTGCAATTTATTTCCAGGTCTTAGTGAATTCCTTATCACTTGGCTGTTTGTGGCTTAATATTTGAAATTATAACCAAAATTCCATTTATGACATTTACATAAATATATATCCTGTATATATATACATACATTATATATATATGTATATATAGAATGTATGTATATATATCTATATCTATATATATTACATATATACACATACATGTATACATACATACATACATACATACATACATACATACTCCTCTCCACATCAGCCGATGAGTTAGTTAATTCTCGTCAGGTAATGAATTACTGTATTTATCAATTTTTACGGGTAAAATTACATATAGCAACAACCCCCTGTAATGTCTTTCATATTTGACTAAGTGAATTTTTCATTCAGTATTTTTAGGGGCATTCTGATACATTTTTTCTCATGCAGATACATGAGAAGAAGGGATTGAGTAAGAATTGTGTCTTGGGAGTAGGAGTAGGGAAGGCTGTCATTTGTAATCATGATTCATGTTTTTGTGTGTGTGTGTTTTTTTTTGCCAGCAATTTGTCAGCGTCTGGGTGATCAGATGAAGATAATAGCTGGGTTGTAATAGGTTAATGACAACCCTTGTTTGTTAAGGGCGTATTGTTTCCTGACTTTGAAACGAGACAGAGAGAGAGAGAGAGAGAGAGAGAGAGAGAGAGAGAGAGAGAGAGAGAGAGAGAGAGATCGCATAACTTACGTTTCTATTTCAGCTGTCAGAATTAAACTCCGTGATGAAATGGCTGATTACATATGCAAACAGTTATTATGTTACTGCTTTAACACAGCACGTGGCATCTCTCTCTCTCTCTCTCTCTCTCTCTCTCTCTCTCTCTCTCTCTCTCTCTCTTCCTCTTCATACTTGCATATTCCAGCTGTGGTTGTCCCAGGCGCCACTTACCTGTGGAAAGAAAGAAAAAACTATTTTAAAACAAGGTATTTGCAGATTATAAAAATATACATGTAAGCAAAATTTATTCACATTTTAGATATTAAAAAACTGGGTATTTGTCCTCTCTTAGAAATGAGTCAGAATTTCTCTTCAATTTGTCAGAACTGTTTCGTATGTAATCACGATCTAAACGACTATGTATTGAACTCATTTCTTATTTAAAAAGTCTCATGTGTTAAACTCACTTGCTACTCATAAAGTCATGGAGAGTGTGACCTTTTTACTATACTGAAAAGGTATAGCAGTGAGACTAAATATTATATATACTAAATATATATATATATATATATATATATATATATATATATATATATATATATATATATATATATTTATATATTTTTATAATATATATACTGTATATATATTAGTGTATATAAATATATATATATAATATTTATATATTATGTATATGATTAATATATATATAATTATATATGTATAATTTTTTTAACCACTTACAGCAGTACTTTACCCACCCGTTGTATTTGCTGTGGGTTTCGTGTACTTTGTGCGGATCATGTCTGATGTAATCTCAAACGCCCTCTACGTTCATGGCCAGAGAAAACGTCTTGAATATCGTACTATTTTTGAATTGTCAACATCGCAAAGATTTCCACATTTTTCTGTGTAGGTAAATTAGCGAATGACATGAGCAATAGTTCCCGAACGCTCGAAGAAGCTTCCTACTTATTACGGTCAAAGAATTTGAGGGAAATGAACGAGTGTGAACTACCACCGTGTGACAAGGAGGCGACTCGTTTAGGAAACCATTTTCGGATGAAGGATTCAGTCCAGAGTTTTACAGTGCACCCAGTGCAGAGCTATAGGTTTTACCAATTGGTTCTTAGCCACGTAAAATAAGTCTAATCCTTCGGGCCAGCCCTAGGAGAGCTGTTAATCAGCTCAGTGGTCTGGTAAAACTAAGGTATACTTATTTAATCCATCTGACCAAAATATGCTGATACAAAATTATCACTAACCCATCATCTACATAAAAAAAGTAGAAAATGCGCCGCAATCGAGTTTTCTGTACAGCGTATAATGCTATATGGTGGCCTGTTGTCACCTGTAGCGGTGCCAGACGCACGATCTTGGCTAATTTGAAGGTTAAATAAAACAAAAACTTCCTGAGGCTAGAAGGCTGCAATTTGGTATGGTTGATGATTGGAGGGTGGATGATCAGCATACCAATTTGCAACCCTCTAACCTCAGTAGTTTACCAGATCCGAGGGCGGACAGACAAAGCCGTCTCAGTAGTTTTCTTTCACAGAAAACTAAAAATGTAGAAGGCCAACTGTTGATGATGTCAGAGTTAAAGAAACGATTTAGAGAAGACGGCATTTTTCATTATGATTGTCTTGCAGTTTTTGTCAGTGACTTGCGGTCTAATGTGTCAGTTCCTGCGAAGTGGAAGGTCAGATCGGGCCTTATTAATGCGGCGAAAAGGTCAGATCGGGCCTTATTAATGCGGCGAAGGTCTATACAGTAAACTACAGACTTTTTGCAAAATTTTCCTTTTAATTTGCGAAATTTATTTTGTTCAGGAATCTCTCTCTCTCTCTCTCTCTCTCTCTCTCTCTCTCTCTCTCTCTCTCTCTCTCTCTCTCTCTGTCACACGCGAATGTACACACCTTTCTAAAAGAGGATCGCTTATGCTTTAAATAGCGTGCTGTAGAATTGCTCTGATATTCGGCTGCATAACATTTTACTTTATTCACACATGTGCTGATATACTTAGAAGCCATAGTATGGCTGTGTTGTTGGGCACACACAAGTAAAGGGGGAGAGAGAGAGAGAGAGAGAGAGAGAGAGAGAGAGAGAGAGAGAGAGAGAGAGAGAGAATATTACTGGTCTCTTAACCTCCATTAACGTCTGCCTTGTATCGTGCGCAAAGCTTCAATTGCAATGCAAATGAGGAGGAAGACGCGATGCAATATTTGTTGCATGTGGCCTTAACGATGGTTTGTCGTCCCCTCGAGAGGCCATTAAAGATACACTTGGTAGCGGCAGGGAGGGGAGGGGAAGAGGAGGAGGTCTTCCTTCTCTAGAAACAGCTCAATGATGTTTTTCTCCAAGGTAGAACTTGATAAAAGTTCAGTTTATTATGAATTGGGCCTTGATCGTGTTGATGCTGGATTTATTTGTTTTTGTATGAGATGGGGAAGCGTTCTCTCTCTCTCTCTCTCTCTCTCTCTCTCTCTCTCTCAGTAGATATTTATATATCGGTATGTACATTATATATACACACACACATTACATATATATATATATATATATATATATATATATATATATATATATATATATATATATATATATATATATATATATATATATATGCAAAATCTCGTTTTCTATGATGTTCATATATGGTCTGTACAATTAATTGGACTGAAACAGTCTCCCTGAGGATGTCGCGCACTGATGGACTGTGGAAGTAACCGTCTCCTTGAGGATGTCGTGCACTGATGGACTGTGGAAGGAACAGTCTCCCTGAGGATGTCGTACACTGATGGACTGTGGAAGGAACAGTCTCCCTGAGGATGTCATGCACTGATGGACTGTGGAAGGAACAGTCTCCCCGAGGATGTTGTGCAGTTGGAACTTGAGAAATTCAAGCGAAGATGCACTGCATTGCTACCCAAATACAATTATCTTTGCATATTAATAATTTACATTTGTATCCTTTTATTAATTTGTTAATTTTTTTCGGTAAGTCAGATCTCCTCTTTCTGTATTTTCCCTTTACCTCCTCTTACTTCTTCCCAATGAACACCATACTCTTTGGAAGCTTGCATTTCAAGTCAGTGTCCCCTGTGGCGTTGTTCCATATGAGTAGGGTTCATCTTCATCAGAGTAATAATAATAATAATAATAATAATAATAATAATAATAATAATAATAGTAATAATAAGACTTAATTTTAGGTATCTGAAGTGGACCTATTTCTCTGGTCAGCAGGACAGTCCGTCTTGTTTGCGTACAGCTCTTATATTGTGAAGTGTTGCAACAAAATCAGGTGTTTAGGCGATTTCTAAGACACTTAAGTTAGGTCTTTTAATAAACTGGAACATCGTTTGTTTGTAAATAATTTCCCATGCTCGCAGTTTCCTGTGAGACTTCAAATCATAGAGAAAATTACTGGTGTCATTTTTGTGTCAAATAATGAACTGCCTGATCTCTCTCTCTCTCTCTCTCTCTCTCTCTCTCTCTCTGAGATACAAATAAAGAGAACTTAAATGTTGTAAAAGAGAATCTCTTTGGGGCACGTCTTATTTGATTCAGACCTGCGCCATACTTTGTCTCCTTCATTTCTCCCTTTTGTATGAGCCGAGGATCAAGATAAACATCACCCCAGGTGAGGTTTCTTGTTTATTTCAGTAACGAGAGATCTAAATCACACCCGCCGCCCGCCCGTCCGTCCGCCCAAGCATTTGGCATCATCTAGAAAGTGCCGAGATCTAAACTGGGTTGCTACAAAACAAACTCCTGACGCCGCATAAGCCATAGCGAAAGCGGACGTGCGCTCTCTGCGCACGCGCACTAAAGCCAAATTGCAGGAGGCTGGAGTTTCGTGTACACCTGCCTGGGAGGATGCCAGAGCAGTTTTCTGAAAGTCTGACGTTCGAATTATGAGGTTTGTTTTTCATCTAATCTGAAAAACATAAATACGGGAGACTCGTTTCGTTCCGTCTGTGGTATGACATGGGCAAATTGACACCCTAATTATGAGTTTTTTTTTTTTTTTTTTTTTTTTTTTTCCTGAAAAACAGATAAATGCGGTAAACTCGTGTCTATGGTATGACATGGGCAAATTGACGCCCGAGTTATGATTTTTTTTTTTTTATCTGAAAAACATAAATACGGGAGTCTCGTTTCGTTCCGTCCTTGTCATGACATGGGCAAATTGACGCCCGAATTTTATTAATTTTTTTTTTCTGAAAAACACAAATGCGGGAGACTCGTTTCGTTCCGTCTATGATACGACATGGGCAAATTGACGCCCGAATTATGATTTTTTTTATCAGAAAACCATAAATACGGGAGACTTGTTTCAATCCGTCCATGTTATGACATGGGGAAATTGACGCCCGAATTATGATTTTTTTTTTATCTGAAAAACATAAATACGGGAGTCTCGTTTCGTTCCGTCTATGGCATGACATAGGGAAATTGACGCCGGATTATGATTTTTTTGTTTTTTTAAATCTGAAAAACAAATATACGGGAGTCTCGTTTCGTTCCGTCTGTGGTATGAGATGGGCAGATTGACGCCCGAATTTTTATTATTTTTTGTTTTTTAAATCTGAAAAACATAAATACGGGAGTCTCGTTTCGTTCCGTCCATGACATGTCATGGGGAAATTGACGCCCGAATTATGAGGCTTTTCTTTTTTTCATTGAAAAAAATAAATAAGGGAGACTCGTTTCGTTCTGTCTACGGTATGTCACGGGGAAATGAGGTTCCGTGATTTATTAGAAGTAGACGAGTCTACTTGGCGGATGATGCAGAAGAGAGGACGCAAATGAGCAAGAGTGAGACGGACCGTGCCTCTCAGCTAAGCTGAAATTAATGCAGATGAGTATGTTAACCTTACGCCTGAGGCTTCCTCCAGCAGCTGCACTAGAGTCCGACTTGTAAGTAGAGACCTACACACACATGTATGTTTGTGTGTGTATATATATGTGTGTGTGTGTATTATATATATATATATATATTATATATATATGTATATATATATATGTATATATATATATATATATATATATATATATATATATATATATATATATGTGTGTGTGTGTGTGTGTGTGTGTGTGTGTGTGTACAGGAAATTGAAAATTCTTTATGTTGGTTGAATCAAACAGGTACTGGGATAAACCGTAGTACTTTATGGAATAAACAGCTCTATGGCTGAGGTTAAGACAAAAGCTTAGGTTAATTTACGCTTTCACCTCTGGGTAACTTCGTGCACCAAAAAAAATTATTTTAAGTACATTGCTGTGGCAGAAGAGCTTTTATGATATTATGTGTAATATTATGCTATGTAATTCTAGTTTGGAAAGCAAAAAAATAAAAACATAAATAAAAACTCATCTGATATGCTGGTTGTTTTTAGACCTACGAGCAAGCCTTATCCTCCTGTAGTTTGTACAGATGCAACACATTTAGAACTTACTTGCAAAAAAAAAAAAAAAATGCCCTCAGTGTGCATATTAGATTTGGTGAGAGACAAACATGTTCTTGGAACAGGTTACGGAAGGCGATTTTGTCAGCACCTTTCCCCGTAGGGGGTTAGTGCCTTCAGTGCACCTCATGCGGTGCACTGTAGGCATTACTTAAGGTTCTTTGCAGCGTGCCTTCGGCCCCTAACTGCAACCCCTGTCGTTCCTTTTACTGTACTTCCTTTCATATTCTCTTCTTTCGTCTTACTTTCCATCCTGTCTTAACACTGATTCATGGTGCAACTCCGAGACTTTCCTCCTGTTACACCTTTCAAACCTTTTACTGTCAATTTCCGTTTTAGCGCTGAATGACCTCATAGGTCCCATTGCTTGGCTTTTAGCCTAAATGCTATATGCAGTTCAGTTCATTGTTAGTGCTTGTCTTGGATAAATGCAAAGCAAGTTTGGAAAATAGTCTTTCTTATGCTCTAGTGGACCTTTTTCTCTAAAACTTCTCTGTTCGGGTTAGGGAAAGACTACATTATTGGGGTTTTTCACTGGCCGAAATTCATTTCTACATAAATTGTTATTTTCCGACGTGGAAATCCCTTGGTGGCCAGTGGACCAAAGAGGTTTGTAATGTATCATTCTTTTTAATGTATCACAGCTCTAAGGAAAAATTTTCTAAAATATGTGCAATTTTTTTTTTGTAAACTTCTTCTACTCTACAAGAGGAAAAGGCTCTGATTGATATATTGGTTTTTCTTCTGCAACCCACCTGTTAGAGAGTGGATGGAAACTCTTTTATACATTTTATTTCCGGAAATAAATCAGTGTCGCAGAGGAGAACGAAAAATTTGTAATATACAGTATATATATATATATATATATATATATATATATATATATATATATATATATATATATATATATATTACTAAAAGGACCTCATTCAAACTGGATGGTGTCTAATGGAGTTTTTATTCACAAAAGCAACAACTTTCTTGGACAAACAGTCCACATTATCAAGTATCCGTACCTACTTGATAATGTGGACTGTTTGTCCAAGAAAAAGCTTGTAACTTTTTGAATAAAAACTCCATTAGACACCATCCAGTTTGAATGAGGTCCTTTTAGTAATTCTACTAATGCACAGAACAATTGTGTATGTGATAAAGTTAATATATATATATATATATATATATATATATATATATATATATATATATATATATATATATATATATATATCAAATCCGACTTTTCATCTGCAGGAAAGGGTATGTGTGCAATGCACTTGCTGCCTTTCCTCTAGATTCAGTTATTCCCTAAACTGCTGCAATGATGAATGCCTTGTTTTTATGTTCCTGTTGTCTTTCCGTGGATTCTCTAGTTCTCGGGTAACGACTTAGACGAGCTTCGGCGCTGTCGAGGTTTCTGCACAGCTGCTACACCGTACAATCAAGGCCACCGAAAATAGATCTATCTTTCGGTGATGTCGGTATAATGCTGCATGAGCCGCGACCCACGAAACTTTAACCACGGCCCGGTGGTGGCCTATCCTATACCGTTGCCAGAAGCACGTTATGGCTAACTTTAACCTTAAATAAAATAAAAAACTATTGAGGCTAGAGGGCTGCAATTCGGTATATTTGATGATTGGCGGGTGGATGATCAACGTACCAATTTGCAGCCCTCTAGCCTCAGTAATTTTTAGGACTTGAAGGCGGACAGAATAAAGTGCGGACGGACAGACAAAGCCAACACAATAGTTTTCTTTTACAGAAAACAAAAAATCGTCTTTCCTTTCAAGACTGTTTCCTTTTTTTGTGTCCGATTCATATTTTTATTTCTTTTATCACTAGATAAATCGTATTTTAGGATTTCTATTTTTCTACCAGAAATATTTATTTTATAATTTGAATTTAATATTGTCAGAAGAAATGTTATCATTTTTCTGTTTGGATAAAAAAAAATTCCATTTATTGTTAAACGTGGGTAAAACGAGTGAGTTTTGGTCAATAATCTCGACCAAGATTGCAAAAACCCAGTATAACCGTGGTACATAAGGAAGTGATTTCCTGTAGTCAAATGTTATTACAATATTGTACTGGGATTTATTATTATTATTATTATTATTATTATTATTATTATTATTATTATTATTATTATTATTAGTTTTTAATTTTCTGGAATAAAAATTTTAATGAGTTAAACTCATTATATAGAAGTTTAAGAGAAGTTCACACAATTTGAGTTATTGATCGTCCAAACTTATACAGTATATACGTTGCAAACACACACACACACAAACACGTAAATATAATATAATATAATATAATATAATATAATATAATATAATATAATATAATATAATATAATATAATATAATATAAGAGTATTCGTACCTCATAATTTTTCCAGTCATTGATTCCTAGTTCTGTGTTAACAATTGGTTTGAGCTCGGGAGGAAATAGGATATTGCAGAAACCACTGCGGCAAGTTCATCTGGTATGGTTGTGATCAAATAAATTAATACTCTTTTTGGCGTTTCGAGATCGTGCATTGTTGCCCTTGGTATTTTTGTGAATGAGATATTGTTCCCGTTGGACATTTATTTTTGCCACTGGCATGTTATTCTTAAGCCGTCAGACATAGTTCCTGCCGTTATTTCTGCTGTCATGGCTGCGTTCCGTGTCGTTGCCCCCCACAGCGTTGGCGACGGACATTTCTGTTCCGGCAACTTTTCTCCTGTTTATTATTAATGCTATCGTTTTACCGCTCGAGGTGAGTGCCCTCCCTTGAACAGTCATCATTAATTTTCCCATTTCTCTCCCGTTTATGTATTCTTCATGTGGTTCCCCCTCGTGAATCATTGTTTATTAAGGCTCCCCCGAAATACATCGCCATCACCTGCTTCGGCTCCGCGAATGTGATATAAGCGTGACAACTGTGTCGACGTCGGTTTTGCGGGAAAAGAATGGCGGGTGAATTGTTGCAGTGTTGCCTTTGTTTTGACGGAATTGAGGCTGTTTACGAAGGGAAGGATCTGCGAGAAATGGCGCGATTGTTGTTTTGCCTTTGGACCGGAGACAGGTATGGAGGAGTGATGTGTAAAATAAAGGGAGAGTTTGGGTAGATTCAGTGTAAATTAGGCATTGGCTTAGGTAAATATAATAAGACTTGAATTTGAAATACTGGATGCAGTGTGCTTTGATACCGGAGACAGGTACAGAGAAGTATGAAAATCAGGGAAAGGGTCTGTACGTGTTTTTGATGGAACAATTGCGTTAAAAATTGGGCAGAACATAGATATATAAAGAGAAGGTACATAAAGAGAGAGTTGTGAGAAATTGGGGTTCCGTTTGCAACAGGGACAGGCGTAAGTTTTATGTAAGTTAATAGAGTTTCGGGTCGATTTAAAAGGATATTTTCGAGAAAGTCAGGGCGTTGTTTAGATAAAAACAATAGATTTTCTTTGAAAAAAAAAAAAGGGGGTTTCCTTTTGCTTCAGAGGGGGTATGAAAATGCATGGGTGTAATAAGAGGAGTTCTGGGTAGATTTTAAGGAATATTTATTAGACAGAAAGTTGCTAAAAGAAATGCGAATAGATATTTCGTGAGCACTGGATTATGTCTTTTGTTCTAATACAGGTACAAAGAAACTTGCTGAAGGAAATGCAAATAGACTTTTTATACTAATAGGATTATGTCTTTGGGTCTAATACAGGTCCAAAGACGCATGAATAAGCGAGGAAGGTTTGGGTAGATTGGAAAAGGTTGTTTTGGTAAAAATTAGGTATAGGTAAATATTTCGGGCACATTATTTCTGTAGCAAGTTGATTTTATGTCAGTAAATTCAGATTAATTATAAGTAGTGCGCAATTCCTGAAAACCTGTAGAAGGAATTTTGTTGCCTATATATATATATATATATATATATATATATATATATATATATATATATATATATATATATATATATACAGTAAATAAAAAAAAAGTTCAGGAAAAATTGTTGAATGATGTATTTACACAGGAATGAAACAACCCAAATACTTGGTAAACAATTATCTGTGATGTAGTGATCCATATAGACTTGTTACCTCAGTCATCCTCTTGTTACCGTGGTGTTAACATCTGCTTCAGAAAAGTAACTTCTTGAACCCATGGAAAATAAAAATTTTGAGATGAGAGCTAACATCAAGTTCCTGACCAAGCTTGATTGGAAACCAGGAAAAATTATTGAAGCTTTGCAACAAGTTTATGGAGATTCTTCTCCATCTAAATCAGTTGTTTATGATTGGATAAAGCGATTTAAGGATGGTCGGGAGGACCTCAAAGACAACCCAAG
>NC_089747.1:15790000-15815000 GCF_040412425.1 Macrobrachium rosenbergii
GGATACAGCTAAGTAGTTTATGTCAACGCAAGAATGAATATAAGCATAATATATTTTGGAAAACTCTGCTTGTTTACAGTCGATATTGTGGTTACACTCATTTATGTGTTGAAATAAACTACTGGTTGAATTCTCTAGTCTAAGTTATATTAATGCGTTTTTCGTCGTATTTCGGGACCATTGTCACTTTGTTCTAAATATTTTTTTATTACACTAATTACAAGGGTTCTGGCATATATACAATTATTGTTTTGTGGAGGGAAATTCATAATTAGCATGCTGTTTGGTAGACAGTCCTTTCAAATAACATTAGCATTAAATGGTTTCAGCAGTCCAGTGATGAACATAAATTGGTTGCATCATGGTGAAATAAGGTGTTATTTTATATTAAAATCACGTCTCGTTCAAACTCCTTGCTAGGGTTTATCATAGAGTTGTCGCTACCTCCCGGATTTTCCGAAGCTCAGTTTCGAGGAAGTTAGGGAGGTGGCCATAAGTATATATATATATATATATATATATATATATATATATATATATATATATATATATATATATATATATATATATATATATATATATATATATATATATATATATATATATATATATAATATACATGAAATTTTTATCACCGTGATTTATGTACAATCATTAAGCTACAAATGTCGTTTAATATGTAATTCATGCTGCTTCGGGAATATCGCCGAAGGGGAACTTTTTAAAGTGATAAATGGAATGTTACTGAAGTGTCTCGAACACTCGACACAGTACCTTTCGAGACACTTCAGTACCATTCCATTTATCACTTAAAAAAAAAAAATTCCCCTTCGGTGATATTCCCGAAGTAGCACGAATTAGATAGTAAACGACATTTCTAGCTTAATTATTATATAATATACAGTACACAACACACAGATATATATATATATATATATATATATATATATATATATATATATATATATATATATATATATATATATAATCTCCATAATCTCTTCCGGAACAGTTATTCAATCTTGGTGGGCGCCACCGCTTCAAGTGTAGGACGTCGCTTATAGCAGGGCCTTGGTAAATCGGCCGGCGTACGCTTCGCGCAATGATTGGCGTACAACATGTGCGTACAACAGCGTTCCACTTAAACACTTTTCATCGGTGTTTAGGGGAGGGAGCGGCTCCTTATCAAGTGCTCCTGTCAAATGCTGTTCGGTGAGAGTACCCTTATACTGGGCGGGTAATCGATGCTTCTGTTTTGTATATTTTTATATCATTGCACACACACACAAACACCCACACACATATAATAATAATAATAATAATAATAATAATAATAATAATAATAATAATAAAATCCGAGAGGATCTGATCTTGTTTGTCTACCCCCGAGTGACAGTACGGGAGACATGAAACAGCCACCCACCCGCTGCAAACCAGTTTGTCCACCCCGGGTGGGGGCGCGGTTGGTAGGGAAGACATCCACCCTACTCCTGCAAACCCGTTTGTCCGCGTCGGCTTGGGGCTGGTTAGGTAAGGGATCGGGAGGGTAGGGAACACAGCAGCCCCGGGTTCCAGCGTGTGTAGCGCGCGCCAGAAAGCTCGTATTTATATAATGTTCATATCTGAGTGGGTGGCTTCAGGAAAGAAGCAAGAATGGAGTGTTTGTATATATATATATGCATTATATATATTTATATGTACTGTATGTATATATACTTTAAATCACTAGAGCACTGAATCGATATACCTTGAAAAATGAAACTTTGTGAATAATTCCTGATAGGTTGAACAGTGACATGTTTATGTATGTGTATATGTATGTATATATATATATATATATATATATATATATATATATATATATATATATATATATATATATATATATTCTTTGTAGTGCTAAACAGGTGCCACCTTTCTTTCTGTGTATATGTTCACATTTATGTGATATTACAACGTCCTACCGTATTCGATCTCCTCTCTTTAATCTACAGTTGAAATCATAACACTGCATGGATTTCAGCAACAGGTAAGATTTTAAGGATAGTTAAATTTCATACTTGAGAAATGGTGTAAAGCGCAGCAGGATTGTGGCGGGAATCCTCATTAACCAATAACGAAGTTTCTTCGGGGCAATTAGTTTTTCTGTTCAGCCGCTACAGCGTGTAATCAAGACCACCGAAAGTAGATCTGTCTTTCGGTGGTCTCGGTATAATGTTGTATGAGCCGCGGCCCATGAAACTTTAACCACGGCCCGATGGTGGCCTATCCTATATAGTTGCCAGAAATACGATTATGGGTAACTTAACCTTAAGTAAAATAAAATAAACTACTGAAGCCAGAGGGCTGCAATTTGGTATGATCTGAGTGCGGACAGAAGAAGTGCGGACGGACAAACAAAGCCGGCACAACGGGTTTTTTTTACGAAAACTAAAAAACGACAGCTGGAATCAAACCTTTTAATGCTTTAGATAAGGTAAACGTCAGGTAGGATAGAATAATCCACACTTATTCCTTGGACCCAAGGAAAGCCAAATACCGAAACTTCGTGACCGACGCCCAACATTAACGCCCACTATTGAGCAGCAGATGGGCTGAATATCCGCAGCAAACCAGAATGGACAAGCAGTCTGAAGGTCAAGCAGGAACCTGGTATAAGTGATCTGATTATATAAACATTTTTTTAGTTTCATTCTCTTTCATGATGACGACAGTACTCCTTGTAAAAATTGTTAGTGCATTTTTAACAATATACAAGAATTTATACACAAGAAATGGGTCTTATTTTGTCCGACACTTTTAAAGAACGTTGGTGTTTTTCTTTGTCTTTATTATTATTATTATTATTATTATTATTATTATTATTATTATATATTATTATTATTATTATGATGTTCACAAGTAACATGAAACAAGGCGAAAATCATGGTCGCAAGTGACATGAAACAAGGCGAAAATCATGGTCACAAGTGACATGAAACAAGGCGAAAATAATGGGCGCAAGTGAAATGAAACAAAGCGAAAATCATGGTCGTAAGTGACATGAAACACGGCGAAAAATGGTCGCAAGTGACATGAAACTGCGAAAATCATGGTCGCAAGTGACATGAAACAAGGCGAAAAACATGGTCGCAAGTGACATGAAACAAGGCGAAAATCATGGTCGCAAGTGACATGAAACAAGGCGAAAATCATGGTCGTAAGTGATATGAAACAAGGCGAAAATCATGGTCGCAAGTGACATGAAACAAGGCGAAAATCATGGTCGCAAGTGACATGAAACACGGCGAAAATCATGGTCGTGAGTGACATGAAACAAGGCGAAAATGATGTTCATAAGTGACATGAAACGAGGCGAAAATGATAGTCGCAAGTGACATGAAAAAAAGCGAAAATGATGTTCACAAGTGACATGAAACAAGGCGAAAATGATGGTCACAATTGAAACGAAACAAGGCGAAAATGATGTTCACAATTGACATGAAACAAGGCGAAAATCATGGTCACAAGTGACAAGAAACAAGGCGAAAATCATGGTCGCAAGTGACATGAAAAAAAGCGAAAATGATGTTCACAAGTGACATGAAACAAGGCGAAAATGATGGTCACAATTGAAACGAAACAAGGCGAAAATGATGTTCACAATTGACATGAAACAAGGCGAAAATCATGGTCACAAGTGACAAGAAACAAGGCGAAAATCATGGTCGCAAGTGACATGAAACAAGGCGAAAATGATGTTCACAAGTGACATGAAACAATGCGAAAATCATGGTCGCAAGTGACATGAAACAAGGCGAAAATGATGTTCACAAGTGACATGAAACAGTGCGAAAATGATGGTCGCAAGTGACATGAAACAAGGCGAAAATCATGGTCACAAGTGACATGAAACAAGGCGAAAAGGCTAATAGCTTGTAGGTAACCTTTCGTAGAACATTATGCTTTGATTACAAAAAAACAGAATGGGGAGATGCCGAGTAAAAATAAAGGCTAAAATAACAGCCAAATAAAGTTAGATAAACAAGCCGTAAGACATAAAAGCTCCATGCGCTCATTCAGTGATTGTGCCGTGACGTCTGATTCGCAAGTTGCATGCACAGGCTCACAGGCTGAGGTACGAGAGCAGGAACTCTTCTGACAGGCACGCACGTGCAGGTTCCCATAAAGGGACCATCATGAGAAGATTCTCATGTCCATAGCCAGACACCCTCTCTCTCTCTCTCTCTCTCTCTCTCTCTCTCTCTCTCTCTCTCTCCTCGAGTTCGAGTTGCACTACGAATCAGTGACTGCTTCGTTCTTTCCAGTGCTAAGCTTTGGAATTCTGTTATTGTTTCTTTTTTCCTTACAGTTATAAGCTTTCTTTCAGAGACTGAAAGTGTATCGCTTCTTTCGGGTTAAGGACTCGCCTTCTTTCTACCTGCCTTCCTTTCTTTTCCCATATCTGTTTCCCCTGGGCTTGGGCAAGAAAAGGGCATCTGTAGGTTGCCCGTCCATCGGCTCTTGTTAAAGAGTAAAACTATATATATAGCCTATGGACGGAAAAAATTTTTTTTAAGAGATCAGTTTTCATGAGGTTCTTCCTTTTAATTGATGGGAATTTGAAGGGAGTAGGTTAGTCTGATGTTCTTGATGTGGACATTACTTCGTTGTTACAGTTTAGCGCAATGTTTATGGTGATAAAACGATCTGAGAGGGCAGTCAGAACATTAATAACGAAAGTTTAATAACAAAGTGGAAACAGATTAGTTGAGTTGTTGGTATTCTTCTTGAAGACGCTTTTTCCTTGAGGTTGGTGACGTCAGTAAGTTTGTTTCTCTTTTGCATTTGGTGGCAAGCCATCAACCTTGCTTTCTCAGGCCTATCTGCTAGTACGTAACCTTAGGTTGCTTCAGACTTCCTTGCAAAAATGTGCCCCAGCCTATTCTTCAAGTAATTTTTACTGTTACGTAATTGGTGCCGTTGATCCAGGCATATCTGTTGCTAGTTTTTATTTTACTAAACCCATTCCCTATTTTTGTATGTTGGTATGGAACTTTCCCCATTCGTCTGGTCCAGCTTGTTCTCCCAGTTGTGGTAGTTGACTGGTCAGCTTACTTGGAGTGTTTTTTGTTATGTCACCTGTCTTGTAATATCCGGGTGTTTCTTTGTTTCACTAACTCGGTATTTGTTTGGTTCGCAGTTCCATTCATCTAGCTTTTATGTCATATGCCCTCAAATTTCAAGTCATATCCCAGCTGTCGTGTCACATGCCCTCAGATTTCTTGTCATATGTCCTCTGCTGTCGTGTCACTTGCCCTCAGATTTCTTGTCATATGTCCTCTGCTGTCGTGTCACATGTCCTTAGATTTGTTGTCATGCGTCCTCTGCTCTCGTGTCACATAATTCTTCATCAAGTTGAATTATGCTCCTTTTCATCCACCCTGAATAGAAGAATACCTGCCTTTCGGTTTAGGTAATTAATTTAAAAAAAATTTTTTTTTTTAAGTCAAGCTTGTTGAAGATTGTGTAGAATAAAGATGCTTTCAGTTCGTGTCTGACTCCCACTAAGATGACGAAAATTCTGATTGATATATAGTTTCATTAAAGAAAGCCTTTTTTTCTGCTACAGCGTTCGTGAATTTTCATGTGAAAGGATTTGTACTAAAAATCTTATATTTTCAATATTTCTTTATACCCTTTGTTAGGACTGGAACTGACACTAAACAAATCATAAAATGCTTGTGAATGAATTAAAAGTTTTGAATACAATTAGGCTTTGCAAGTATTGAAGCTGTTCTCATGCGCTGAAGATAAGAACGTGTTCAGCGGAATATGTCTGTGATGTATTGGGAATGTGAATACTAGGTTTCATTAATGACTAACATTTTGAATATGAATTATCTTGTCCACTAATGGTGAGCAAACTCAACGATAAGACTTAGTAGATAATCTTGTATTCCGGTTTAACTGTATGTCCACGGAATTCATATAATCATGAGCACACAAGATATACCAGTTTGACCTTATTACATTTGCCAAGTTTGCACAGCCAATTTATTCTTGATTTTTCATTGTACTGATTTCACGTACAACTTAGAAATGCTTGTTTGGGAATCGTTATGAAATCTGCTCGTTACAGGATTCGGTATAACGTTAGGATGTTATAGGTCAGTGAATTTAACGACCCCTTGTTATAACATCAACGTAGAGGAATCACATGGGAGTCAGTAGGAAAAATACAAGATCATTACTTGCATGCCAAATGAAGAGAAGTCGTACCTCGTTACCCGCTCATAAATCCATAATTATACACAGAGTATGGAATGCCAAGCTTTTAGTGGATAATACACGTATTATGGAAGATTAAGCTATTAGTGGATAATACACATAGTACGGAATATTAAGCTTTTATTGGATAATACACATAGTACGGAAGACCAAGCTTCAGTGGATATAAAAGGATAGAATACAGCTTTGAAATGGTTGGGAGAAAGCCTAGAAAGTTTACAAGTAAGAATAGGGCAGTTTCCTCTTGAGTGAAATTAATTTGCTGGGGAGTTCCGGTCCCACACTTAATGGGTGCCCCACCACGTCTCATGCAAGCTTTTTACTGCGCACTCACGCAAACTAATATATATATATATATATATATATATATATATATATATATATATATATATATATATATATATATATATATATATTAAACCAAGGGTTGAACGAAGAGCATCTTTATTAGTGGCGACTAGTTTCGGAGATTTACAATCCTTTTATATATTGCCCCGGTGACAGAGGATTGTAAATTGCCGGAACTAGTCATAACTAACAAAGATGCTCTTCATTCAAGCTCTGGTTTTAATATTTGTTATTCGTCTCCGATTTCACGGAACTCTTCTATTGCTGATATATATATATATATATATATATATATATATATATATATATATATATATATATATATATATATATATAAATGTATATATATGCTTGTGTGTGTGTATGTGTTTGTAATGATGTACGTATAATTGTGTTTGATATATCTACATAATTGTATTCACCGTATATATCCCTTGAGTTTTTAGAGGGTTAACTCGCGTTTCACCCATAACGGGTGAAGCGGTACCCTCTTGTTCACTGCCGCATTCCTTTTTGATTATCTTGGCCGTGTAAAATGTTCGTATATAGGGCAATTGACTGCAGGAGGCTGCTTTGTAAACACGTCACTCCTCTCTGAGAAAGACACGGTCACCATCCTTATCTCCGTGCAGAGAGATCGATGGCATCCAGAGAGAGAGAGAGAGAGAGAGAGAGAGAGAGAGAGAGAGAGAGAGAGAGAGAGAGAAACTGAAACTATCATTATTCTTTTGGTCCAATGGGTGAAGCCCCATTTTAAGTTGGTCTTTCAGCGAAAGTTTCGTCCAAGATCTGCTATTTCCTGTAAACATTGCGCGGCTGAATTTTTATTTTCATTTTATTTATGTTCTTTTTTTTATTTTTTCAGGGAAAGCACACATCAATTCATTTCTTTTGATTTTCAGAATACGCCTACTATTATTCCCTTGGTATTTCCGTCGCAGAGTTTGAAATCTTCTGATGCGTTTCAGAGTTCGTCCGGCTGATGGGTGCTATTTCCGGAGAGGTTTCACACTCCCCGTTTGTTAGCATTTTGTGGAATTCAGTAGCTGGTGCTCAGGATTTCCCGGTTCATCGACTTTTTTTAGTTTTCTGTAAAAGAAAACTGCTGTGCCGGCTTTGTCTGTCCGTCCGCACTTTTCTGTCCGCCCTCAGATCCTAACAACTACTGAGGGTAGAGGGCTGCAAATTGGTATGTTGATCATCCACCCTCCAATCATCAAACATACCAAACTGCAGCCCTCTAGCATCAGTAATTTCGATTTTATTTAAGGTTAAAATTAGCCATAATCGTACTTCTGGCACCGCTATAGGTACCAACAACATAGGCCACCACCAGACCGTGACTGAGTCTCATGGGCCGTGGCTGAGGGCCACCACCGGACAGAAAACTCGATTGTGCCGAAGAAACTTCGGCGTATTTTTTACTTGTTCTCATTCTGATTCATTCTAGGGTGGTTGTAAAGACCACGAGTGAATATGTGGTTCCGACCATGAATTTATGCGAAATAAGCCTTTTCTGAGATCACTGTTAGTCTCCAAAGGATATTGCATTCAACTAGTACGCAATATATAAATTAGAATTCAATTATTTCTAGAAATGGTAAGCTATGTATGAAAAAGAAACTACGGAAGTAATAGTTATACACGTTACTGGATATATGTATGTATTATATAATATAATATATATATATATATATATATATATATATATATATATATATATATATATATATATATATATGTGTGTGTGTGTGTGTGTGTGTGTTTCTGAAATCTGAGGTCGAGCTTTTGATATCTGGAAGGTCTGACCCCGTCTCTCTACTCTCGTTTTTGTCGAGTTATGTTCCTCAACCCGATTCAGACATTATTAGTCAGTTTTCGGGTGGGTTATCTGGGACCATGCTGTTAATACGGCGTATTATTTACGAATTTCCACTTATTTTCCTTCGATCAGTATTTGTTTTGTTTTCTAAGTCGTGTTGGAGATACTTTACACCTGTAGTGCCGTCAGTGTACCTCGTGCGGTGCACTGTAGGCATCACTTCAGGTTCTTTGCAGCGTGTTTTCGGCCCCTAGCTGCAAACCTTTTCGTTTTTTTTTTTTTTTACTGTACCTCCTCTCATATTCCCTTTCTTCCATCTTACTTTCCACCATCTCCTAACAATTGATTCAAAGTGCAACTGCGAGGTTTTCCTCCTGTTACAACTTTCAAACTTTTTACTGTCAGTTTCCGTTTCAGCGTGAATGACCTCATAGGTCCCAGTGCTTAGCCGTTGGCCTAAATTCTATATTCAATTCAATTGGAGATACTTTACATACCTCTTCCCCTGTTCGCTCTCAGGCTTTTCTGTGTAGCCTGTTGCTGCCGCTAACATTAGACTCCCTACGCTTGTAGCAGCAAGGTTGAGCAACGCTCGCTTCGCATTTGTTTATAAGGAAGGGAGTGGTATTCAGCATGCGGTCAACCCTTATCTCTTCAATCCGTTCATTGAATACTTATGGAGGGACTGATTTGTGGGATGATAAGTATGATCATCCAGGAAGTGAGTTGACTGTGTTGGTGGGAGGTTATATATAAGATTTATGATATTTAACGTCTCCCCGTAAAAAAAGAGAAAAGAACATTGTGGCAAGTGTTGTTGCATATTTGAATCCGTAAGAAACTGGTACGATTTTAATGACAGACAAATTATGGGAAATGAAATAAATTGAGACAACGAAATAGATTGTTTTCCAGGAAAGGTCAGCCAACAAAACCACTGAAGGAAATATGAAAAAGAGAAACGATATAGTGAAAACTAGGTAGGAAATAGCAAGGAAATATCTGGACCCGAAACAGAAAAAACTAGTATAGAAAGGAAGCGACAGCCACTGTGCCTTTAGGGAAATCAGCGCATTATTAGCAATTTGGTGAATTCAAAGCAACGTTGAACGATTTGCCAAGAGCCAAGGTTGTAGAAAGCCGTATATCAATAGTAATAGCAACATTGCACATCGCTTACAGCAACAACACTGAGTCGTGAAGGCGTTAATGCAATAATGCAACAAAAAATGCAGCCAGGGCATGTGACTTAATCTTGACATATCTTGCTCTTAGTTTTTCGTAAACTGTATCTCACATGACAGAGATTGATACTGGGCACTAAAATTATGAAGGTTGTAGGAAAAAGGTGGACGGATGCTTATGTAAAGAGGCAAAGGAAGTTTGATTAATTAATCGTGCGTATTTTATTCAAGTGCTGAGAAATATTTAGTCAGCTCTGAAAAGGTTTTGATGAGGAAAACGATGAAAGGAAGTTTGGGTACGTAAGGAAAGTTGATATAATATTTTCGTCTTGTTTTCCAACAGCAAACAACTTTCGCAATTGTGGAAGAATCTTGACAGGTGTCACGAAAACAATATGAAGTTCCAGACATTTTCAGAAATGAAAGTGCCTATATTTTGCGTAACCTTTTGACGCAGGTAGAATTGGAACGTTTGAACAAACACGAGGAAAGTGCGGAGGAAGAAGATATTTCATAATATCGGATATAATGTAGCATAAATCACTCCTCTTTTTTGAGTGAACAGAATGAGGAAGAAATAGTGTGAATATATGCTGCTAACGAAGAATTTACTGAAAAACAAAATTATATGTAACAGTAGACCCCCAAAAATTTTGGATGAAGAGTTTCATGAAAACAGTAATATGACGAAACGTCCAAGTGATCACTCTATGGACGCTGTCGAATAATACAGAAAAATGTATAATGGCGCATTATGTAATCGATCATTTGCCTGTTGGTTTGTGAATGATAATTCTGAGAAAAAATATATACACAATATGATTGTTTATTATCTGTATTAGTGCCGACTAAGATTAATAATATATATTATATATATATGTATATATGTATATCTATACATACATACAACACCTTCTTCATTGAAGGGGTGGGTAGAGCTCTCGGCTAGCAGGCTGTTGGCCCAGCGTTTGACTCTCCGACTGGCCAATGAAGAATTAGAGGAATTTATTTCTGGTGATAGATATTCATTTCTCGTCATAATGTGGTTCGGATTCCACAATAAGCCGTAGGTCCCGTTGCTTCGGGCTAGCCCTAGGAGAGCTGTTAATCAGCTCAGTGGTCTGGTTAAACTAAGATATACTTCACTTATACATGCATACACACATATATACATATATACACACACACACACAAATATTAAGATACAAGTTTCATTTAATATCCAATTCGCTCTACTTCGCAAATAGCAAATAGACAGCCAGTGGTAAAAATACCCGTCACCTAAGTCGGGGGTTCTCACTATCGGGAGTTCGAATCTCCCAGGTGACGAATCACTTATCGATTGTAATTCACTTTCAGTGTTATTTCTGAGGCAGAGCAAATTGGATATTAAGTGACATAACAAAACGTCACGGTGATGCGATAAAAACTGTATATATATATATATATATATATATATATATATATATATATATATATATATATATATATATATATATAAATAAGTGTCTATGTACCCCTGTCTTTCACACACTTTCCTTCTCAATACCTCTTTCGTCCTATCTGTGTAACCTTTTTCATGGTGTTCGTTTCCACCATAACCCCTTTTTGAATTATACTCCCATCACTAACCTATATTCGTCCATTCTCTCTACATAACCGAACCGTCTCAGAATGCTGTGCTTCATAGGAAACTAAAACAAATTATCTTGGAGAGTTTTGTCATAACTGCATTTTCGTCATTTTGTTATTGAAATTAATTAATTTTTTGCAGTAATGATTCATGTCTCGGCTGACGTAAAATGGCCCTGTAAGAAATGACATACAGCCAAATGGCGAAGCGAGCTATTGCCAAAATGATACTGGGGATCTTGGGGTAGGGAGGACGTATTATGTGCGTAGCATGTTTAGAAATAATTACGCCTGAGTGAATGCTTGTATGTATTCATCTTAGCAAACATTCATTTTTTATGATGTATGCATCTATAATTGCGTACCGTAATGTTTGTGTCAACACAAGTGTAAAAGTATATACGATGTAGGATGTTTATATTTCTGTGGTAGCGTTCATCTGTACACAGACGTACATCAACATATAGGCTACAGGGTGTAACACGAGTTTATGCAAATAACTTGGGAAATGAAAGAAAAAGTCATTCTGAACAGAAGATGTAAATGAAGGGGCAAGTATTTTAAGGCTTCGTTTATCGGTAAGGTGAATTTTTAAAATGTTTAACATTAAATGGGCAAGTATATGTTTTTATGTTAATAGAACAATTTTTCCTCAGAATGACTTTCTCTCATTTCCCAAAATATTTGCATAAACTCATGTTACACCGTGTATCTTTATGTAAATATACACACAGGTATGCAACAGTGAACCCATCCTTACATAATGTATGGCTACAGTTTAGTGATATGTGCCTGAGTTTAGAAGAAACTTCATAAAAATACAGGAATGACAATACTAATGTTGCCCCATGTTTGAAGCCTTCACTAGAGTTGTGACCAATTGCTGCTTGCACCAGCCTCCTTAGGTATGCTTCCTATTTACAGTCCTTTTTTTTGTTTCCTCGATAAAATAATCCAACATTTAAAGTTCATGTGACATTGTTTAGACATTAGATGGATTATTGGAAATTATTGTTATTACTGAGGTTAGTATTTGTTTTAGTTCCTTAGTTTATAAGACATGACCTAAACTCTCTCTCTCTCTCTCTCTCTCTCTCTCTCTCTCTCTCTCTCTCTCTCTCTCTCTCTCTCTCTCTCTCTCTCTCTCTCTCTAATCGATGGTCGTAATTAGCTGCCATTTTGCAGTCTTCTTCTCTTATGAATGTTACTTTGTAACAGAAAAAAGAAATACAACTCAAGAAGAAAGATGGTTTCGGGTAGAAACTCTGAGCATATTTATTTTAGAAAGTTGGAAAGACAAAAAAAAAAAAGGCACACCTCAGAAAATTATTTGAAGATGATGGGGAAGAAAGGAAATTTAGGGACTTACATTTTCTCATGGGGCCATAATTTTATGGAAAATAAGAGAGTTACAAAATGGAAGTTTTGGGGAACCATATATTCCATATTTTAGGAAGGTGAGAGAAAGAGACTCGTTAATTATCTAAAGTTCGCAAACGTATTGTGCATATAGAACATACAGAACACTTCTTTGGATGTAGTCTGTTGCTTTAGTAAGAGCATATCATCATATCCCCATACATTTTCTGAGTAATTCTCAAGTCATCGAATATCGATTTTTGTGTCCTGAAAGTTTTATAAATTTTACGTAACCGAAAGAACAAGACTGGCAAATGAATAAATGAAACAAAAGCAACAACATGAACGTTGTTTATACTACTGTTATGTAATAAAAATCCAGAATGATATAAATGCATTAAAATGCAAAAGATAAAAACGAAGACTTTCGATTCCTCAGTGTTTACGCTTTTTTTTTTTTTTTTTTACCGTAAACACTGTGGAGGAACACCAGTCATGTGTTCGAAAGTCTTTGATTTTATCTTTTAATACATTTATATAATTCTGCAATTTATTTATATTGTTGATTTTCATTACATAACAGTTTTTCACGATATTGTGAATTTCTTAGCATACACTATTACTGCTATTAGCACATATATGCAAACATTTTATTAAAGTGAGGAACAGCATAGGAGATAATAATTATTTAATAGATTTTTATTCCATAACAGTTTATCACGAAATTATGAATTTCTTAGTATATACTATTAATGTATGCAAACATTTTTATTAAAGGGAGGAAGAAGTTAAGTATACCTTAGTTTTACCAGACCACTGAGCTGATTAACAGCTCTCCTAGGGCTGGTCCGAAGGATTCGATTTATTTTTACGTGGCTAAGAACCAACTGATTACCTAGCAACGGGACTTACAGCTTATTGTGGAATCCGAACCACTTTATAGCGAGAAATGAATTTCTATCACCAGAAATAGATTCCTCTAATTCCTCATTAGCCGGCCGGAGAAAGGGAGGAAGAGAATAGTAGATAAAAATAACTAATAGTTAAAAAAAAAAAAAAAAAAAAAAAGAAACAAGGAGTACATCATTTAGCAAGAGAATAGGAGAATGAAAGGGACGAATCGTTTGTGCTTGTCCAGGGGTGCTCCCTACGAGCAGAACCTCATTCACGGTAAGTGATACACACGGGCCAACATATGCCAATTGCAGGTTCTGTATTATCTGCCACCAGCAACCATCGCTTTGGATGAATTGTCACGATGAGACTCGTCCTGTTTCTCTCTCTCTCTCTCTCTCTCTCTCTCTCTCTCTCTCTCTCTCTCTCTCTCCTGCTACTGTGGGACATCCTTGGTGGGTACTCACTCAGTCAAGAGCCAAGTGGCCTATTTGGATTTAGGCATTATGCAACTGACTTGACCTTACGAGTACTCCCAACTCTCTCTCTCTCTCTCTCTCTCTCTCTCTCTCTCTCTCTCTCTCTCTCTCTCTCTCTCTGTATATATGTATATATATATATTTACATATACATATATATGTGTATATATGTATATGTAATTTTATATATTTATATATATAATTACACACACACATATATATATACTGTATATACATATATATATATATATATATATATATATATATATATAATTATATGTAATATATATATTGCATAAATAAACTGGAAAGGTAACACCCTATGGAGCCACCCCGTTTTGTTTGTAAGTATGTATACAAGGTCCAAAGAAAAGAAAAATGGCCTTTCTTTGGGCCTTGTATATAATATATATATATATATATATATATATATATATATATATATATATATATATATATATATATATATATATATATATATTGTGCTCTCTCACAAACACTAACTCGGACGAATATACATTCCTACGTAAAAACTTGCATGAGACCTGTATATTTATATTTTTATGTAGATGCGTAAATGCAGTGTATGACCTTGATTTGATCTGAAAGAGAAATTAACCTATCCCTTTCAAATGCCAAGGAATAAATATGGTATTTTTATCAGAATCTCAAGCTTTGTCCTTTTTGTTTTTCTGTGAAAGAAAATATTGTGCCGGCTTTGTCTGTCCGTCCGGACTTGATTCTGTCCGCCTTCAGATCTTAAAAACTACTGAGGCTAGAGGGCTGCAGGTTGGTATGTTGATCATCCACCCTCCAATCATCAGACATACCAAATTGCAGCCCTCTAGCCTCAGTAGTTTTGATTTTATGTAAGGCTAAAGTTACCCATAATTGTGCTTCTGGCAACGATATAGGATAGGCCGCCGCCACCAGGCCGTGGTTAAAGTTTCTTGGGTCGTGGCTTATACAGCATCATACCGAGACCACCGAAAGAAAATTCGATTGCGCCGAATAAACTTCGGCGCTTTTTTTACTTGTTTATGTTTGGATGCGACAAATTATAAGTTTCAGTTTCGTTTGTTATTGTTGCATCGTGCGGTTAAAGCAGGTGGGAGTTTTGTTCTTCAAATGTACGAAAAATATAGTGTTGTAGTGAAATAAAAAAAAAATGTAGCAGAATGTATGTTGCTCAAATACAACCTAGGTAAAATTTTTGTCGTATTAAAATTTGATGTACAAAACAAGTTGTGAAATTCCTTCCCTACAAACTACAAAAGGAAGTTTTAAATTTTCGTCTTAATTTTCGTCTTACCAAGTAAAGGTAGTGAAGTTTCCTTATGGTGGGAAAACTGCTTTGTAAGTTTCTGGTGTACTGCCTTATAAAAAAAAAAAGCTTGCACGTTGTTCGTTGCCAAGCTTTGCAAAACAAGCTTGTTTTGTGATTAACTTTATTGCCACATTTATTGAAGATCATTTTCCATGGATAATCGGTCATGATTGTTTTACCTTTACAGAAAACATGACTCGCCTATTATAATTTACTGAGGAGGCGATAAGCCGTTTTATAGGAGTAATTTATAATTTACTGAGGAGGCGATAAACCGTTGTATAGGAGTAATTTATAATTTACTGAGGAGGCGATAAACCGTTGTATAGGAGTAATTTATAATTTACTGAGGAGGCGATAAACCGTTGTATAGGAGTAATTAGTGTATTTGCTATTGATGTATTCGTCTAAAATACACATCGGTGTCGTAAATCTCTTTGGGATACGATTGCACATGAAAATGACAACTTCCGGGCGCTACAGATCTTGCGTAGGCGGGCACTCCAAAGGCCTATGGTTGATGGTAGTCAGTTTGCATAACAACAGTCGTTCGATCCTGGTGAGATGGACGAGTTGTGGACGCACCATGAGCATTAATGCACGATGGAGTCATTTATCTATATTGTTATGGTCCGATCTCCGTAGGGGGGCTAGTGCTGTAAGTGCACCTCATGCGGTGCACTGTAGGCATTACTTGAGGTTCTTTGCAGCGTCCCTTCGGCCGCTAGCTGCAACCCCTTTCATTCCTTTTTCTGTTCCTCCGTTCATATTCTCTTTCTTCCATCTTACTTTCCACCCTCCCCCACTAGCGGATCCAGGAAAACTTCATGGGGCGGGGTACCAATTTTCATATTGTACACACACACACACACACACACACACACACACACACACACACACACACACACATATATATATATATATATATATATATATATATATATATATATTTATATTTATATTTATATTATATATATAATCGATTTTTCTATAATCGATTTTAATTTATTCCCATTTTTGTATTTCTCATGTTATATAAATCTTCAATATTGTTATTTTCTCATTATTTTTCACGGGGGCCACGTGCCCAGGTGCCCTCCCCCCCGGATCCGTTAGTGCCCCCTCCTAACAAATTACTCATAGTGCAACTGCGAGGTTTTTCTCCTGTTACGCCTCTCAAACCTTTTGACTGTCAGTTTCCGTTTCAGCGCCGAATGACCTCATAGGTCCTAGCTCTTGGCCTCACGGGTAAATCTTATGTTCTATTCTATTATGGTCCGATGAACAAACGATTTGCATGCGCTTATTGACTCGCCGAATTGGCTGTAGACGACCCACCTGACGTCGCCTAGAGCCTTACCCTTGAGGGCCTCTGTGTCCCGCCCCGTCCTTCGTCGGGCGGGACCGGCAATGGTAATCTCGTTGACGGTATCCATGTCGGTAATTGAGGCAGGATGCCTCCTAAAGACGGCCTCCCCTTGCTGCTATTTTTAGCGATGGTTCTCGCATCGTAAAGGGTCATTTAATGGGTAGCTGATACGTTTTAAATACTATGGTTGTTTGGACGTACAGATGCATTTAAAATCGTATACTGTATGATTGTAGGTTTTCGACCTGTTTTTTATTAATAATTGCACAAATTAATGGCATGGTTAAAAGAATTAAATAAGCTTCTTTTTCGTTTTTTCATATTTATGTCATAACGTCATAATATTTTTATTAATCTCCTAAGCAGATAAACACTAACAAATATTTACAATCGTTTATGATCATATTTACATGTCATAACGTAATAATTCTTTGTCTCTTCACCGTAAATATACACTAATAAATATTTCCATTTCTGTGCGATTATAAACATAAAATGACAACGATGATCTTGAAAGTTCAGTGACTCCATGAGTTAAATAAAACGAAACATATCATTAACATTAAGAGTAACCGAGTGCAGTCATTCTCTCCCCTTCCCCCTCCCCTCCTCCTGATATCGCCCTCCATACCAACCCCTTCCCGCCCTCTACCCTCAAGCCCTCGACTTCAGCTGTCAATCACACCCGTGGCAAGCACACACACGCATCTGCTTTAGCAGCATGTGCCTGTGTCCTGTGGTGGGTAGTCGTGTTGTTTGTTGCTGTTGCTGCCGCTGCTGCTGTTCTGCTGCTGCTGTTCTTGTGTTGCTGCTGCTGCTGCTGCTGTTCTTGTGTTGCTGTTTTCTCTGCAATTTTTTTCTTCTGGTCTGGGCTACGAAAAGGCTTTAGGTTATCCGTCCCAATGAATTTTGTTCTGAAAAATGTCGTTATTGGTGATGTCTTTCAATGGTGGCTGTCGGAGATAACGAAGATATTTTTGTTGTAACTCTCGAGTTTATTTTGTTATGCTGGCTTTTCATATATCTTTGATTTTAACACTACGTTGGTCACAGTTCTGTTGCACCGAAAAGAGGGGAGGGGGCGAATGAGATCTCCTCCTCTCTGTGTGGTGTACTCGCAGCATCAGCCAGGCCACCTCTTCTCTTATTTACTCTGAGGAATAATTACTTCTGGATTTGCACGGTCCAGTGACTTTCTCTCCGTCTGCTGGCAAGCTGAGGAATTCCCTTACTGCCTTTGCTTCTGTGGACATGCAACCTTCCTTCCTTTAAGAGGTATATAAATGAGGACATTTGGTTGCCCATCCCACTGGCCGTAGCATTCAAAGCAGATGTCATTGATTAGTCATGGGTGTTGAAGCAGTAACAGAGTCCAAAGACTGACACTTCATGACATTTACCAATGCTTTGTCACAGAACTGATTATCACTTACACCGCCTTTGAGGATATTTACGAAACCTTGCCGTGGAGTAAACTACCATACACTTTGCAGTTACTGACTGTAGATGAAGGTAGGGTCACCGAGTTCTGGAATGAGGGACTCGATCTCTGCCTTGGACTTACGGGCAGAAACAGGAGTTTGAAGGTGAGAAATCAGGTTGTACTTGGAGGCATGACACCGGAGGTGACCTTGAATATCCAAGTAGTGTACCTTCCCTTTCTTTTATTTAAATAAGTTGCAGGGGCAGGATTTGATTAAGAAATGTCAGTTAGAATTCAGAGTAAATATATGAAGGAGAGAAAACTCGTGTTTCCTTCTCTGACATTCTTGCTTTTTATTTTTACATTCTCTCTCTCTCTCTCTCTCTCTCTCTCTCTGGCTTTACTTGAATCTGTACCAGGCATTGTTCTTTCCACGTCTCTCTTCTTGCAACAGTTTTACCCCCCCTCTCTCTCTCTCTCTTCTCTCTCTCTCTGACTCTCTCATTTCTCTCTCTCTCTGCCGACAGGGCGGCTGGTTGTAGCATCGTAGTCCGCCGTAGTCTGGGGAAGGAAAGAGGCTCTTGGCCTCTGTTCCAATCATCTCATTCTCTTCCATTGGGTCCTATTTCAGTGCCACTTCTGACACGGAATTAGGTCTGTTTTGAGACCTCGTTTACCCCAAAAGGCTGAAATGGAAAATGACTCCTCGGCTCGTTGCCCTGATTCTTTGGTTGTTGATGATGATGATGATGATGAGGATGATGAGGAGGAGGAGGAGGAGGAGGAGGAGGAGGAGGAGGAGGAGGAGAGGAGGAGGAGGAGGGGAGGAGGGATAGAGGAGGAGGAGGTAGGAGTAGAGGAGGTAGTTAGAGGAGGAGGCAAGTAGAAGAGGAGGCAAGTAGAGGAGGATGAGGAGGAGTAGGAGGTAGTTAGAGGAGGAGGCACGTAGAAGATGAGACAAGTAGAGGAGGAGGAGGAGGAGAGCGAGGATGAGGAGGAGGAGGAGGTAAGTAGAGGAGGAGGCAAGTAGAGGAGGAGGAGGAGGAGGAGGAGGGATGAGGGGAGGAGGAGGAGGAGAGGAGGAGGAGGAGAGGTAGAGGAGGAGGGGAGGAGGAGGAGGAGGAGGAGGAAGGAAACAAGCTGCTGTTGAGAAGTTTATGAAAAAGACAAAGAATAGGAAGAGGTTATGGTGATAATGAACCTCAAGTTGGTGTTAGGTTGATGAAAATGATGATAATGACGCAGCTGACAATGCCTGATGACGAGATTCATGAAGTGACAACGGGAAAACTTGGAAGGAATGTCTGAAGGAGGGAACAAGGAAGATTGTAAAATTGTTGATGATGAGATCAGTGTAAAAGGTTGGCAAATGTCAGAGAGAGAGAGAGAGAGAGAGAGAGAGAGAGAGAGAGAGAGAGAGAGAGAGAAATCTAATTCCTTGAGAATGAAAAGGAAAACAGAAACGTCATTGTCGTGTAGAACATATTTTCTCCCTTGGGGGTAAACTCATCTAAATTGGCTGCTTCAGCCAAGCATCCCAGCTGCAACTTTGCGAAAGGAAGCCCTTTCAAGCAGATTCAGTCCGCATCACCTGAATTAGCCAAGAGAAGCACGACGTTATTGTAGGACACTTTAGGACATTACGTCTCCTCTGGCACTGCAAAGGGCAGTATGTTAAGACCCAAAAGTCATCCTTTATTTAAGGGATATTCGACCTTCCTGCCAATAACCATAAAGGCTGAGAACTGGTGATGTTGGAGGATGATGCCACCACCTGCCTGCCCCCTTCGGGGTGAATGAAGGAAGGAAGGGTTTTGGGTCTAGTGTTTTGGGGGGAAGGGGCCAAGGAGGGTATGGGCCTGGTGAGAGGGTTCTGGCTGGGGAGGGGTTGGGCCGGAGGGTGGCTCCTTTTGGGTGGGTGGCAGCAAACTGATTCAGATGAGGACAGATGATGATGATGATGATTGTGGAGCCTGTGATGGTCACCTTGGCTTATTCACCACATGTCCTTTCTGCAGCGTGATTCAAAGCTTTGAATGAGAGAGAGAGAGAGAGAGAGAGAGAGAGAGAGAGAATCCCTGCATCCATCAGCCACTTGTACATTTGAGAACAGAGGTAAATGAAACCGCGCACCGAGATCCAGATAGGGATAACTACGCCAAACGGATTTTCGTGCCCAACAACATTGCCTGCTCTAGTATGTCGACTCGCAAGATGTTATCTTCAGGAAGGATAAATTTAACTAGAGTCTTAACAGCGGTCATCTTCAAACCTGGATCAAACCGTAGGATCTTATTTTGCATTGATAAGATCGCTTTTTTGGCATTGCGAGAGGTGCAGAGGGTGTATGTAATCCTACGCATGTAGGCAGAACTCACAGAGAGGTTGAAAACTATTCTTGTACCTCTTGAGTAATATTCTTTAGATCTTATGCCTTTTCGTGATTTACAAACTAATATTACTAAGATCGTTTTTGCCATTGTCACCCGACATTGCAGTGGTGCCAAAATAGCAAAAAATCTCTTTCCTCTTTTTCTTCTTAAGAATCTGATTTCTCTTGACATCCGGCTTTCAAATCATTTACTGAGGTGATAATTGTACCATCACCTTATAAATAGTTGTGGTTTGTCGTTAGGAATTTTTACATTCACTTTAGTATAGCGGGCCATTGGTTGGCAGAAAATTACTTCAAGATAACACTTCCTTTGATCAGAGTCCAAACAATTGAGAAATCTGGCACAATACTCATGGAAATATCTGCTCTGTAAGAATGTGTGACCTCTGTTCAAGGTATCACAGCTGAGATTGGAGTTCGGATTTGAAGGTAATTTATATAATTTTTGTCTTAGATCTTCCTCTTCTTGTTTTCTTCTTCTTCTTCTTATTATTATTATTACTTCCCCCATAGGGGGGTAGTGCGCTCGTGCACCTCACGCGTGGTGCAATGTAGGCATTACTTAAGGTTCTTTGCATTGTTCCTTCGACCCCTAGCTGCAAACCCTTCCATTCCATTTACTGTACCTCCATTCATATTCTTTCTTCCATCTATCTTTCCACCCTCTTCTAACATGTTCCATAGGGCAGCTGAGAAGTTTACCTCTTGTTACACCTTTGTAGCCTTTCGTTCTCAATTTTCCTTCTAGCGCTGAATGACCTCATAGGTCCCAGAGCTTAGCCTTCGACCTAAATGGAATATTCTATATTATTATTATTTTCATATTACCTCCAAGTTGAATAGACAGAACTGCTTCGTTTCAATGCTTCTGGTACCAGTTATTTCCATCTTCTGTATCACACGCCCCATTAGGAAGCGAAGCAATCGTAGCATGTCTTGAATAGATCATGCGTGGCCAAGACAAGGAAGTTTGTGCACTCTTTTGTTACTCTTGTTCCTTCTCTGCTGAGCAGCTCCTTTTAAGGATTGAGGATTGTCTGGGAGAACCCTTATTACACCCCGTTCATGACTCTCTTCCATCTTATTTTCCACCTGCTCTGCTAACAATTGGTTCATAGTGCATCTGTGAGGTTTTTTACCTGTTACGCCTTTCAGACCTTCTTTACTCTCAATTGGCCTTTCAGCGCTGAATGACCTCACAGGTCCCTGTGCTTGGCCTCAGACCTAAATCGTATCCATTCCATTCCTTATTACACCGTTCATCTTGTTAGAGATGGAGCAAGCGAAGCAAAGTTTTTTTTTTTTTTTTCCAACTTGGATTCGTTTATGCATCGTCGTGAGGTTACTGAATTTCGCCCATGCTGCCAGCCCTAGGAGAGCTGTTAATCAGCTCAGTGGTCTGGTTAAACTAAGGTATACTTAACTTTGTAGCTGTTTTATGAATTAGTCTCTCATTCTACGACTTCAGTTCAAGTTTTGGCATTAATGGAAGTGAGCTTTTTCATATGTCGTTTGTTACTGTACTTCCTTTCATATTCCCTTTCTTCCATCTTCCTTTCCACCCTCTCCTAACGGTTGATTCATAGTGCAACTGCGAAGTTTTCCTCCTGTTACACCTTTCAAACCTTTTACTGTCGTGTCCGTTTCAACACTGAATGACCTCGTCGGTCCCAGTGCTCGGCCTTTGGCCTAAATTCCATATTGAATTCAATTCATTTCAGTTCATATTTCGTTTTTATGCAGGTTGATGACTTCAGAGCCTCTTGTTAATGCTGTGCTTAATTTAAGAAGTGGCTTTTTAAACTTACTTCCTGAAAGTCTTTTTTTTTAGTTTTTGCAAGTGCTTGCATCCTTATCTTGATACTGTTTTTTTTTTCGGATGACATTTGCTTCTTGTGTGTATTGCATTTGAGTTCAGTCGGATACTCCTTATCTTGAAGGATTTTGTCCTCATTTCCCAACTTAAATTTCTTCGTACACGTGCGCCATTTGTTCTGAGCCGAATTTATGCCTTCTGATATGCTGTTATCAGTCTGTGTTTTCCTTTATTGGGAGACATTTTCTTTGAAGGTAATTTTGTGTGTGTCTAATTTACAAGGGCATATGATACAATGGACAGGTGCCGCCATTACCCGTTTAAAATGGCCCAAAGTGACATGGCACGATTAAGAGCTCCGCATCCAACTGCAGGAAGTCATCGTTTGTCAATTACCCTTTCATATTTTTACCTCACTGCGCCATCTGGCGAAGTCACCTTCAGAGTTTGGTTTATCGAGCAATTTTCTCTAAAGTTAGTTATAGCGAGCTTTTTTTTTTTTTTTTTTTTTTAGAATTTCGACATAAGTAAAAAATGCGCCGAAGTTTGTTCGGCTCAATCAAGTTTTCTGTACAGCCACTACAGTGTATAATCACGGCCGCCGATAATAGATCTATCTTCCGGTGGTCTCGGTATAATGCTGTATGAGTCGCGGTCCATGAAACTCTAACCACGGCCCGGTGGTGGCATATCCTATAGCGTTGCCAGAAGCACAGTTATGGCTACTTTAACCTTAAATAAAATAAAATAACTACTGAGGCTAGAGGGCTGCAATTTGGTATGATTGATGGTTAGAGGTTGGATGATCAACATCCTAATTTGCAGCCCTGTAGCCTCAGTAGTTTTTAAGATATGAGGGCGGACAGAAAAAAGTGCGGATGGACAGACAAAGCCAGCACAAGAGTTTTCTTTTCAGAAAACTAAAACGAATGGCATGTGCAGACTTAAACTGTTATACTTCGTCGCGACCTCAGACGTTGGACGAATCTTAAGTTTTTATCTGATCATTTGGTTTTCCTTGTTTTGTAATTGGATATTGATTAGCAAAGACTAACTTTACAGGCGATTTCCATTGTATGATAAAAAATGTGTTATAGCCCGTTTTCTTTGTTTACTGGAATGATCTCATGATTTTAAGTGGCCTATGTTTAGATGACGTTTTCCTATTGTATTAATTACATTTTTCTTTCCACGGAACCTCTGAGAATTATTTATATATTGCTGTATATAAAATATATCTAAAATATATATGTATACACAGTATATACATATATATATGTGTGTGTATGCTTATTGGTACATTTTAAACAAATGCATTTATCTAAGTAAAGACCTACCTACATTATGCTTAACGAAGATTAATTTTATTCTTTGTTACAGAAATAACATCAGTTACAATGATTCCAAAGCATTTGAAGTCTGATCGTGTCCTACCTACCCACTGGAAGATTAAGTCCATGAATATCACACTCATCCTAATGAATTTTGTCCTGCTGTTACCGACGTTTAATACAGACTCCTTTGAAATGGGAATGGTAGTCATAAATCTTATTATAAATTCATTGCGTTATGGAAAAAACACTTCAAATTTCGACCTTAGCAGTAAGGCTGAAAATATGTTGGATATTCATCCGTTGCGGGAAGAAGCAAGTATAAAATGCGCCGAAGTTTCTTCGGCGCAATCGAGTTTTCTGTACGTCGTATAATCAAGGCCACCGAAAATAGATCTATCTTTCGGTGGTCTCGGTATGATGCTTTATGAGCCGCGACCCATGAAACTTTAACCACGGCCCGGTGGGGGCCTGGCCTATATCGTTGCCAGAGGCACGATTATGGCTAACTTTAACCGTAAATAAAATAAAAACTACTGAGGCTAGAGGGCTGTAATTTGGTATGATTGATAGCTGGAGGGTGGATGATCAACATACCAATTTTGCAGCCCACTAGCGATAGTTTTTAAGATCTGAGGGCGGACAGAAAAAGCCATCTCAAGAGTTTTCTTTTACAGAAAACTAGAAAGGGTTTTACTTTGAAGTGGTTGTAGCTCCTGTCGGGTAAATCTAAGTATTATTTACTATCGTAAAAGTAGACCGCTTCGGTAATGCCGTTATTTGTTAAGGTACGGGTGGCTGAGTCTGGGTTTTAAATTACGAAGTTTTGCAATTAAAGAGACCGCGCCTGTAATGCTCCAGTGTGCTTATAGTTTCGGTGGATAATCCTAGGTATTTATTCGTTGCCGTGAGTCGAGACCACGCTGGTAATGCTGTAGTAATTTTCGTAAGGGATTTACTCATTAGCCAAATCTGAGACATTTAATCTCCGGCATGAACGAAACCCGTGGATATGTGACGACATGCGTATGTAGTTTTAGTTTTCTGTAAAAGAAAACTATTGTGCCGGCTTCGCCTGTCCGTCCGCACTTTTTTGTGTCCACACTTTTTCTGTCCGCACTTTTTCTGTCCTCACTTTTTCTGTCCTCACTTTTTCTGTCCGCACTTTTTTGTCCTCACTTTTTTCTGTCCGCACTTTTTCTGTCCGCCCCAGATCTTAAAAACTAATGAGGCTAGAGGGCTGCAAATTGATATGTTGGTCATCCATCTTTCAATCATCAAACGTACCAAATTGCAGCCCTCTAGCCTTAGTAGTTTTTATTTTATTTAAGATGAAAGTTATTCATAATCG
>NC_089747.1:15820000-15862500 GCF_040412425.1 Macrobrachium rosenbergii
ATAAATTCGTGTTTGCATGTCCGAGGAATTCATAAGTTTCCTGTCATTATAAAGGAAGATAACTTTAATTTAAGGCCAGGTCTGTACACTCCTGACTCATTTGTGCACAAGATGTTTAAAGAAGGTTTAGAAGAGACGCTAGAATCTCAGTAATCCCTCCCCTTTGAATATACCCAGTTACCTGAGACCATGCTTGACAGCTGTTCCTTTGTAGTCATTAAAACTTATTCATCCTTTTAATCTTATAGTTGTTTATAAAACCGAGTTTGCTTTGCGATGTTTTGTTCCATTGAAAATGGAGGAATGGCGAAGATCTTTCACTTCGTTTTCAGTTTCCTCGTGACTGCATACTATGTAAAAATTTTACATGATGTTCTTATTCCCTTGATAGAAGTTTATTACATATATGTATATATATATATATATATATATATATATATTTATATATATATATATATGTTATCAACATGCGTAATCAGTCATTACGCGTAATGACTATGCGTATTGACTGTAACATATATATGTATATATATATATATATATATATATATATATATATATATATATATATATATATATATATATATATATATATGCATAAATGTTTGATTTTAAATGACGAAAAATTGAAAACGTGGTGATTCTACGAGCAAATTAATAGTCACGAGGAAAATTGAAACACTGGAGATGCTAAGTGTCATGTCTTGCAATAAGACGAAAGTACTTATAGCGTCTCTATTGTTTCAGTTTTCCTTCGTGGCTGTAATATATATATATATATATATATATATATATATATATATATATATATATATATATATATATATATATATATATATATATATACACACACACACACACACATACATACATACATACATACATACATACGCAAAACGCCAGCTATCCTGCAGATACTCTTGGTACCAATAGAATCAGCCATGTCTTTTTTTCTTTTTTTTTTTGCCCACAAACATTCCCGGCCATTTCCATTCACACTTGAAAGTTTACTCCACTTAAGGCGGAGCTCCTACTTTTTTTTCTCGTGAGCATGTAGTTAAACGAGCGTGTTCAGTAGATTTTGCTTGTTTTTTGTTCTTTTGTGAGTTTTCATATATATAACTCTTCCTAAGTGTGGTTTTCCTTGTGGACTTGATGACCAGAGTAAATTTTGTACGGTTAGCCCCTTCTTGAGTGTCTTGTGTTGATTACATTCCTTTCTGCTATCAATTTTTTCTTCAGTTTCGGCGATTTTGAATGAAGTTTTGATTTGTTTTTCTGCTAAGAAAATTTTTTTTTTTTAGGTTATTTGCATTGTTTTAATAACGTCTTATTTTATTCATATTTGTGCTGTGTGCCTTATTTTGTTTTCTACATTATTGCACTTCTCGTCATCCTCATACTCGTGTGCTACGCCTCGTCGAGTCTCAATTCTCTCTCTCTCTCTCTCTCTCTCTCTCTCTCTCTCTCTCTCTCTCTCTCTCTCTCTCTCCTCTCCTTCCTCGTCCTCGTCTTGTTACAGAGGCTAGGAAACAAATCTTGTCTAACTGACAAAAAAAAAGGAAGGAATTCTCTCGTTGTGTGTGTCATCCCTGACAAAGGGAAATTAAAAAAGCAGCCTTTTCTTTATTTTGATAAAAATGTGAAGAATATTCTCTCTCTCTCTCTCTCTCTCTCTCTCTCTCTCTCTCTCTGTCTTTTGCCTCGTCCCGTGTGTCTTGGTACTGACACATAAACACGCTGGAGCCAATTACTGTATCTCGCCCACACCCCTCCTAAGCTCTCTTTCTCGCTCGCTAGCCCTCCTCCTCCTCCTCCTCCTCCTCCTCCTCCTCCTCCTCCTCCTCCTCCTCCTCCTCCTCCATTTTACTCATCATCCTCCACTACATACTTGACGTTAACGTCGACAATGGAAGAGAAAATTGATACTATTTTTTTCTGGCCTTTGATTTGTTGAGAATTATTAACATTATTTTTATTGGTAATAGTATTATTATTATTGTTTTCTTTTGTTAGTCTTCTTTTTCTTCCCATAGCCGTTAAAAAATTGACATACATTTTTCACTAGTTAATATTTCATCCCTTCGCTAAATAAGAATTGACAGTCCACCAACGCAAGTCAAAGAGAGAGAGAGGTCTGGGCTGATGTCGAACTTGATCCAATAAGCAAAGAACTCTGGGTTCAGCGGGCCATAGGAAAGGATATAGTTGGTTTTCAAGGACCCACGAGGATCATTCAGAAAGTTCCTGGCCATAATTTTGAGTTTCTTTACATTAAGACAGTAAACAATTAGATTATCTTTCTTATTATTGTTTGTTACTTTTATTTTCTTCGAGCCAGTAAACAAGTAGATTACAATTTTTATTATTGTTTGTTGGTTTTGAGTTTATTTACTTAAAGACAGTAAACAGTTAGATTAAAGACAGTAAACAGTTAGAATATCATTCATATTATTTGTTATTTTATTTTCTTAGAGGTAGTAAACAATTAGATTATATATTTTTTTATTATTTGTTGGTTTTGCGTTTTATGTACTTAAAGATAGTAAACTATGAGATTATCATTTTCATTATTTATTGGTTTTGAGTTTATTTTCTTGTTGCTATTCGTTGCCTTTAAGTTTATTTTCATGGAGGCAGTAAATTATAATTATTGTTGTTGTTGATGTTGTTGTTGTTTGCTGCCTCGTGAGTTTATTTTCGTAGAAGTAATGAACAGATGAAGGAAAATGATCACTCTGCCATGTGTTGTCCAGATTTTGAGCACATCGGAAGATCTACTTACTCTTCCATTATTATTAGTAGTATTATTATTATTAGTTGACAGGAATTCTCACAATTCTAGTATGACATGTGCTGCTTGGCAAACAACTTTATGTATTCGTTTATTTATTTCACTTACGATATCGCAAGCAGCCAAGATTCTGCTCGCTTGTGGACTGTCTTTTCCACAAGCCAAAAGCCCCATGCGCGGATCCTCTTTAGGCTAACCATCGACAGCTCGGTCTCAGGAAAGTGAGGACAGTGACGTCCTCACGAAGCCCTTAGTATTCTGCCTCTGCCGCCTTTCCCGAGATTGAGGTTTGGCTGCCTCCTCCTCCTCCTCCTCCTTCTCGGTCGCTATCTGGCAACTACAGGGAGGCGCGAGTCGTCGCCGTCGCCTTCTTCTGTTTTTTTCATTCTTTTTTCCTCAGATCGTTGGGTCTCTAGATTCGTTGATACATGACACGTGTGTGCATTTGAGATGCGCCATTAGTCACGGAAGATCTGCCGGGATTGCTTGATCGATAGTGTTTTGTTTGTGCTTTTAAGCAGAGTTTAGTAAAAATGGGTAGTTAGATTTTATTAGATGGCTCGATTGACAGCCTCACTTCTTGTCGTGTTCTTGTTTACATCGGCCGTGACTTGATACCTTAAAAGAAGCAGTGGCTTTAGACCGTTTAGAATTTTCAGCAGCTCCTAACGATTTTTAGATATCGAGGTTAACTTAGAATTTCTCTTAAACCATGAATATTTTAGTAAAGAAAAAAATATATATATACTCGTACATACATATATATATATGAACTGAAAACGTGACCAAGTATGAATATATTTCTGACAACAGTTGCGATCAGAATCTTGGCTGCTTGCGATATCATAAGTGAAATTGATAAACAGATAAATAAAGTTGTTTGCCAAGCAGCATATGTCATCCTAGAATTGTGAGAATTCCTGTCAACTACTACTTATAATAATAATAATAATAATAATAATAATAATAATAATAATAATAATAATAATAATAACGAAAGAGTAAGTAGGTCTGCCGATGTGCTCGAAATCTTTTGAGAAGCAAGACCACGATTGCTCTCCGAAAGCAGCGGGAAATTAAATTTGTTGTAATCACTTGCAGGCAGAACATTTTAGTCGACTGTGAAACGACCAAGATTATTAGCATGTCTTTGAAGCATTTGCACGAGAGTATCTTCATTGTTTACGAAGAGGCGAGATCACCCAAGAAGGTTAGTTCGAAGCTGTTGCAAAAGGAAAAATGGCTGTTTCGCAATCAGTAATGACTTTCAGAAAGTACACCTTGGCATGTGCAAAGGCAACTTGAAATTATACCTAAATGCCTTCAGAGTTAAAAAAAAGCTTTGACGTTTTGAGAAACAGTGGCTTCAAACGACAACAGGGGACTGGTATGGGTGAAGATACCCCATCGGAAGGAAAATCCTGATTGGTTGTGAATCGGGGATGCAATACAAACTTCATATGATCCTGATTGCTTGTGAATCCGGAATGCAATACAAACTACTTATGATCCCGGCTATTTTGAAATCGGTAATGACCTTCAGAAAGAACACCTTAAGATCTTGCAACTTGAAATTGTACGAAATGCCTTCAGAGCAAAGCAATCCTGATACAAACACACTTACACACACTTGATTGCACACACAATCACACAATGCATTATAAACTATATTAAGATCTTGATTGCTATATATAATCATATATATATATATATAAATATATATATAAAATGAATGCTTGTGCATGTGGCTGTTTGATTTCATTTATGTACTCTCAAACTATGATAAGTAATCATTTGTTATTTCATTGCTTGGTCTATCTGTCTGTCTTGTCAAACTTCTAACGATCTTGATTCTATAATAAAAAATCAGGAATGGATCCTTTCTTGTTTGTCCCCGATCTTGGGTGGGGCGGGGTAGGGGATCGGGAGGCTTGAAATTGTACATAAATGCCTTCAGAGTTAAAAAAAAAAAAAATTCTTGGATTTTTTTGAGAAATGGTGACTTCAGAAGACCACAGGGGACTGGTATAGGTGAAGATACCCCATCGGAAGGAAAATCCTGATTGCTTGTGAATCAGGAATGCAATACAAACTTCATATGATCTTGACTGCTTGTGAGTCAGGAATGCAATACAAACTTCATATGATTCTGATTGCTTGTGAGTCAGGACTGTAATACAAACTTCATATGGTCCTGATTGCTTGTGAATCAGGAATGCAGTACAAACTTCATATGATCCTGATTTCTTGTGAATCAGGAATACAATACAAACTTCATATGATCCTGATTGCTTGTGAATCAGGAATGCAATACAAACTTTATATGATTCTGCTTCTGAGTCAGGAATGCAGTACAAACTTCATATGATCTTGATTGCTTGTGAATCAGGAATGCATTTGTTAGCTTCATATGATCCTGATTGCTTGGTCTATCAGGAATGCAATACAAACTTCATATGATCCTGATTGCTTACGAGTCAGGATGCAATACAAACTTCATATGATCCTGATTGCTTGTAAATCTGGAATGCAGTACAAACTTCATATGATTCTGATTGCTTGTGAATCAGGAATGCAATACAAACTTTATATGATTCTGCTTCTGAGTCAGGAATGCAGTACAAACTTCATATGATCTTGATTACTTGTGAATCGGGAATGCAATACAAGCTTCATATGATCCTGATTGCTTGTGGATCAGGAATGCAATTCAAACTTCATATGATCCTGATTGCTTGCGAGTCAGGATGCAATACAAACTTCATATGATCCTGATTGCTTGTAAATCTGGAATGCAGTACAAACCTCATATGGTTTTGATTGTTTGTGAATCAGGAATGCAATACAAACTTCATGTGATTCTGATTGCTTGTGAATCAGGAATGCAATACAAACTTCACTTGAAAACTTTTGCCTTCTTGTGGAAAAAGGTTGAATACCGAACTTTATGTGAAACTCCCTCACTGCGGAAGCGATTCTTGTTTGTGAAACGGCACGAGGGAATGAGTTTGTTTATGACATGTGAATGATGTTCCAACGTGAGTCCGTGTGAAACACTCCCACTTGCGTGTTTATCGGTCGGTCCAGAATTGGAGTTTATTTGGGGCCCCTTCACCCGACTGTTTATCGAGTGTGACAGTCGGAGTGAGTGAAGCCCCTCAGAACTGTAAAACAGTCACACATGCAGTGCGACCATTATTCCGCGTCGAAATGCAGGTCCCTGGTGGTAGAGTAGGTTTTTTTTTGTGGAATGTTCCCCCGCCCCAAGTCCCTGGTGGTAGAATAGGTTTTTTTTTGTGGAATGTTCCCTCGCCCCAAGTCCCTGGTGGTAGAGTAGGTTTTTTTTGTGGAATGTTCCCCCGCCCCAAGTCCCTGGTGGTAGAATAGGTTTTTTTTTGTGGAATGTTCCCTCGTCCCAAGTCCCTGGTGGTAGAATAGGTTTTTTTTTGTGGAATGTTCCCTCCCCAATCCTTGTGATAGAATAGGTTTTTGTGTGAATGTTGAAGTCCCTGGTGGTAGAATAGGTTTTTTTGGAATGTTCCTCGCCCCAAGTCCTTGGTGATAGAATAGGTTTTGATGTGGAATGTTCCCCAGCCCCAGGTCCCTGGTGATAGAATAGGTTTTTGTGTGGAATGCCCCTTCCCAGGTCCCTGGTAATATGATTTTGTGTGAATGTGTTCCGTCCCAGGTCCCTGGTGGTAGAATAGGTTTTTTTTTTTGTGGAATGTTCCCTCGCCCAAGTCCTGGTGGTAGAGTAGGTTTTTTGTGGAATGTTCCCCGCCCCAAGTCCCTGGTGGTAGAATAGGTTTTTTTTGTGGAATGTTCCTCGTCCCAAGTCCCTGGTGGTAGAATAGGTTTTTTTGTGGAATGTTCCTAGCCCCAAGTCCTTGGTGATAGAATAGGTTTTTGTGTGGAATGTTCCTGAAGTCCCTGGTGGTGAATAGGTTTTTTTTTGTGGAATGTTCCCTACCCCAAGTCCTTGGTGATAGAATAGGGTTTTGTGTGAATGTTCCCAAGGTCCCTGGTGATAGAATAGGTTTGTGTGGAATGTTCCCCCTCCCAGGTCCCTGGTAATAGAATAGGTTTTTGTGTGGAATGTTCCCCCCGGTCCCTGGTGGTAGAATAGGTTTTTTTTTGTGGAATGTTCCCCGCCCCAAGTCCCTGGTGGTAGAATAGGTTTTTTTGTGGAATGTTCCAACCCCCAAGTCCTTGGTGATAGAATAGGTTTTTATGTGAATGTTCCCCAGCCCCAGGTCCCTGGTGATAGAAATAGGTTTTGTGTGGAATGTTCCCCTTCCCAGGTCCTGGTAATAGAATAGGTTTTTGTGTGGAATGTTCCCCCACCCAGGTCCCTGGTGGTATAGGTTTTTTTGTGGAATGTTCCCGCCCCAAGTCCCTGGTGGTAGAATAGGTTTTTTTGTGGAATGTTCCTCACCCCAAGTCCTTGTGATAGAATAGGTTTTTTTTTATGTGGAATGTTCCCCAGCCCCAGGTCCCTGGTGATAGAATAGGTTTTTGTGTGGAATGTTGCCCCTTCCCAGGTCCCTGGTAATAGAATAGGTTTTTGTGTGGAATGTTCCCCCGTCCCAGGTCCCTGGTGGTAGAATAGGTTTTTTTTTGTGGAATGTTCCCCCGCCCCAAGTCCCTGGTGGTAGAATAGGTTTTTTTTTGTGGAATGTTCCCCCGCCCCAAGTCCCTGGTGGTAGAATAGGTTTTTTTTTGTGGAATGTTCCCTCGTCCCAAGTCCCTGGTGGTAGAATAGGTTTTTTTTTTGTGGAATGTTCCCTCGCCCCAAGTCCTTGGTGATAGAATAGGTTTTTGTGTGGAATGTTCCCTCGCCCCAAGTCCCTGGTGGTAGAATAGGTTTTTTTTTTGTGGAATGTTCCCTCGCCCCAAGTCCTTGGTGATAGAATAGGTTTTTGTGTGGAATGTTCCCTCGCCCCAAGTCCTTGGTGATAGAATAGGTTTTTATGTGGAATGTTCCCCAGCCCCAGGTCCCTGGTGATAGAATAGGTTTTTGTGTGGAATGTTCCCCCTTCCCAGGTCCCTGGTAATAGAATAGGTTTTTGTGTGGAATGTTCCCCCGTCCCAGGTCCCTGGTGATAAAATAGGTTTTTGTGTGGAATGTTCCCCCGTCCCAGTTCCCCGGTGATAGAGTAGGTTTTTGTGTGGAATGTTCCCCCGCCCCAGGTCCCTGGTGATAAAATAGGTTTTTGTGTGGAATGTTCCCCCGCCCCAGGTCCCTGGTGATAGAATAGGTTTTTGTGTGGAATGTTCTCCCCCTCCCCAAGTCCCTGGTGATAAAATAGGTTTTTGTGTGGAATGTCCCCCCCCCCATTTTTGAGTTTGGGATTTTTTTATTTCACATTTGGCAGTTTTGGCAGAAACTAAGTCAAGATTTAAAAATTTCGGTTGCTCCTAACACTTATTTTCTGACTTGTAAGACGAATTTCAGTCTAGTTAAGACGAATTCCAGTCTAGTCACATGTTAAATCTAGATATGACTCACTCCCGTTCCATCCACAGTTTTTTTTAAGATTTTAAGCAAAAGTGACCAACGCTAATTAGCTACGTGGATGTTTTGAGTTAAATCAGACATAGCTTGTATCTGGAAAGGGGGAAATGACTAGAGTAAAAAAAAAATTTTTTTATCGTGTTCAAAATATTTCATTGATGATTTGTTACAAAATTCTAAAATGTTCAGTTAAATTACCTCTAAAGAAGCTCATTTTAGTGTGGCGCTATTGTTCAAGTGCCTGAGATGTCTCGCTTGACACGATAAAAGTAAAAAACAGACTTAAGATAATTAAGTTTGAAGTGGAAATATTTAGATGAATAAAACTGTAATAAGCTTGTCCGTTTTCATATTTGCCATTACGGAGAGAGAGAGAGAGAGAGAGAGAGAGAGAGAGAGAGAGAGAGAGAGAGAGAGAGAGCCCTCCTTCCCATATGGCGATCCCTGCTCACCTCATCTGTCATGAATTGTTTTATTGATGTCTCCCTTGGTCACCTCACTCTAACCAACTGTCAGCTAGATTAACCAGCAGAATGACAGATGTGGACCATCTCATGACAGAATGGGATTACGATATTGTTGCATAAGCTTTCGAAGAACTGCCGAAATTTAAAAGAGGAGGACCTTTATAACGTTCAATGTGCGGCATAGACGTAAATGTTCCTGAGTGTTTTGTTTATATGTTTAATAAGACGTATCAAGTAATTTTTTAAGGTTAGGGTAGTTCTTCATTGGCATAGTATGGAACAGGTAAGTCTTGGTCTTTCTTGGTCACTTGTGGACCGTGGAAGTCTTGGTCTTTGCTGGTCACCTATGGACCACGGATGTCTTGGTCTTCACTTCGTCACGTGTGGACCCCATGGAAGTCCTCGTCTTTGCTGGTCTTGTTTTGGACCGTGGAAGCCTTGATCTTGGTTGGTCACCTGTGGACAGTGTAAGTCTTAATCTTCGTTGGTTGCCTGTGGACCATAGAAGTTTGAAATGTAACTGTGAACATTCTTTTCAGTTTGAAGGCTTATCGCTTAGTGTATGCATATACTCTTTTATGAATTTATAGGGTGTTTTATGAACGTACGGGCAAGTGTATTAATGTAATGCATATTAAAGTGCGGATGCAAAATACCTCCTTCGAAAAGGCAGTATAGGACTACCTTTCAGCCTCAAACGATTAAATCCGTCACGTATCATTCATCATGCAAACATGTACTGTGTGTACTGGTCCAACCAATCAGTAAGAAGGGTAACCATGCACCCCTCCAAATCCCTCTAACAAGCAAGCTGCATTGCGTAGCAGTTATCGGCTTGGTGAAAAAGCTTTATGTACAGTAAATTTTGGTACAATAGAAAAGCAAAATAGGTTGGTGCTGACACTTTGTTATTCTCGAGATTAGCTCCCAGGATACCTCTCTTTACGCCGTTTAAAATAGTAATGTTGAGCCCAAAAAATGAATTTAAATGCAATAAGTTTTCATATTCATTCCGAAGTTGACATTAATGTTGTTGAATCGTTCCTCGGATTACTGAGCTACATCTCGTACGTCACCTTAAAAACTCGAGTCGCTTTATTTTGTAACGCATAATAAATCTCACCACCAGAACTGCGGGATGGCATTTCCCCTCCTATATTTTATTGCATCTGCTCCCCTCGGTGCCTGAGATATATATAAACCAGGGGAAAACAGAAACTTCTTAAAAAGTAACTTACTTGGTGGAAGCATTTGGGTTTCTTCCTGTCTTAAGGGGAAATGGTCAACCACTTTTGATTTTTTTTTATTTTTCACAATAAGAAAAAAAAAGCAAAAGAGTAAATCTATTCTTTGTTCTTCCTGCAGAATGCTACACAGTTTCCCCTCATTTTTCTATTAGACAAAAAAGGGGGAATAAACGACCTTTATTTCTTTTTAACAAAAGAGAAAGAGGGTAAACCTCTTTCCCAATTTATCCTGAACTTAAGGAAAAGTGGAGACATGCCCCATTCCCTCCCCTCCCCTGCCCCCGTTCAAATGAGTACTAGGGGTGGGGTCCATAACGGCACCCGATTCGCCTGAAATGACGTAAATCAAGAGATAAACCTCATTTGTAGCTCGTTAACTCCCAGCATCTTGCTTGGTCGTATGGTCTGCAACGACCGCCTTAGTTTGTGTGATATTAGACGAAAGATATTTGCGATGACAGCTTGGGCGACGTTGTTCAGGTTGTGATGGGCAGACGGGCAGCATTTTCCCAAGACGTAACCGAGTACTGAGACCTTTCCCAGAAAAAAGCGCGACGCCATATCTTCAAAACTAACCATAGAATTTTCTTGAAAATAATCTCTTTATGTTTCCCACGCCCAAATTAGAGTATAGGGAAATATTTAACCTAACCTAACCTAACCCATCCTAACATAATCCAGCCTGACCTAACCTAACCCATCCTAACATAACCCAGCCTGACCTAACCTAACCCAACCTGACCTAACCTAACCCATCCTAACATAATCCAGCCTGACCTAACCTAACCCATCCTAACAACCCAGCCTGACCTAACCTAACCCATCCTAACATAACCCAGCCTGACCTAACCTAACCCATCCTAACAACCCAGCCTGACCTAACCTAACCCATCCTAACATAACCCAGCCTGACCTAACCTAACCCATCCTAATATGACCTAACCTAACCCATCCTAACATAACCCAACCAAACCTAACCCATCCTGACCTAACCTAACCCACCCTAACATAACCCACCCTAACATAACCCAACCTAACCTAACTCATCCTAACATAACCCAACCTGACCTGACCTAACCTAACCCATCCTAACATAACCCAACCTAACCTAACCCATCCTGACCTAACCTAACCCATCCTAACATAACCCAACCTAACCTAACCCATCCTAACATAACCCAACCTGACCTGACCTGACCTAACCTAACCCATCCTAACATAACCCAACCTAACCAAACCTAACCCATCCTAACATAACCCAACCAGACCTAACCTAACTCATCCCAGCATAACCCAACCTGACCTAACCTAACCCATCCTAACTAACCCAACCTGACCTAACCTAACCCATCCCAACATAACCCAACCTAACCTAACCTAACCTAGGGGCATGGCAGAAAAAACTGGGGCTGGTGCAATACTAGCATTCATCTCAGGAATTTGCGCTCTTCTTTGGCTTCAGTGTCGTGTGGTATCCTATCCATTGAGAATCCTTGAGGATGAAGGACTTGGAGGGAACTTTTTATCGTCAGTATTTTCTATGTTGTCGTTCTTGTGTTTCTTATGTCTCAGTAATATTTTCTATGAGTCCTTTTCCTCCTGTCAGCCAATAAACAAGGCCTCTTTTCTACATGCATCATCCCTCAAGCAGTTAAAAGGAGACAATAACAAAAGGGGACGAAATTATCAATAATTTAGTGAATTTAGCGAGCAGCTTGATAAGAAACGTGAAAAATTAAAACCTTGGAGAATGATTTTACGAGTACTTGAAGGTTAATGAAAATCAGGAATAGCCTGGTGCTAGTATTACAGCATTTCTTTGATTGTGCGAATAAACTTGTAACCAGCCTTGAGATTCTATATGTACCTCCACAGTTAATGATGATAATAATTCCAAGATAGTTTTATGGGCACTAAGTCTTTGGAAAACGCCATTCTGGTTTTTTCAGTTTTCTGTAAAAGAAAACTATTGTGCCGCCTTTGCATGTCCGTCCGCACTTTTTTCTGTCTGCACGTTTTCTGTCCGCCCTCATATCTTAAAACTTACTCAGGCTAGAAGGCTGCAAATTGGTATGTTGATCATTCACCCTCCAATCATCAAACATACCAAATTGCAGCCCTTTAGCCTCAGTAATTTTTATTTTATTTAAGGTTAAAGTTAGCCATATTCGTTCTTCTGTCAACGATATAGGATAGGCCACCACCGGGCTGTGGTTAAAGTATCATGGGTCGCGGCTCATACAGCATTATACGGAGACCACCGAACGATAGATCTGTTTCCTGTGGCCTTGATTAGACGCTGTAGCGGCTGTACAGAAAAGTCGATTACGACGAAGAAACTTCGGCGCAATTTTTGCTTGTTTCAGTTATGCCACATTTACTGGTTTTGACAACTAAATGTTGTATAATACTGGACAGAACGGGAAACGACTGACCGTGTTGCTTTATGACTAACCTCGCAGTGCGATGAAAAAAATTGATAGCAATTTATTTTCGCAAAAGTTCTTGTTATCAAACATTTCAAAGAGCAGTGTGCCTGCATGGTCCACCTCAGAGTCAGTTGTAACACTTTAGCACTGGTTTCCTTGTCCACATTTCAATTAAGGACATTTAGTGGCACTGCGAGATCTGGGGAGTAATATTCAACATTTCATCTGTTTTTTTGGAAATGATATCAGATCACATATATCTTAAGCGCAATTATTCATGAGAGAGAGGGTTTGGCTTTACGGTGACAGATGGATCAGAACCATGTCATCAGTGAGTCCACGCAAAAAGCAGTGGTCAGCTTATTGAGCTGGGAACATTATACAGAGTTCAAATTAACTTGAAAAGCTGCTTTCCGTCCACAGAAATGGAGCCAACTAATAGAGGTGGAAACAGCCTGCAAAAGTGAAACCCACTCACATAAGTGGAGGTCTATCAGTCTACACATAAGTTAAGGTCTATCAGTGGACTTGAAGTGGACCTATAGAATTGAAACCAGCCTTGTGAAACTTGTAACATGTTTGAGCTGGAACCTACCCCAGCAGAAGCGAAGGCAGTCTATGCTAGAGGAACAAGCCTTTAAGAGGCGTGATGCTCTTAATGGATACCCATATATCGTCATATATGCCAGTGGCAGTATATCATAATATATCGTTTACTTTTCATAGAGACGTTTGTGTGTGTGTATGTGTGTGTGGTTTGAGGACATAGGGCCTGGGTTGGATGGAGGATGGTGGATGATAAGCGCCATGATGTTGAAAAAATTCCTCGTCTTTCTAAATGAAGACAGATTATAGTTTGGGGAGCAAACGGAGGGAGATGTCAGCCTACTCCAGTTGGAACGGGATCTTTATTTAACGGAAAATTGATTGTCTTTAATATATATATATATATATATATATATATATATATATATATATATATATATATATATATATATATATATATATATATATATATATACATATACTGTATATATTATATACATATATACATATACATATATGTGTATAAGCAAACCCTAAGGCAGAAGTTTATTAACGATGCGTTAATAAACCTGAAAGCGCTTGGTACTGAACTTCTGCCTGTCATATTCCTGTGGGATTTGCTTATACACTGAAGTCACACACACACACACACACACACACACACACACACACACATATATATATATTATATATATATATATATATATATATATATATATATATATATATATATATATATATAATATATATATATGGAAATCGATGCTATCAACTTCTGGAACCACTTTCATTAAGAAGAAAGTGAAGATGTCTGGTAAAAAAAAAAATACCCTTCACTTTACGCTACCTATAGACTCAAAAGCTAAAGCAAATATGCATTATAAAACTCAATAGTATTTCCCCGTATTTGTTCGCCTCTCATGGTGGCTTCTAAATGCTGAAAGTTGCCAGTTGCTCTTTTGATTTTATTCAAATCGCTCGCTATTTCGTTTATATTGTACTTATTGCCAGTTGCGTTCTTTTTATTGCCGTTTATTTCATGTTTTTTTGTTATGTAGCATAAATGAGTAAAGCTTTTTTATTTTTGTTCAAGTAAAGGCAGTGTAATGATGAAAGCTTAAGTCTAAATGAACCCTGTCAGTACACACACACACACACACACACACACACACACGACTTATTTCTGTAATCCCGAGAAGTCAGAAGTGCCACTTACTACCCTTGAATATTCTTAAAAATAAACTATTGTAAACCTGTAAAACTACTGGCGCAACTGCCTTAGAACTAAACTAGGTATATTGGAAAAATAAACCTCCCCCCCGCCAATTCATTCAATGGCGTAATGTTTATTCGCGTATTTTTAAGGCATTTATTTCTTTGGACGAGGACGCTGCAGTGATGTGAGTCTGAATTTTTCTCTGAATTTTTGTTCGTATTGTATTGCCATTTTCAATATATACTGAATATATATATATATATATATATATATATATATATATACATATACATATACATTATATATATATATATATATATATATATATATATATATATATATATATATATATATATATATATATATATATATATATATATATATAATATATATAATTAATATATATATATATATATATATATATATATATATATATATATTGCTATGGAAAATGGCAATATATATATATCGATAGTTGTTCAAATATACATATATATATATATATTGTTAAAGACTGTTTTAAGTAATAGTAACAACAATAATAATAATGCGAGCATTAATAACATTAAGAGCAATAACAATATAACTCAATACAGTGGAGTTGCAATGAACAATAACAATGTAAATGAACTTTGAAAATCGAGTATTAAGTTGAATGGAATCGTGGCCATTATTGACAGTATCGCCGGCTTGTGGTATCAGTAGCAGATATAGTAGAAAGATTAAAATAATGATTGCCCCACAAGCAACGGTGTGAAAGCCATAATAGTAACATCTGTATTGTTGTTTTGTTTTTAATGAAAGTTCTCCTCGTTATATTGTATAGTGATTATTTTCTCTCTCTCTCTCTATCGCTGGCTATGTTGCCTTGTGTTCTTAATAAAACATTTCTTCGTTTTTATCGCATAATGATAATTCTCTCTCTCTCTCTCTCTCTCTCTCTCTCTCTCTCTCTCTCTCTCTCTCTCTCTCTCTCTCTCTCTCTGTGTGTGTTGCCTTGTGTTTTTAATAAAACATTTCTTCGTTTTTATCGCATAATGATAGTTTTTTTTTCTCTCTCTCTCTCTCTCTCTCTCTCTCTCTCTCTTTCTTGTAGTAGCAAAAATCTTTTAGTTTGTTTCACTTTATGTGACAGCGTCAGAGTTCATTGAAGTTCTCCCAAGTCTCTTGGGAGAGCATATTTTTGGTCAAAGAAAATGACGCACAGATTACCAAGTTCCTGTAGTGCACATGCGCATTCTGCCTTGCAGTAGTCAGAATAGGTCAGAGTCATTAGTGTCAGACTCCATCAGCGTAACCTTTTGCTTGATTTGACCTTTGACCTTAGCAAGACGTGACAAGACGAATTCAAGGACTTGAACCACCATTTTAATTTCCGCTGTTCGTTTTCATCCGGCCAATGCTATGGTGTCTTTGATTTGTTTTGTGTTGGTCTTTGGTGCGATTGGTTTGTCTGATTGATTTCTGACGTTATTTTTTAAGGATTGATGCTTTTTGTATGCTTTTTTGTTTTTCTGTAAAAGAAAGCATTTGTGCCGGCTTTGTCTGTCCGTCCGCACTTTATTCTGTCCGCCCTCAGATTTTAAAAACTACTGAGGCTAGAGCCCTGCAAATTGCTATGTTGATCATCCACCCTCCAATCATCAAACATACCAATTTGAAGCCCTCTAGCCTCAGTAGTTTTTAATTAATTTAAGGTTAAAGTTAGCAATAATCGTACTTCTGGCAGCGATATATGATAGGTCACCACCGGGCCGTGGTTAAAGTTTCATGGGTCGTGGTTCATACAGCATTATACCAAGGCCACCGAAAGATAGATGTATTTTCGGTGGCCTTGATTATACGCTGTAGCAGCTGTACAGAAAGCTCGATTGCGCCGATGAAACTTCGGCGCATTTTGTACTTGTTAACGTTGAACTGGATAATCTTTTGATATGCCGTATGGCATCATTACCAAGTGAATATTATACGTGTCTTGTACGTGTTATCTGGTTCCTTTAACGGATTACAAACACTTTTACCATTTTTGATGGTCGCATCCATTATGTATAAACAAACCCAGACAAAACCTTTGCTCTCGTGTACAAGGTGTAGTTTTGTATTGTAAAAAAAAAAAAAAAAAGTTTTAAAGGAAGAAATAGCTCTGGCTTTGATTCGGGAGTTCTATCTCAGTGCGTTGCTGACGAGCTGCCTGTGTAGGTGTATGAATTGGTTAAAGGTGTGGAAGGGTACTGCAGGAGGCTTCATTCACTATATATATATATATATATATATATATATATATATATATATATATATATATATATATATATATATATATATAATATATATATATATATAATATATATATATATATATATATATATATATATATATATATATATATATATATATATATATATATATATATATATATATATATATATATATATATATATGTATGTGTGTGTGTGTGTGTGTGTGTGTGTGTATGTGTATATATATGTATAACTGAATCACGAAAATATGGAATGTGATTAATATATAAATAAAGATAATTCACTGCTAAGTAAAACTTAGACAAGAAGTAGAAAGGCCTTGCAGTACTCCAATGTTTCTGTTTCCTTCAGTGAATTTGTACATATATATATATATATATATATATATATATATATATATATATATATATATATATATATATATATATATATATATATATATATATATATATATATATATATATATATATATATATATATATATATATATACATATATGTATACATATATATATAAATTTATACATATATATATAATCTCCTATTTTACTAGTATGCTATTTTTTTCTTTTTTATTGAAACTATACCTCTTGGTTATTTTTTCCGGCGTTCGAGGGTGGCATATATTTTATTATGCCATGAAATGTTTAATTTATTTTCAAAAACTGACGTTCGTGTGGTTCATAGGAATAAAAGGATTCACACCAAATGATCAGAAACTTATAGGATATTGTAAAAAAACCCCTAGTGGTGACAGGAGACAGTCTCTCTCTCCCTGCTTTCCCCTGTCTTTGCTACGTTAGCAGTGTTTTCAGTAAATTTTTTAGCTTTTATGTTAGTTATTAATTGTTTTTTTATTCGTACAAACCTTGACTATTCCAGAAGTAAATATGGCTAATACAGCAACCTTCCAGTGGACGTAAAATATCAAAGAGCTTCAGTATATTTTTATGATAAAAATTCCACTAAAATAGCCCAAAAAAATCCTTTTAAATTTTTATTTAAGTATGAACTATCTGTAAATAGTTTTAGTACATATGCTGGATGGAGAGACGCACTGAGTATATTATAGATAATAAAGTGCATCAAAGTTTGCCTCTTCAAACACGCTGGCCAGAGAGACCATTTCCTGTCTCTGCGCAAGATCTTCATTCATATCCCGGCAAACCGACATATTATTAAGATGCCAACAAACTGTTAAAAGAATGACGTTGCCTTGCACGGAAGGCTGGGCAGGGAACCATTAAGCAATGTTGCATGATTTCATACATTTTTTTTTCTTAGTAAAATATGCAGTCGGTTTTGCTTTTATTGTTTACATCAGGGAGTTATGACAGTGTACGGGCAGGGATTTATTGTTACGTTATTTTATTTTATAGATGAATTATGCATATGTATGTCCAGTACTTATATGGGTTCAGAGGCATACTAGACACACACACACACACACACACATATATATATATATATATATATATATATATATATATATATATATATATATATATATATATTACAGGATATATATTTTATGGAATACTAGAAAAAGATCCTTTTAGTCAAGACCCTAACCCTATCTTCGTAAGATAATTCTCTCTCTCTCTCTCTCTCTCTCTCTCTCTCTCTCTCTCTCTCTCTCTCTCTCTCTCTCTCTCTCTCTCTCTCTCTTCTCTTCTTCTTTCTTCTTCTTCTTCTTCTTCTTCTTCTTCTTCTTCTTCTTCTTCTTCTTCTTCTTCTTCCTACCATTTTCCCATATTGACAAGAAATGGGTTATAAGAATACCAGGTAACTGATGGTGTCTCCCGAATATGATCGTATTTTAAGGCGAGTTCTGGTAAGAACCAGTAGCTCTCTCTCTCTCTCTCTCTCTCTCTCTCTCTCTCTCTCTCTCTCTCTCTCTCTCTCTCTCTCTCCTTCTTTCTTCCCTACCATGTTCCCATATTGACGAGAAATGTGGGTTATAATAATACCAAGTAACTAATGGGGTCTTTCCCAAATATAATCGTATTCTAAGGCGAGTTCTGGTAAGAACTCTCTCTCTCTCTCTCTCTCTCTCTCTCTCTCTCTCTCTCTCTCTCTCTCTCTCTCTCTCTCTCTCTCTCTGGGTGGTGTAGAAAACCAGCTTGATGCCCTCAATCCTTAATGCCACTGTAAGTTACATAAACACAGTTTTTGTAAGCTAAGTAGGCCTGTAGAGGGGAAAGAGATGGTAAGCACAGCCCAAGTGAAAGCCCGCATGGGAAAACATTAACACTTATATTCTTACCCCAGGGCGGAATGAGTCCTTGGGCGGTTGGCCTGGGTTGTACAAACAAGACTTGACCGGCTAGGGAAAGAACGAGGTATGTGCTTAATGGTGCTGTCGAGTGCTTGGAAATTTGTCAGAAAGATGTATTTGTGGATGGTATTGACATTTACTGTATATAATGATTAATGCTGATTAATACTGATGTTATAATTTTCCAACTTTTATTATCTTCGTTCTGATACTCCGGATGGGGAGGGGGGGGGCCAGTTGATTCCTGCTACGGACGTCAGAATTCCTTCATATTCTTCCATTTGGATCTGAGGCTTTGTAGTGACGAGCATATCCAGAAAGTGTGAAGAATTCGAGAAGTTAAGAGGATATTGTGGCTATTCCATTTACATACGTATCTCGTAAAGCGACAGTAGATTCTATACGTATATTTATTACGTATATATGTTTTAAAACTAGTCATTCTTGCATTGTTATGGTGTTTTATCTCGTTGTTATTGATTTCTGTTTTTGGTATTGCTGGTACTATCCGAACCATTTGACCGTATCTGGTAAGAATTTACAGTAGATTCTACTTATATTTATTATGTATATGTTATAAAAATAGTCATTCTGGCATTGTTATAGTGTTTTATCTCGTTATTGATTTCTGTTTTCGCTACTGCCGATAATATCCGAATCATTTGACTCGAGCATCTCACACTCAGCGTACCTAATTTCCGGCCCCTCCGATGCAATCTCAGGGCCACATGTCAGGGCCAAGATGCCCCTGGAAATTTATCCTCCTCCTCCTCCTCCTCCTCCCACTCGCACGTAAATTTCGCGTTAATCTGCGATCAGGCGGCTCTCGGACGAGGCTTCGTCCAATTTGGCAACACCGCGCGACATGTTTATGACAGGTCTGTGACACACTGAGGTTCTCTGTTACTTTTTTTCAACAACTGGTTTTAGTCGGTGTTATTTTGAAGTCATACTGTACTTGGTGTTTGAGGGATGTTGTGATTAATACGGGAGATTATTTAGAATTAAATGAAGCTGATACTGAATGAAACTTTTGATTCGGGATCGGTTCGATATTGTTTAATCTCTCTCTCTCTCTCTCTCTCTCTCTCTCTCTCTCTCTCTCTCTCTCTCTCTCTCTCTCTCTCTTTCTCTCTATTATATATATATATATATATATATATATATATATATATATATATATATATATATGTCTCATATATATATAGATATGAGAGAGAGAGAGAGAGATAGAGAGAAAGAGAAAGAGAGAGAGAGAGAAAGAGAAGAACAAAATAAACACAAATGAACCGATCCCGAATCGAAAGTTTCATTCAGCATCAGTTTCATTTAATTGTGTGTGTGTGTGTGTGTGTGTGTGTGTGTGTGTGTGTGTGTGTGTACAGTATATGCATGGGTCCCTGAGGTAGTTCAATAGTCATGGTTCTGCGTTACAACGAGAGAACCCGAGTTCGATTCCCAAGCGAGTCGCGACCCCAAATTCATTTGTGCAGCTATAGACATAAGCCTTAAAGTAGGTAATAAGTCCACTGTGGCGGGTCGCATTAGGAAACAGAAGGGAAAAGGGTCAACAGTCATATGTTTTTAGGAGCCATTATCTCTAAAGAGGAAGTAATGCATACGTACATTCATACGTACATATATACATACGTACATACATACATACGTATATATGTATGCATTATTTCCTCTTTAGGGATAGTGGCTCCTAAAGCATATATATATGTATGTATATATATATATATATATATATTATATATATATATTTATATATATATATATAATGTATTTATATATATATATTTATATACACATAATATATATATATATATATATATATATATATATATATATATATATATATATATATATATATATATATATATATATTTAATATATATGTGTCTGTGTGTGTAGTGTGTGTTTGTGTGTGTATGTGAATACACTTGAATACTTGAAAGCTGTTCGAAAAGGAGAGTAGAAGACAACGATCATTCAGCTGGGAAAATAAAAGGAGCCAAGTTTAATCGAATGACGAATACAAATCTCGCGTGTAGCAGCGCCACCAGCACCTGGTAAATAAGAAGCACCAGTGAGTCACCTGCTGCATGATCCATCATTATTCTTTAATTCACGTCTTGTCGTGACGGGATCGCATTAATCTTTGAAAAGGTCAACGATTTCGGAATTGCTGAACACGCCGGCTCTTAAATATGTACGCGGAAATAAAAGCCTTTCGGGGGTAGATGTGAATGTAAATTGTTTCCTTTGTTGTGATTAGTCGCTCTCTCTCTCTCTCTCTCTCTCTCTCTCTCTCTCTCTCTCTCTCTCTCTCTCTCTCTCTCTCTCTTGAAAGTTTGTCTCGTTAGCTTCTCTTTCTCTGCAGTTCGTCAGCAGCTTATTCCCATGTTAACGTTTCTCTCTCTCTCTCGTTCGTCTGCAGCTTATCTCCCTGTCAGTGTCTCTCCCTCTCTTTCTCACGCTCTCGACAGTTCGTTTGCAGCTTATTTCTCTCTCTCTCTCTCTTCGTCTCTCTCTCTCTCTCTCTCTCTCTCTCTCTCTCTCTCTCTCTCTCTCTCTCTCTTTTGAAAGTTTGTCCTCTTAGCTTCTCTTTCTCTGCAGTTCGTCAGCAGTTATTCCCATGTTACAGCTTCTCTCTCTCTCTCTCTCTCTCTCTCTCTCTCTCTCTCTCTCTCTCTCTCTCTCTCTCGTTCGTCTGCAGTTCTCTCCTGTCAGTGTCTCACCCTCTGATTTCACGCTCTCGACAGTTTTTGCAGCTTATCTCTCTCTCTCTCTCTCTCTCTCTCTCTCTCTCTCTCTCTCTCTCTCTCTCTCTCTGTTAACAGTTCGTTAACTCAAGTTTCTCCTCTTCTCCTCTCTCTCTCTCTTCTCTCTCTCTCTCCCCTCCTCAGCTGTCCCTCCTCCCTCCCTCCCTCTGTCCCTCCCTCCCTCAGCTGTCTATTTATCTATCCATTTCTCTTCACCTCACCAGGTGAACCCAACATCAAAATCATTAAATGGGCCACCAGGTGTATCTGAATCGTTAAATTCGTCAGGGGGGTGTCCTTATCGAAATACTAACACTAAAAGTCAGTTAGGCGTCCGTAAAAAAAAAAAAAAAAAAAAACACGTGGCTGCAGGTTAGAAGTTTATTTGTTAGCTAACCAGGAAATGTAGTTTGGTAAATTTTTTAATAATCAGTGAAGAAGTAAAAGTATATTACAAGGTTAGAAGAAGTGGAGTCTCTCTCTCTCTCTCTCTCTCTCTCTCTCTCTCTCTCTCTCTCTCTCTCTCTCTCTCTCTCTCTCTCTCCTGGCGGAAAGTTTTCAATTTAAGATATAACGGTTCTTTCAAAGTACATTAGAATTGTTCGTTATGAAAATATATATTAAGTTAAATAAAATTGTTAATTTCATCGTGCAAAGCTATTTTTCATGTGAGAAGTAAGTTTGTTTTCCAGCAGCCGTAATTTGTAGCAGTCTAGTATCTGATGCAAGAGCTATAGAGACGACCTCATTATAAATAGTATATTTAACATTTTTATTGTGTAAATGACATATTGCTAATTCATGCATATTAAATAAACTTGCAGACTGAAATTGAAGCGATAAAGAATGAATTTTCGAAAATATTTTATGTTAAATCTTGTGATCTTTTAGATTGATTTTAAAAATGAGAGGAAAATTATTATTATTATTATTATTTTTTTGCCCTGTCTCCGTTGGAGTAACAGAATCCTCCAAATTTTCGGGACTTATCTCCCATTTTACAAAATTGTACCGATAACAGCAAGGGATATAGATGTAAAAAAAAGATCAGATTACTTGGTTTTGGGGTGGTCCTCCTCCATATATACAATATATCCCCGTAGGGGGTTAGTGCCGTCAGTGCACCTCACGCGGTGCAATGTAGGCATTACTTAAGGTACTTTGCAGCGCCCCTTCGTCCCCTAGCTGCAACTATCATTCCTTTTACTGTACCGCCGTTCATATTTGTTTTTATTTTACATCTTGCTGTCCACCCTCTCCTAACAGTTTGTTCTGAGTGCAACTGCGAGGTTTTCCTCTTGTTACACCTTTCAAACCTTTTCACTGTCAGTTTCCGTTTCAGCGCTGAATGGCCTCATAGGTGCCCCAGTGCTTGGCATGTATGCACAAAATCTATAAATCTATCAATCCTCCATATGTACGTTAGCTTTTTTTTTTTTTTTTTCATAAAATTATGAAGTCTACTATCACGGTCCTCCCGGTTTCAGGGACTCATGGTTCCAAGTTTGAAGGTCATTGAATTGACCTCCTGACTTGGAATAAGGGAGTTGTTCCAGAAGGCATTCGCCTTCCTTTTCTCAAACAGTATCTTAGGAAAAGCTAGACGGCTTTTCATCATCCCTGAAAGCGACCCGCTTCTCAGGTCAGAAATACCTCTCCGTACTCGCCCAAGTATTGCTTATCTGGGCCCTGTCATGTGTGATGCGAGGGAATTACACCCAGTGATGCATCATGCAAGCATGTATGTATGTATGTGTATGTGTGTGTCTATGAGAAAACAGTAGATAGTCAGAAGAATTCTCTTCGTCCGGAAATACTGAACAGCAATAAAAGAATATAAATTGTGCCGCTACTGAACAAATTGCTACACGCAATACATCATCATTCATTAAATAATTTACCTTTTAAAACACGGTACTCTTCTTTCAAAATCACTATCATTTTTTTAGGATCACTATATTCGATTTTAAAATTACTGTAATTTTCTTAAGGAGAGATGAATAGATTGTTGTTATGGAGTGTTTTGATCTTTTCATGATATATTTGGCTGGGCAACTGTAAGAAACGCGGTGCACTGTAGGCATTACTCAAGGTTCTCTTCAGCGTCCCTTCGGCCTCTACCTGCAGCCCCTTTGAATCCTTTTTAATGTACCTCCTTTCATATTCTCTTTATTCCATCTTACTTTCAAGCCTCTACTAACAACTGTTTCAACAATATTTTCAGCGCTAAATGACCGCATAGGTCCCAGCGCTTGGTCTTTGGACTGAATTTTATATTCCAATTCCAACTACTGCTAATGATGATGATAATTGTAATCGGAAAGATTTCACTATATTTTAAACCCTCAGTTGAGGAACCTGTCCCCATTTCGGAAGATTTTTATGTATTTTATGTCAAAATATTTTAAAGATCCTCATCCAATCTTTAGGACCTCATTGATGTATTTATTAACGTAAAAATTTATTGCTCGTGTAGGTGATAGTGCAGTTCTGTATATTTTAAGTTGTTGAATTTATTGAAGGTTAAAGTTTGGAGTAAAATAAAAATAAGAAAAACATGAATAATTTAAAAACGCAAATGAGCTGTAAAAGCATTAATAATGTTACCACAACCACTAGTTTACTTATATTGTATATATGTATGTATGTATATATATACAGTATATATATAGTGTATACGTATGTATGCATGTATGTATAAATTATATATATATATATATATATATATATATATATATATATATATATATATATATACATACATACACACACACACACCTGTATATACTGTATACACTGTATGATGATTACTGGGGAAACGATGGTAAAACTTAGTCATCGACTCATATGCGTGTAGAGGAATTTTTTCAAAGCCGCAGGTGTACTTTCGTATCATTACGTGCAACGAGAAGCATTCACACGTAACGTGACATTATTATATACACTCCAGACTGCTGCTGCTGCTGTGACGTCATCCTCCCCTTCCCTGATTTCAGTTCGGCAGAGGAACCGGGAACACGTGACCGTAACGCCTGATCTGCTTGGCGCAAGCCCAAGCAAGAATTGCCAGAGTGTCACGGACATTTGACGGAAAACTTAACTTTTCGGGTAAATCGCCTCTATTTCTGGAATCTTGCGTCTGTGCTAATGGGGTCTCGTTGCTGCTACTGATGATTTAGGAGCTGCCGCGGATAGCAAATAGTGGGGAATACACGATAACTGTCGTCCTCTGCGGAAATGTCTGGAGAGAGAGAGCTAGAGAGAGAGAGAGAGAGAGAGAGAGGTGCTTGGAGTTTGATACAAGTATATACTAAATATCTGGGCTGACTGAACAAAAAGAGAGAGAGAGAGAGAGAGATAGAAATACTTGGAGTTTGATACAAAATATATACTCAATATCTGGGCTGACTACGATAAAATCAAGGAAGAGAGAGAGAGAGAGAGAGAGAAATACTTGGTGTCTGATGCAAAGTATATGCTAAATATCTGGGCTGACTACGATAGAATCAAGGAAGAGAGAGAATCAAGGAAGAGAGAGAGAGAAATACTTGGAGTTGATACAAAGTAGCTTATATACTAAATATCGGGGCTGACTGAACAAAGAGAGAGAGAGAGAGAGAGAGAGAGAATCACATCGTAAGATTTTGGGGTGAAAATCGCTATTTTCATCACCGTCCGAAGTTGGGGTCCGGACACTTTTATGGGCTTAGGGGAGGCCTATCGCTGCCTATAGAGGGAGATTGGCTGGCGACTTTGGGAAGTGGAGGTGATATTTGCCGTTTTTATCATCGGTGGAAGTGGAATCCTTGGCGTTTTTCTTCAGACGCCTGATGGAAGGCCTACTGTTATAGTACGTGTCGTTTCTGGGCGAGTGTGTGTTATCGAGTTCGTAAGTGAATGTAAAATATGTATTGTCAGTTTTTAGTTTTTTGTAAAAGAAAACTGTTGTGTCAGCTTTGTCTGTTCATCCGCACTTTTTTTCTGTCCGCCCTGAGATCTTAAAAGCCACTGAGGCTAGAAGGCTGCAAATTGGTATATTGATCATCCACCCTCCAATTATCAAACATACCAAACTGCATCCCTCTAGCCTTAGTAGATTTTATTTTATTTAAAGTTAAAGTTAGCCATAATCGTGCTTCTGGCAACGATATAGTATAGGCCACCACCGGGTCGTGGTCAAAGTTTCATGGGTCGCGGCTTAAGCAGCATCATACTGAGACCACCAAAATATAGATCTATTTTCGGTCGCCTTGATTATACGCTGTAGGGGCTGTACAGAAATCCCGATTGAGCCGACGAAACTTCGGCGCATTTTTTATTTATTTCTTCTTATTTTTTTATTTTTTTTTTTTTTTCAAATTTTTTCAGTCCCTTGAGAAGACGCCTGTTTTTTTCGTTCATATGCGAGTGTGATAGAATTAGGCATTAAGTATACAATTTGATCTTTTTCCTCCTATTCTTCTATTACATAAATTATTTACTGGTTTTTAATTCTTTTATTTGTGTGCAGATTATTTACTTTCAGTGTATTCTTTTACGTATAAACACGAATCTTCATATGAAAATAAAAAGTAATTTGTCTTAAGAAATTTAGTGTGAATTCATCTTATGAACAGGTGTAGACCACGGATCTTTAAGCTATCCTTGAAGGGTAAATGCACACACACACACACACACCGAAACAAAAATTCATCCATGATGCATGTATCCGTTCTGCTGAGTTGGCTCCGTGCCCATAATACATTTTAGCTCGCTCCTGTTCGTGTCCAATATACTTACCACTAAATATCGGTTGCATCGTTTGTGAACTAAGTTTTAATGCAACTTTACTTTCATGTTATAGGCCATAGGACGTAATTTACCGTAATTTCCATCTCTCATATATATATATATATATATATATATATATATATATATATATATATATATATTGTGTTTATACTCACACACACACACACACATATATATATATATATATATATATATATATATATATATATATATATATATATATATATATATATTTGTACGTTTATAAATATATGTATGTATGTATGTGTATATATGATATATATATATATATATATATATATATATATATATATATATATATATATATATATATATATATATATATATATATATATATATATATATATATCATCTCTCAGGTTATGGGTCCTCAAGCCTCTTAGGGTGAGGTTGATAACCATAGGCCCTTCACAGTGAATTAACTGCCGGACAGTTAATTCACTGCTTTTGTCGTGTCAACAGAGATGCTGGGAGGTTCAGCGGAATATCTCTTGGGTGTTTTGATATTAATTTTTCATTCATAACTTTAAACCGAGAGAGTATTCCATTTTAAAAATAAATTTCTCTCTCTCTCTCTCTCTCTCTCTCTCTCTCTCTCTCTCTCTCTCTCTCTCTCTCTCTCTCTCTGTCCTTCCTCGAAGGTTACTATACCACCAGCAATAAAAAACAGACAGAACCCGCCCCTCGGCGCGCTCAAGAGAGGGGAAAAGAAGGGGAGACGTCATTCATTAGTTTCAGTAGCGTGACGGTGTCTCCCCTCTCTCTCTTGTGTCTCCCCCTCACCCATAACCCTTCATAATAACCATTCATCCATTCATCCGTTGCAGACGGGCCTTGTTGCCAAACGCATCTCTTCAAAATGGGGAGAACGGTGGAGTGGGAGGCATTCTTCGCCAGGTTCATTAGTGCCGTATCCAGTAATTTGCATAAAAAAAAAAAAAAAAAAACGGAAGTAAAATGGTAAATTGGAGGGGCTATCTTTAGCATTCATTGGTTTGTTGCTGATGGAAGTATTTTCCAAAGAGGTTAATTAAAAAATGAAAAATGTCCATTAGATTGAAAGAAGTCCGTTCGTTATATGCATAATGAAGTTTGATCTTAGTATTGCCGGCTTTTTTTTTGACAAATAAAAATAATTCTTAAAGCGAAAAAGCTACGCAGTGGAGTTCATTGGCTCTCATCCGTTGCAGACGGTTGTTACCGGATGACTAAAAATAATAAAAAATGACAAAATTGAAAAGGAAAGGTTACGCCATAATGATTAAAATCTCATGTACCTAGTTTTTTTTTTTTTTTGCTAAACAGGAAAAAATGTATAATGTTACCCTGTAGTCCTTGCTCACCCATTCATTCATTGTTGGAGATCTTGTGACTTGACTATTTTCTTAAACAAACACGTAAAAAAACTTCGGCGCAATCGAGTTTTCTGTACAGCCGCTACAGCGTATAATGAAGGCCACCGAAAACAGACCTATCTTTCTGTTGTCTCGGTATAATGCTGTATGAGCCGCGGCCCTTGAAACTTTAACCACGGCCTATCCTAGCACGATTATGGCTAACTTTAACATTAAATAAAATCAAAACTACTGAGGCTAGAGGGCTGCAATTTGGTATGTTTGATAATTGGAGGGTGGATGATCAACATACCAATTTGCAGCCCTCTAACCTCAGTAGTTTTTAAGATCTGAGGGCGAACAGGAAAAGTGCAGACAGAAAAAAGTGCTAACAGAATAAAGTGCGTACGGACAGACGTAGCCGGCACAATAGTTTTCTTTTACAGAAAACTAAAAATGCACATTTTCGCGTGATATCTCAAGAACGGTTAAACTGTATTTGATGCAATTTGGCACACTTAAGGAAATGCAACTAACCACATAAATAAGTCTTAATTCCTTGATTTTCTAATATAACTTGATACGGTTCCACTGAAACCCTTTGGAAATCCGAATAGGAAAATGAGATGCATCGAACCAGAGGTGGTAAGGGAAAATGAATTAAACAAAGGTAGATCTATTTATTAGGCGATCATCGTGTTACCTCCGCCGAGGAGATTATGTTTTTGGTTTATCTTTTTGGTAGCAGAATTTAAGAAAAAAATGGATGTTTATGAAAATTTCATAAAAATCGGGCTTTAAAGAATAGAATTTGGGAGAGATAGGAATGTAAGTTTCTGGGGCTAGCAGATGAATTACAGACTTTGGTAACCAGATTTAATCGTTACTTTTGCAAGAAGTCTGACTGGTGGTTAAGCCTTTACTCAACCAGTAAGATTTCATGTGGATACCATCTACCAACTGTTGCTTATCTGTGAAATTTTGCGCTCACAGAAGTCATACTTGGATGAGCTATGCCCCATCTTAGTACTTTTTGCTTGTTTTAAATGTCCTACGCCCGCATTTGTAATCACTAAATATCTGGATGCGTGAAAGTTGACTATTTATGTACACACATTGGTTGTTAATATGTATGTGCGTGTTTTTGGGGCTTAGGCATATATATTCTGCCAGCTGGTGTGCAGTATATAGTGTGTTGAACGTTGGCCATATATACAACGACTGGCAGAATTAAGGGCCATGAATTGCAGTTGCGAAACTGAAAAGTCAAGTCATGTGAGGGATGTTGGCTGAATTGAGGTCTTGGTGGATAGTCGGAGAAGAAGAAAAGCAAGGACAAGGAGAGATGAGAGAAGGAACAGAGGAAATGTAAGAAGAGGTGGATGGATTAGGAGGAGAACAAGCAAGGCAGGTCGAGGCGAAGATGTCTGATAAGGGGACTTTTTAATTTTGGGGTTGGTATGGCGCTGGAGGACTTTCAGCTGAGTCTCTCTCTCTCTCTCTCTCTCTCTCTCTCTCTCTCTCTCTCTCTCTCTCTCTCTCTCTCTCTCAAAATATATCCTTTCGTACTGTGCGTCGGAAGTTCATAATTCTCTCTCTCTCCCCTCTCCTTTTCTCTCAGAATATATTATCTTATTGTGCATCAGGAGCTTAGAATTTCTCTCTTTCTCTCTCTTTCTCTCTCTCACTCTCTTAAAATATATCCACTCGTACTGTGCGTCGGAAGTTCATAATTCTCTCTCTCCCTCTCCTTCTCTCTCAGAATTTATTATCTTACTGTGCATCAGGAGCTTAGAATTTCTCTCTCTCTCTCTCTCTCTCTCTCTCTCTCTCTCTCTCTCTCTCTCAGAATTTATTATCTTACTGTACATCAGGAGCTTAGAATTTCTCTCTCTCTCTCTCTCTCTCTCTCTCTCTCTCTCTCTCTCTCTCTCTCTCTCTCTCTCTCTCCCAAGGCATTAACGCAATTAAGATAAAGAATTATTGTAAGGTGATGTCCTTGGCGACTGTCATTGTAAAGCCAATAAGATGTTTGTTGCAAATTTACGATTAGCAAGATCTTTATCAAATCATTTTAGCGTGCGCGCTCCCCGTGTTCAAGATTATTTACTTCTTATATTTTGCCTCCACTAGAGTTTAATTCACTACTGCCCTCAGCTTCATGTCAATATATTGACGATGATACTGCTTGCTCTAATGCCTTTTATTAAAGCGAATTCTTGCGCACTGGCAACTGATACGGTGTGAGTCAGTTGCTAAGTGATGATTTTTTTTCTAGTCCCCTGTTATTGTGCTTGAATATTTACCCTCAAGGAAGAGGACAATTTTCCTCTTCTTTTGAAGATAATCATCCGCTATAGTTAATCTGTTACACAGAGGGATAATGAATGAGGACCGATTGGGGCTGCAGCTTGAAAATAAAATGACTAAATATTTAGGAAAGTTTTCTAAATATTATGAATGCCGGCGAGATTCTCATTGCAGGGTGGGGTAGAGTTCTCAGTTTCTGAATGAGAATTATTTTTGTCTTGTTGTGGTGTCAAGAGGTGAGTGAGAACTAGTCTATAACCCTTATCCGTGAAATAAGAGAATGACAAATAAAAGGGCAAGATGTTTTCAAGATATAGTTTACACATCGTATTTTACAGTTGCTAAAAATCGTAACCATATATATATATATATATATATATATATATATATATATATATATATATATATATATATATATATATATATATATATATATATATATATATATATATATACCCTAATATATATATATATATGTTCTGGTTAATCTATATAGACCTAACCTTGCTGGTGTTTTGGTTAGAGAAATATAGTTTATTCTACTTAACTACAGGAATATCAGATGATCATTATAATCACGTTTGCATAGAAAACTACAGGAATATCAGATCAGCATTATAATCACGTTTGCATAGAAAATCATTGTAAGGTTAATTTACCATTCACCAATGTTCGTTGATGGAAAAGAGAAGTGAATCATAAACCCGTTTTATCAAGAAAGACGAATGTTACCTCATTTTTTGTGGAACATTGATATCTTGTTTGTAGATTAGATTGTAAACAAATACCATTACTGTGGATAGATAGATAGGGACGTATTCCCTAATCTAAACCCCATTAACGCATTTAGAATTTTTTGGAACCCTGCTTTAAAATATTTTAAATAACTCTAATGCAGCTTCCGCACTGCAGTTGAAACACAAACGGACGTATAGGGCGACTTTTCGCATATGTATCAGAAACAAATTGAAAACAAGTTAACGACTGTAAGTGGATAACGAATCTTAGTCCAGTGTAGGATAATCGTTAGAAGTGTTGGTTAGAACTACCAGTGAATCATTAGCATGTATTCGACCTATTTGTGATACACACGCGATAAGTTACCGGCTTGTGTTTATATGTTTTACTGTGGATGCTCTTTAAGAGGAGCAGATATAATAACTTAATACTCGAATTGCTGGTATTATTATTATTATTATTATTATTATTATTATTATTATTATTATTATGGTCCCTAACAGTTAATTCGCCTGGGTCAAATTCAGTGGCCTAGTTAAATGCTGAATCATTGCCCTCAAAAAAATTCCGTTCCTCCTATATTAAGGAATATGGGCATGTGGCCAGTCTCGATCCTTACACGGGTTCTGAGTAAGTTATTACCGCATGAAAATCAGCACTTTGAAGTTCCTGATAGACTTGATTACCGTTCGCCTGACAGCTCTGTTGAAGTTCGACCTCGGACTGATGTATACGGAGGTGGTTTTTGGATGGGGTCATTAAGTCTAATTGCAGTAATGTTTGATTGACGTTTATGAAGGGGATGAAATATATTGTTATTATATTATTATTGATAATATTATTATTAGCACTTGGAGTTTCCTGTCTGGTACTGATGTAAATGTCATAATTACTTTGTTATTTCCTTAGGAGAGCTGTTAATCAGCTCAGTGGTCTGGTAAAACTTAGGTATACTTAACTTATTCCCTTTAGATAATGAGACGCATTACAGGTATTTAAATTTCATTTACCCTATAAATAGAAAAAGGAAGATATCATTGTAACTGTCATTGTAATAGGTATATGACTCCTGACTTTTATTTTTCATTAGAATTGATTATCCCTGCCAACGAAGTTGGAGGAGGCTGTTTGTAGCCGGGTGTTTTTGTCTGTTGGTCAGAAGCATTTCGCAAAAGGTCAAGTCTCGATTTTTAGCATAAGAAGTTGCTTCAAAAGGGGGTTAACTATTTCTACTTGACGGTTTTATCATTTGTCTCCGAAAGAATCCAACCTGTCATTTTTACTGAATTGGGACGTAACGAAGCGATTGTCTCTAATGGGTCTTTTGATGTAATGTAGACAATACTAAAGGGTGGTTGCACCGTTCACCTACCAGCACCCACTTTATTTTTTCTCCATTCCCGCCTTCTTTAATCTTGCTGTCCAGCATCTCATAACTATTAGCCTACTTCTTGATGCAGGTATGGGGTTTCCGCCCCCCCCCCAGTTCCACCGTTAAGTACTTGTGGTTCATCTCCTTTATATATTATATATATTATCTCAATCTCTTGCTGTCACGCCATTCCAGCTCCCTCTTTTCACAGCCCAAAGCTCTGTTTGGCCGCAAGTGGTCCAGTGCTCGGATTGAGAGCCTAAATTTCAACGTAGTGGGTCTTTTGAAGATATCTGCAGTACAGAGCAAAAAACTCTGGGTATAATAAAAAAAAAATAAACTTTATACCTTCACCTGAGCGCGAAAAACTCCTCGGTCATAGATTAAACCATGTAAATGGAGACATCCGAAATCAAAGTGGCAGGTGTACCGCACAGAGGCACCAGACACCCGGACATCAGGTGCAGACGATGCGAGGGATGAGGATGAGGAGGAGGAGGAGGAGGAGGAGGAAGGCCGTGTAATGAGGAGGAAGGGGGAAATTAATGAGCTTAGGTAAAGGGGCGAAGGTAATCACGAGTAAATATTGAAATACGCCATGTAGTGTGAGGTAGGGTGGGCTTGCTGCGTCATGGCCTCTTAACAAGTGAGGATTGGAGTTGATGTTATCTTATATTGCTGTTTATATTGAGAGAGAGAGAGAGAGAGAGAGAGAGAGAGAGAGCGGGGGGCGGTTCTGAATTAAACGGTGAATGTATGTGGTGGCGAGTAAGCGGTGATGTTTTTGCTTATAATAATAATAATAATAATAGTAGTAATAATAGTAGTAGTAGTAGTAGTAGTAGTAGTATGGGAAGTGAGGTCGGATCTAGGGAGCGTAAATTGTTACTGAAACTTGTCAGCAGACCTGTAGGGGTCTGGGGCTACGATGCTAATGATAACGATACAGAGGAAAACTAATAATAATAATAATAATAATAATAATAATAATAATCATAGTCGTTACATTTACCATAACATTGAATCGTAAGGCGGGGGAGGGAGGGACTTAAAAATATAATCCAGAATATTAAGTAGAGGTTGGGATGAGGTCTGGTTGCATGGGTAACCAGGAGACTAGGTAATAACGAAATTGTTGGGCTTTGCCGACGAGATGATGATGGGTTATAAGGATAGCAGGCTTGAGGTGATGGAAAAAGGGTGAACAGATTAAAAGCGAAGAGAGAGAGAGAGAGAGAGCAAAAGTATGTCAGCTTGGGAAGGTTACATGGAATTCAGGTTACTGCAAATATCTGAATCTATTCTCCACCTTTCATAATCTTAACCCAAAGAGAGATTTTTTAATCATTGTCTAAGTGATATTGTCATTATTTCGCATCGGATTAAATTTTTACCAGAATGGTTTATAATTTTTTATTTTTATTTTTATGACTCAGTAACTTAAAAGAAAAAAGTGAAAATCAACTATATAAAATAAATAGGGAATCCAAGTTTACTGAGTGCAAACGTCTTTTCTCCTAAGCCCAAAGGAACCTGAATTCATTCTTTACCTGATTGGTTTATATATTCATGGTTTAGTAACTAAAAAAAAGGTGAAAATCAACAAAAGGAGATGAGGGAATCCAAGGCTACTGAGAACAGTCTCATGTTCTCTTTAGTCCAAAGGAAACCTGAAAGGGAAAAAAATGTTAAGAAACTATACAGCGCACTTTTTTTTTTTTTTTTTGAAAAAATGTTAAGAAACTATACAGCGCGCCTTCTTCAAAGAGAACGCCCTTGAAACTTCGTGAAACCAGGGCCGTTTGTAAGATGATCTCAGGGGATATTTTAAAGTTACCCCGGGTTATTTGCACCCTCCGCGTGCTTACAGGAAGTCTTTCTCGGTCGATGTTTGTTTTGGTGTTTCCCCGGACCCTTTTGTTTTCGGTACGTTACGAGCCATTCCACCTCTAGTCCCCCTTCCCTCCGCCTTTGCGAGACTTCTTGCTATGCTTGGCTAAATGATCCCTCGTTTTTTCAACGAACAAACAAACAAGGCAAACACACACAGAGAGAGAGAGAGAGAGAGAGAGGATCAGAAATTATAACGTTGAAAGTTCTGTTCTTGGTACCCGCCATTGCAACGCATAGGGGCGTTCATTCAATGGGTCCTTATTTTTCGGTCTGCAATAATGCTGCAATCACCAAAGCGTTCTCGGCGCGGCGTTTGGAAGTCCCCAGACAATAAAATTGCATTAAATTACTTAATACGCAATTGGAAAGTATGAAAACCATTCGACATACGGGGGCATGAGGAAAAGGAGCGCCATTTGATAGATGTACGCCCTTAAAACTCGATGTATTTTATTAGTAGCCACGGGACACCGAAGACTGCCCCAGGATGTGTCATTTCCCGTTTCATGCGTTAAAAATGTTGAAGAAAGTCCTCATTTTTGTGGCGAATGTTTGCTACCTATGGGTACGCGGTTGCCTGCATGTCATGCGAGGATTGTTCAGCCAGCCTCTCACGCAACAAGTTCGGGAGACCTTCCTGAAATATGGGAATGGGAATGCCTGCCTACCCTTGTCCAAGCTGATTATGGTCGTTTATAGACCACGTACCAGTTCAGACTCCTAGATTTTGTTTATTCGAGTTATTTTAAGGTAATGTTTTTTTTTTTTTTGAGAGTGATACTACAAGCACATGAGGACTGAACAAAATTTTACAAGGTGCCATGTATTTCTGAAGTGAAATTGAAAGGAACATAGAAATATTTGGCTTAAAGTGCCTAGATTACAATATATATATATATATATATATATATATATATATATATATATATATATATATATATATATATATATATATAATATATATATATATGTAATATATAAATTTATATATGTAATATAATATATATACATATTATATATACATATATGTATATATATGTACACTTAAAGGGATGCATGCTTATTTGTATATATACACTTAAATGGATGCATGCTTATTTGCATTAAAATCTTCATGAGACTAAAAAGTTTGATCAAAAGCTTCCCCAAAAATGGCTTATTCTAATCTCGCGTCATTTTGCTGGCGTCTTTGTCTCTTGGTCTCATCACAGTTCATGAAGTTCCCTTCCTCTTTCGACTTATCAAAGTAGCCGTTCTGCTCTGTAGGATGTTATCCTTTGAATGTCTAAAAGGTGCCGTCGTTTCGATTCCTCACGAAACTGGGTCTTGGCGTCGGTTATGTTGTGGTCTTCATTCTTATCTTTTGTGATGTAATATATCTTGACAGATAGTCGTTTGTGCCTCCCCCCGCCCATTTTGTTATTTACTCTTATGGCGTTATGTATGTAAGTATGTGAGTTCGTGTTAGTGTATAGGAATACGAGGGATATTTTTTTATTTGTTCCTATGTGACATCGATTTCAAGAATATGTGAATAGATTTTGTCCGTAGTTTGGTTTTATCCTGTTCAAAACATGCTGTTAGGCTTACAGTATTTTTAAAAGTTAAAATATACAATAAACCAAAACTAGAAAGACCTCAGACGCTTAGAAGGGTATAGCCGTTGATGAAGTCTAATATTCTAATGAGAAACGGAAAAATGAGAAATAAAAGTTAAGTGACTAGGTGAACGATCTATACCTCAGCATTTGTACGGGATTATTAAAAAGAATTTATAATTGTACTTTTATCAATTTACGACATTAAGTCCTTGCACAGGAAATGCGACCCAGGAACTTTCTACGTAAGTTCCATGGAACTTTTTTCCGTATTCTGCTTAACATTATTTGCATTTTTTTTTTTATGTCAGAGAAGTAACTGCCAACTCCCCCCTCCCAGAATAACGAAAGATGTTTTCTTGTCCCCAAATTCAGATGTAAAAAATAAGTTCATGGTCCTTTTACTGTACCTCCGTTCGTATTCTCAGTCTTCCATCTTACTTTCCACCCCTCTCCTAATAGTTGATTCAAAGTGCAACTACAAGGCTTTCATCCTGTTACATATTTATAACGTTTTAACTGTCAATTTCCGTTTCAACTCTGAATGACCTCATAGGTTCCAGCGCTTGGCCTTTGGCCTAAATTTTATATTCTGTTCTATTCAATACGAGTCCTGGGGTTTAAAACAGTTTTCCTTATCTTGTAGACTGTCGAAATCTTCACTGAGATAACTCCCTTGGGGGTAACACTATGTCACCATAAGATATCAGTAGCTTGGTTTTAATTTACAGGTACATAGCTAGGAATAAAACAGAAAAAAAACAGCATTAACTTTCCAATTAAGTCCTATGATGACAAATAATAGCTTCAAATACCACACCCAAGATATTGGTCTCCTATACCCCGAGGGTATTGATACCCCGGTTAAGAACCTGTATTCAAGCCAAACTGGTTAGTATTTTATACGGCGCCTCTGTTAAACTGATATAAGTTGGCTGTCGTAAATTAAAAAAAAAGTCTTCTAATAAGGTGACACGGTACTGGAACACAATATACGAGTATGAGATGCGGAGCTTGTGAATCTGTCACCACAAGATGGCAACTATTAAAAGCTTCATTTTTTACGTAGTTCCTTGAGTTCTGTGAGAGTATTTTAGTGATTGTTTTTAGAATAGTGATTGTTTTTCGAATTTCGATGCTTTCTTTTCACTCATGTTTGTAACACGTTCGTTTCGTAATTGTATGAGGAGCATTCGGCGCAGCTAAACCTGTTTACAGCTATCATTAACTAGAACTTGGTTTTAAACTGTAGAATAGGATCATAGGTTACATGAAGTGACCTAATTGCAAATTATATTCTGAAAACAAGAGGTCAAAGTGGCTCCCTAAATAAATAAATAAAATATATATATACAGTATATATATAAATATATGTATGTATATAATATATATATATATATATATATATATATATATATATATATATATATATATATATATATACACATATACATATCTATATCTATATGTACATGTATGTATATATAATATATATACACATGTATATATATACATATATAAACTATATATATATACATACATATATATATATATATATATATATATATATATATATATATATATATATATATATATATATATATATATATATATATATATATATATATATGCACAGTCTGAGGTCCTTCACATATAAAAAATGTTTCTTTAACTTAAAAAAAAAAGTTGTCCTAGAATCACATTCTCGCTCACGCGCCGAAAAAAAAAAAAAAATGAAGCTATTATGCCAATCTCAACAATTCCATGATATAGTAAAGAGCTTAGCCAGTAAGGGGGTTAGATATGAAAATAGCAGGGTATGTGCAAAAATTGGATGTTTCGCAGACATGCAAGCACAAGCCACAGATACGGAAATTTTGTTCAAATTCTTGCACAAGAATCGGAGATTGGCGAACGCAAGTAATGCTTTGATGGTCTTACTGCCTCGGAGTCTCACCGGATACATACAGTAATTGCAGAAATAGTTTTTAAATCTATTTTTAATAGAAAAAATCCAGTAACCACATACCTGTTGTTTTTAGATCTTATATTTTAGGAGGTTTAAAGGAGCTGCCGTATGTTTTTTTCTTTTCATTTAATTTGGTGATTTCAGAAACAAAACTGTCTTTAACCATGAATTTTAACAGTTAGAGCATGAGTAATTATCGATTGCTTTCCCGAGTAAATTAAAAAAATGAATTTAAGGATAAAACACTTTATCTCTGTAAAATTAGACCGGAATAATATGCACTCCTTAAGGCAATAGGTTTGCGATTTAGTTTCTTTAGTTTAGGCTAAAATGATTGACTTTATTTCTGCTTAGAGTTATGGACCATCGAAAATGTATAATTGTCTTCTGTTGACCTGACTTCGGCATTCATTTAATCTTTGTTAGTTATTTATTATGCATTTATTTCATTCAACTCTTGTTAGCTTTTAGCTGGGAAATGCTGTCTTTGATAAGTGAATCTTATCATTTTATTGCTGCTAATGTTATCCCAGGTCAAATGTAAAGTTTGAATTCAGCCATTACAGTCCACAATTGGCATTGCAAAATATTATCAACACTGCTTCAGAGTCAAAGGGGAAAAGTGCGTTGAAGTTTTCGCATCGCTCCTCATCAATTTTACTTTCATTCAGTAAAAAAAAAAAATACGGTTTTACATCTTGTATATTTTTATATAATTAAAAGTCCAACAAACGGTGCGTCGTAAGCCAAGTCTTATGCACGTTCTGTTGTGTTAGAAATGTTATTCATGTAATTTATTTCTTGTTATAAAAGCGCGATTAGTTTCATGTAATCATCTTCACGAAACATGTTTGACTGAAGGCAAGAAACTTCCTCGAAAGAATACTAAATATTTTTTTAATTTTATTTCATTAAATAGGATTCAATCCTGGTGAGGGATATTCATTCAGACACATTTATTAATTCGGCATTATTTAGAATATCAAGAAGTCCAAATCAAAGAATTGTGTAATTTGTAGAAAAGTATATGAAGCTTCGTTTGTCATGGTAATTGTTTTGAAAGCAAAAAGAAATATATGTTCATGCCGTTGTAATTGTTGTCAAGCCTATTTCTAAAATTTTCTTTTTAGTATTGGCGTTTTGCCTTTGATGTCATTGTCTGTCACAGCTTTTCTAAATTTCAGTCACTATATTTTAGAGTAAATTGCTCTCTCTCTCTCTCTCTCTCTCTCTCTCTCTCTCTCTCTCTCTCTCTCTCTCTCTCTCTCTCTCTCATGTCATATCTTAGTTTCCTATTTCATTTTCATCTACTGGAATTTGGTAATACACAGGGGTCTCTAAAGTAATAACAATAACAGATGTCAGTGTAATATAATAAATAATAATAATAATAATAATAATAATAATATTATTATTATTATTATTATTATTATTATTATTATTATATATCGTTGTTGTATTCTTATGTTCTTGTAATCATCGTCACTTGCCATTTTCGCGTACCGACGGCATCCATCCATAAACCCTGATCGGAATGTATAGGCCTAAGGCAAGATCTGGAGAGTATATACTTTCTAGATCTTGGCCTAAGCCATCTCGTTCGTTCACCTAACGACCACTTCAAGACGCCCCTTAATATCTCCCCAAGAGAAACGCCGGGAAGACCTAAACATCTATTACACCTCTGCGCAAGGGGGGGGCGAGTCGGGGGTCCCTTGATTACTGTAGTGTCATCTCCAGTAACTGTTTGTTATCTCAAGAATTCTCTGGGCGTTGATGTGGTCTCGGAGGCTGGGATTGGGGCGGGCTCGTTTTCTCCACTTTTTCCTGTCTTGTGGTAAATTTTTGGGATTAGATATAAAAGCCAGTGTTACGGGATGTCGTTAGGAGTTTTATTTAATTGTAAAAAGTGCTTTTACTGTATTATAAATAGAGCTATTTTCTAGATTTCAACTTTTTTCAAGTAGTGGTGAAGGTTTGATACGTGTGAGTACAGTTTCTCGTAGGTATTGTTTATTTGATAATCTGTCTTCCTCAGTACTGCTCTCACCGTAGGGTTTTGTGTTGAAGAAAGACCAGAACGGATATCTTGGTACAGCACCCTAGCCCCCACCCCATCACTTAGGCCTAATTCTAAGAACAAAAGATTTTTGTTTAGATGTAAGCGTTTACCTCCCCTCTCTCTCTCTCTCTCTCTCTCTCTCTCTCTCTCTCTCTCTCTCTCTCTCTCTCTCTCTCTCTCTCTCTCTCTCCAAAATAAAAGTTTTGTAACCTCAGTCTAAATATAGACCTCCTGCCTTCCCTTCTCGAAGCATCGGTGGTTCAGTGGTAGAATTCTCGCCTGCCACGCGGGAGGCCCGGGTTCGATTCCCGGCCGATGCACACTTTTTCGTTTTTGTTTTTTAATATATAAACATTTCACAGGAGGAGAGAGTGTGCCAAATAGGTTAGTCTCTGTGAAGAAATAGCTCACGTTTTAGTCTCCCATAGTAATGGAAAAGGAGTGTCATTTATGGTAAAATTGGTGTATCTCCCTCTGTTCCTTGATTTTATTGTAGTCAGCTCAGATATATTTATATATATATATATATATATATATATAAATATAGAACATTTTATATTATATCTGATTCTCTCTCTCTCTCTCTTTCTCTCTCTCTCTCTCTCTCTCTCTCTCTCTCTCTCTCTTGTTCCGATTCTATATATAAGTTAAATTATATATATATATAAAGATATCTATATAATTCTCTATCTCTCTCTCTCTCTCTCTCTCTCTCTCTCTCTCTCTCTCTCTCTCTCTCTCTCTCATATTATCATTAAATGATTATATATATATATATATATATATATATATATATATATATATATATATATATATATATATATATATATATATATATATATATATATATATATATATATATATATGTATATAATTGATAATATTTATAATTTTTATTGCACTTAAATCTGCTTCTTAACATTCTTACGTAACTCGACTCCCCCATACACTCCGCAGTATTCAAAACAGTCACCATAAACTCACTTCCTCGACATGTAAAATTAATTTTCCCTTCTGATGCCTGTCAAGTATTCCGCTGTACAAACAAATCCTCTCGGAGTTGTTGAAGACACTAATGAGAGCTTTTAATTCTCTTAAGGCCTTTTCGTGTTGCCCCCCCCCCTTTTAATTAATAGTGTATGGCAAGTCACCCCCTTCCCGGACCCCTTTTTTCTTTTTATTTTATTTGAAAGACCGTCGTTGGGGCTTTTATTTTTATTTTGTTTTTATTTGAAAGGGTTGTTTGGGCTTTTTTATTATTTATTTTTGTTGTAAAGCAGATTGTTTTGTTTAAGTTTTGAGGGCTTAGTAGTTTTTCTTGTCGTTGTTGTTTCCTCTCAGTCGTTAATCTGGCGCACGCACGCGCGCTCACGCACACATACATACATACATACATACATACATACATACATACATATACATACATAATTTATATTTATATATTATATACATACACACACACACACACACACATATATATATATATATATATATATATATATATATATATATATATATATATATATGTGTGTGTGTGTGTGTGTGTGTGTGTGTGTGTGTGTGTGTGTGTGTGTGTAACTGAATCACGAAAATATGGAACGTGATGACTATATAAATAAAGACAAAATCCAGTGCTTCTCTTTCCTTCGTGGATTTTGTCTTTGTTTTTATATGTATGTATGCATGTATGTATGTATCTTATGTATTGTGTGCGTGTGTTTTTTTAATTTGACAAAGGCTTTCATTACCCTACAGTTAATTCATCATAGTAATGTTATATACAGTATACATGGATTAACACTTTTAAGAAGAAAACAGTTAAACATATACAAACTCCGAGGCATACCACTCCCCACAAATTGTTTAGCGTATCCGGGACTTGACAATACAAAAACTTGATGTATGTCTCCTCTAGTGTGTGCGTGTGTATGTGAGAGAGAGAGAGAGAGGGGGAAACGGGGAAATATATGGACGCTGGAAATGAAGTCTACCCTCTTCCGCTCATCCGGAGACAGACAGACAGACAGACAGACAGACAGATTATACCTACAGCTTTACCATTGTTTACCTTCGTATGGGAATGGCAGAAGTGGGCCAAGTAGAAGTTTATAAGAGTATTTGGAGAGAGAGAGAGAGAGAGAGAGAGAGAGAGAGAGAGAGAGAGAATAAATGAGGCCATTGCAATGCCTATCTCTTCAAACGTAAACAAGAGGTTGAATAAACAGATGGTTCCTGTTGAATTTATATCTTTCGGAAAAGTATGGAAATTTAGACCCCTTTCGTTCTTTTTATTTCCATTTTAAATGCATTGTAGATTTGTTAGTGCGTATTTATGAACCATTTACTTGTAAATATTACTTGCGTTCAGAATTAATAAAATGTATCAGCACAATGATAAATGGAGAGCAAGTTCGAGATGAAAAAACTTAGGCCTATGTGAGGTCAAGCACGAAAAATCTTAGGCCTATATATGTGAGGTCAAGCGCCATATTGGCTGACTACTTATTACTAACTTCACTGATAAAAGTCTTTCGCCCCAATATATAAATCACGAGAGAAACTTGCAGCCGGGAAATCTTTTTGAAAGTTGTTTCGTCCTCCATAGGCCTAGATAGAGTAGAGTAGGGACGGGTGCCGGATATTTACAGATACGGAGTTATTTATCGTCTCGTATGTGACGAATTATCTGATCATTTTATTCTCTTTGTCCTCCGCTCTCTCCAATCCCTCCTTTTAATTTCCCCCGGGGGCGGAGATAGTGCCATCAGTGAACCTTGTGGGGTGCTGTAGGCATTACTAAAGGTTCTTTGCAGCGTCCCTTCTGCCCCCCTGGCTGCAACCCCTTTCGTTCCTTTTTCTTTAGCTCCATTCATATTACCTGTTTTCCATCTTGCT
>NC_089747.1:15867500-15905000 GCF_040412425.1 Macrobrachium rosenbergii
CATGTGTATCTATGCACAAATCTATTAGTGTCTCCATGTAAATTCATATATATACACATGTATATATGTATATATACTGTATATACTTATGTATGTATATGTACATATACATATATATATGTATATATATATATTATATACATATATAGCCTATATAAGTTTAGAATGAGACACTGATTTGAAGATTTGCTAATTTATTAATGGGTTTTCTTTTATTAAAAAGTCAGGAAATATTTCAATTTTCTTGGGCCAAGTTTGTAGAATATTATAGAAAATAGAACATCAGATGGGTGTACTTTTTCTGCAGTAAAATGAAGTTAGATAATTGTTCACAAATTTTAATTTTTAATGCATGGATTGTACATTCGTTCAGTACGAAAAACTGAAAATAAGTAAAATACAAAGTTCCGTGTAAAAGTATGTCACACATGAGTCTTGTTTTTTGGGTACGAAAGTTCTTATTTGTCATATTAATATCTTTTCATTTCAAAGGTCTGTAGCCAGTGGTACGCCACATATACCACCCATAACTGTCGCAGATTGTTTTAAAAACATTCCTCGTTTTGCTGCTGAAGTTAGGTGATATTTATGCTCTCTAAAAGTGCTTCATTTAAGAGCATACCAAGTGATGGTGATGATGGTGAAGATTTTTTTTTTTTATTTTATATTGTAATGCGTGTTTGTAGATCAGCAGGCACTTCTAAGACTGCCTTGTAGAGTCCTAATAAGGCATTGGAAGAAATAGATTAAAAGGTAGAAGTGAGAAGGACAAAAAGATGAAACTTGATTAAGGTTTCAATAGGATTTTGAGACTATGAAGAGGGCACTAAAGAGCCATATGGGGAGGGGGTTAGTGCCGTCAGTCATGCGGTGCACTGTAGGCATTACTTGAGGTTCTTTTTGCAGCCTGTCTTCGGCCCCTAGCTGCAACCCCTTTCGTTCCTCTGACTGTACCTCCTTTCATATTCTCTGTCATCCGTCTTCCTTTCCACCCCCTCCTAACAATTGATTCATAGTGCAACTGCGAGGTTTTCCTCTTGTTACACCTTTCAGACCTTTTACTGTCAATTTCCGTTTCAGCGCTGAATGACCTCATAGGTTCCAGTGCTTGCTTTGGCTTAAATTCTATATTCACTTCAACTCAAATGACTTTTAAGCTAAGGAGCATTTACTTAAAAGTCTTTTAAGTAAAGTATAAGTGATAACTGCCAGTCAGATTGTAAGGACAAATATCATGCATGGGGAAAGATTAAGAATAAGATGAAGAAATGATTGTTCCATTATTGTAGTGTAATGTCTAAAATTGTTGTACTGTACACTCATGTCACCTCAACTTCTAGACCCATGACAATAAAAAGGAACTTCTTTTAGTGATGCAACTACTATGTGCAAAAGTAAGAGGTTTAATTTAGCAAATGTAACAAGTTTTAAGTTTGCAAAAGTAAGAGGTTTTAACGTTAGCACAAGTAACAAGTTCTAAGTTTGCAAAAGCAACAAGTGTTAAGTTAGCACGGGTAACAAGTTGTAAGTTTGTAAAAGTAAGAGGTTTTAAGTTTGCAAAAGTAACACGTTTTAAGTTTGCAAAAGTAAAAAGTTTTAAGTTTGCAAAAGTAACAAGTTTTAAATTTGCAAAAGTAAGAGGTTTTAAGTTTGCAAAAGAAAGAGGTTTTAAGTTTGCAAAAGTAACAAGTTTCAAGTTAGCACAAGTAACAAGTTTTAAGTTTGCAAAAGTAAGAGGTTTCAAGTTTGCAAAAGCAACAAGTTTTAAGTTTGCAAAAGTAAGAGGTTTTAAGTTTGCAAAAGTAACAAGTTTTAAGTAAAAGTAAAAAGTTTTAAGTTTGCAAAAGTAGAGGTTTCAAGTTTGCAAAAGTAACAAGTTTTAAGTTTGCAAAAGTAACAAGTTTTAAGTTTGCAAAAAGTAAGAGGTTTCAAGTTTGCAAAAGTTTTAAGTTTGCAAAATTAACAAGTTTTAAGTTAGCACAAGTAACAAGTTGTAAGTTTGCAAAAGTAAGAGGTTTTAAGTTTGCAAAAGTAAGAGCACAAGTAACACGTTGTAAGTTTGCAAAAGTAACAAAAGTAACAAGTTTTAAGTTTGCAAAAGTAACAGGTTTTAAGTTTGCAGAAGTAACAAGATTTAAGTTTGCAAAAGTAAGAGGTTTTAAGTTTGCAAAAGAAAGAGGTTTTAAGTTTGCAAAAGTAACAAGCTTTAAGTTTGCAAAAGTAACAGGTTTTAAGTTTGCAAAAGTAACAAGATTTAAGTTTGCAAAAGTAAGAGGTTTTAAGTTTGCAAAAGAAAGAGGTTTTAAGTTGCAAAAGTAACAAGTTTTAAGTTAGCACAAGTAACAAGTTGTAAGTTTGCAAAAAGTAAGTTTAAGTTTGCAAAGTAACAAGTTGTAAGTTTGCAAAAGTAACAGGTTTTAAGTTTTAGCAGTAACAAGTTTTAAGTTTGCAAAAGTAACAAGTTTTAAGTTTGCAAAGTAACAAGTTTTAAGTTTGCAAAAAGTAAGAGGGTTTTAAGTTTGCAAAAAGTAACAAGTTTTAAGTTTGCAAAAGTATCAAGTTTTAAGTTTGCAAAAGTAACAAGTTTTAAGTTTGCAAAAGTAAGAGGTTTAAGTTTAAGTAACAAGTTTTAGGTTTTAACAAGTTTTAAGTTTTGCAAAAGTAACAAGTTTTAAGTTTGCAAAAGTAACAAAAGTTAACAAGTTTTAGGTTGCAAAAGTAAAAAGTTTTTAAGTTTGCAAAAGTAGACAAGTTTGCAAAAGTAACAAGTTTTTAAGTTTGCAAAGTAACAGGTTTTAAGTTTGCAAAAAAAGAGGTTTCAAGTTTGCAAAAGTATCAAGTTTTGCAAATTAACAAGTTGTAAGTTTTAAGTTAAAAAGTAACAAGTTGTAAGTTTTAAGTTTGCAAAAATAACAAGTTTTATGTTACAGTAACACGTTGTAAAAAAGTAATTTTAAGTTTGTAAGTTTTAAGTTTGCAAAAGTAAGAGTTTTAAGTTTGCAAAAGTAACAAGTTTTAAGTTTGCAAAAGTAACAAGTTTTAAGTTAGCACAAGTAACAAGTTGTAAGTTTGCAAAAGTAAGAGGTTTTAAGTTTGCAAAAGTAACAAGTTTTAAGTTTGCAAAAGTAACAAGTTTTAAGTTTGCAAAAGTAACAAGTTTTAAGTTTGCAAAAGTAAGAGGTTTTAAGTTTGCAAAAGTAACAAGTTTTAAGTTTGCAAAAGTAACAAGTTTTTTGCAAAAGTTGTTTTAAGTTTGCAAATGTTTTAAGTTTGCAAAAGTAACAAGTTTTAAAGGTTTTAAGTTAAACAAGTTTTAAGTTTGCAAAAGTAACAAGTTTTAAGTTGGCAAAAGTAACAAGCTTTAAGTTTGCAAAAGTAACAAGTTTTAAGTTGGCAAAAGTAACAAGTTTTAAGTTTGCAAAAGTAGCAGGTTTTAAATCAAACTTAGAAAGTTTGTTCAAAAGTTGGCAAAAGTAACAAGTTTAAGTTTGCAAAGTATCAAGTTTTAAGTTGGCAAAAGTAACAAGTTTTAAGTTGACCAATGAAGTGATTAACAGGTTTTAATCAGACTCTCCGTGGGCAGCAGCTTCGGGCAGTGAAACCTGCGTGTCTGAAAAATACACATAATGACAATAACTGAAACTCTAAGCTAGGAACAAACACAGGTAAACAACACTGTACAGGAGTTAAATAAAAACGATAAACAAAGATCTTGGCTTTCAGCTGGTTAGAGTCACGAACTTGAGGGAAAAGATAACCTTGGGGTCTTTGAGCATCAACATTGTTTGAATAATACCCGACTTCAGAAGGAAATCGCCTTAGTGAACGAGTCAAAGGCAGATAATTCTATCAGGGCAAAAATGTATTGACGTAGATTGCAAATAAAGCAGCGGAACCGATCAGTTTGTGATGCGAGACATCATCCGTTGTCGTTCTTGGCAGAACTGGCCTCCCTTGGGAAATGAGTGAGGACCGTAGCCTGTACAAGGCAAACATCGCATGTCACTTCCTGTCAACACCGTCTTGTGATGTTTCGCAGATCAACACTTTGTGCCGTGGAGGGAAAAAGAGGAAATTAAATAAGAGAGAGAGTGATTGTTTCTCTAGCGGATTCTAATGTCTTGATGCTTCTCAAACACATTCTCTTTGTGTAAACTGCCGTGTAAAAACAACAAGTGAAATCACGGTTTTAAAGATGACCATAATTATAGGTAGGTAATTTTTTTTACATAAATTTGCAACTACCCATTATGCAAAATTTGCTCACATGGTAAATTCTTAAGAAACTAAATTCATGTCTGCATGATACTTCTGGATAATGAATTGCACCTGGGTAGTACATAAATGCAATGGCTTGCAGATGCATCTGTCAATGTCTGTGACAGTCTGGAGTGAGGGGGCACTGGTGACTCAACATGTCAAAGTCTATGACAGTCTGAAGTGAGGGGCAGTGGTGACTCGACATGTCAAAGTCTATAACAGTCTGAAGTGAGGGAGCAGTGGTGACTCGGAGAAACGCCTATCAGGATAACTAATCCTTGCTGTGAAAGCATTCGGTTGTCCACCGTCATGCAGAGGTCAAAAAGAAGAACACCCTTTTGAAGGTTTTGCCTTAGCGAAGTCATATCTCAGTGTCGAAAACCAGCGAGGTGGTTAGGATGACTCGCAGGTGGCAAACAAATAGCGAAGCCTCTGCGCTCAGAGTGGGTGCAGCCTCAGAAGACTGAGTACAGCAGGAGGAAGTACATAAACCGCCAGTAGGCCACTGCACATGTTGCAGAAACAGGAGGGGACACATCAGAGTCTTGTTGACTTAGCCATCTATACGGGCATGCGTACTAAGCATGTATGAGTGTAAATGTTTCTGATAATAGTAAAACCTTTCCTTATGGAAGGATTACTGAAAGCCTGATCCTTCTGTACATAACGAATTCGTCCTCATGAAACATCAGGAGGGAAGTTATATATACTTTGCCTGACTTTGTTACTCTGATAATTTTGGTTATTACATATATATCCGTGTGTGACTGTATTATATTCACTTTCTAGATAGCTGGGTGATCAGTCACCGTTTATCGTTGTTTTTTTAACCAAAGACCACGGTTCGAATCTTGGCCGGTGCAGAAGCACTTATAGGTAATTAGCTTTGGGTGTAAGTTATTCCCAAGTTATAGTGAATTCTGTTATTCACCGCTATTTGTGGCTTAATAGTTGTGTGTATATATACATAATATATATTTTATATATATACACTTACATGCATACATATATATATATATATATATACATACAGTATACAGTATTTATACATACATTACATATATGTGTATATATGTACTATATATATTACTGCATATATCACATTGAGCGTTAGACATTTTCCATCTCAGGTATTTGCGCGTCAGCGGTTAAGCTAAAAACTACGTAATGTTCGAGTAACATTAAATATATTTTAGACCTTACATTCCAAGAGGTCTTATTTTTGGAATAGTTTATTAGCCCTTGCATCGAAGGATGTCACATGTTGTGCATCCACCCATATATTGACGTCCTGACGCTCAAGGTGGAAGACTCGGAACTTTTGCAAGGTTGGTGGCCTCCTCTTGCATTACTTGGGTGATTGAATCCCAAGTAACTGTTGAAAGGTAGGAAGGTCTGATGATGTTTTAATCTCTCTCTCTCTCTCTCTCTCTTTAATTATATATATATATATATATGTATATATATATATATATATATATATATATATATATATATATATACACATATAGTAATAAAAATAATGACGAGTTGAACTTGCAGACGAAATAAACAAGTAAAAAATGCGCCGAAGTTTCTTTGGCGCAGTCGAGTTTTTTGTACAGCTTTTACTGTATGCAACTTTCAGCCACGGCCCATGAAACTCTCAGCCGCGGCCCATGAAACTTTAAGCTACGGCCCGATGGTGGCCTGTATTGTTGGCACCTATAGCGGTGCCAGACGCACGATCATGGCTAACTTTAAACCTGAATAACATAAAAACTACTGAGGCTAGAGGGCTGCAATTTGGTATGTTTGATGATTGGAGGGTGGATGATCAACATACCAATTTGCAGCCCTCTATCTTCAGTAGTTTTTATAAGGTATGAAGGCGGACAGAAAAAGTGCGGACGGTCAGACAAATAGCCATCTCAATAGTTTTCTTTTACAGAAAACTAAAAATGTAAACTGCCAAAACATAGAGAATTTGTTTTTTCAAAATTTACAGCTCATTGCGGCCCAAAAGGCACAAATTTGCGCATCAAAGCATTTTACTGATTTTTTTTACTCTACAGATGTACTGTGCGTATTTTTTAAAAATTAGTTTGATGTACCATATCTGATAGTTTTTATATATGACATCAGGCCAAGGCAAATGAACATTTTTACCTTTGCTGATTCTTTGCTAATATTCGTCAGTTTTGTGCGTATGATAGATACTGTATTTTATGTGTGCATGTATTAATGTGTAAGTGTGTGTGTGTATATATATATTATATGTATATATTTAGATATAATTTTAAGTATCCCCTTCTCTCTTTCCCATTCTCTCTCTCTCGAACGTTTAAAGATTTTTTTACTTATAAAAGGTATTTTCCTTCGATTCCTTTGAGAGAGAGAGAGAGAGAGAGAGAGAGAGAGAGAGAGAGAGAGAGAGAGAGAGAGAGAGAGAGACTGTCTGGATTCTAAGCTAACGCCGCCAATATCCTTCGTGCACTCTCTGTCTCTCTCTCTCTCTCTCGTTCGTATTATCGAGTGATCTCTTATTAATATATATGTATAGATCACTTTCTACATTTGTTTAATTCATTTTTCGTAATTATAAGTTTTGCTTGATCTATAATATTTTTTGTTTTCATTTTATATATTACGGGTCGTAAACAGCTGATAGCGTTGAGTGTTATATCTTAAGTATTTTATGTCCATAATATTTAGTACCGCTCTTGAACCGAGACAAAAGATGATATTTTGTTATAGTCCTAAATCACTAATTGATTCCATTAATATTACTATTATATATACCCTCGTTTTTATGGAATAAGAGAAAATACCTTTTACTTGCTCTGCAGCGTTACATGGAATGGAATAAAAAAAAAAAAAAACAGTAATTAGGACGAATGAAATTACTGTATTCACGCAGAGTTCGGGTTAATTGATCGACAGTAACATACACAGATAAATTTTAGAATGAAAATTATAATAATTCAGATTTTCCTTTAAAAAGCCACTTGTAAGAAAAATAAAAAAAGCTTATTTCCTTCCACTAGTAAGGAAAATAAAAAAAGCTTATTTCCTTCCACTACCAATAATTCCAGTTTAAAAAAGATAAGTACGAATAACTTCGTGATAGTTTGTTGCATAGTCGTAAACCGCCAATTGACAGTCAATCAGAGAGAGAGAGAGAGAGAGCCGGTCGAAAATGAAACGTGCCTCGCTGTCGTAATCTTTTTCCGTCGAACTTCCTTGCATGTATAATGTACAGCTGTTTAACTTATATTTTGATATAAAAATTTATATAAAAACCGTACTTTCTTATATAAATATCTCCACTTGTGTATGTTTTTGCAAAGGGATATACTAAATTTAGTATTATTTTTAAGCAATTTAACCAAGCTACTGAGTTAGTCAAGTCCACACACTTGGCTCTCTTTGGGGCTGAGAGAGAGAGAGAGAGAGAGAGAGAGAGAGAGAGAGAGAGAGAGAGAGAGAGAGAGAGAGAGAGAATCGCATAATGATGTCTTGTACCCTGATTCGGTGCTGGTGAAGCCCATTTCGAAGATTGGCTGTATGGGGATCATGAATTTATGTATAAAGTAGTTGAGAAAACTGACGTAACAACTGGGCATGAAAATGTCATCTCTTTGTCCGTTGATGCAGTTTCATTAATACTTTATTTCTTTTTTTTTTCTCTCCATTATATATATATATATATATATATATATATATATATATATATATATATATATTATATATAGTAGTCTATATATATTATATATATGTGTGTATGTATGTATGTCATAGAAACATAACTTAGACTTGATAAGAATGGGCAGTTGGTGTATATATATATATATATATATATATATATATATATATATATATATATATATATATATATATATATATATATATATATATATATATATATATATATATACACACACAAAATGTATGCCTTAACTAGACGGCTTTATTGATTGACTGATTGATTGACTAATGATTAAATTAGCGTATCAATGGCTTATTCGTCGACGTTGAACTTTGACACTTCCTCTTTCTCTTTTGAATGTCTTTTCATAAAACTTACCGGTTAAATCTAAACCGTATATTTGTAGAGTAGCTGTACCGGTAGCGTTGCAAAGATTCAAATGTCATTTATTTTTGGTAGGAAGCAGAAATTATGCATTTCGTTTTTTGGTAATTTAAGGCATTTGGTCATTTACAAATGGTCGTCATGTTCGAGATTGATTTTGCTTCATTTATATATAATTTGTACTTAACACAAATTTTTCATTTTTCTTCCAAAGAGTCATTGTTATTCTAAAACGTTGGGTGACACACACCCACCATGAATACCAAAACTGATAACACCAATAGTCTTTTATTTTTTTCTACTTCCTTTAACAAAGTGAAGCTATATACACCTAACATAGCTGACTGTTGGTTTTTAACACTTACCAGGATGTATATAACATTTAAAAGCCTTATTCACAGCTAGGTATACGTATTTTAATCTCGAATACAAGGTACACAACATATTCACGAATTCACCGTCCGTATGTTTTGCTGACGTCATTGCTGATCTGTTTCCCAAAGACACCACTTATAGTAGATATTATCTTGTCATTCTCACGGTCTGCTAATGAAGGCTGGAGCAGTAAAGACAAAAGGAACGCGGCCTTATATTCAGATGCTCATTATTTTGAGTGCACCCGCGGTCGGCCAGCTGCGTTCATTATAACGAAAATGTAATCTCAGAAGTTTCAAAAGCTTGTTAAGGATCTATTTATAATTATTTCTTTCTCCCCATTCCCTGGTTATTAGTTTTATAAATATTATGCACACCATAATCTAAGGGTCTTGGTAAGGCTTTAGGAAATATAAATTTTACGTTAGGAACGCGCATTTCTGTTGAACAAGAAGACAAGAGGCCTCATTGAAGGCAACAGACAATCAGATGGGTGTCGAATTTCGCCCCCCCCCCTTCCCACCGTCCCATTTCATTTAATCTTATTCCGTATTGAGTTTTACCTTTATTTTCCTATCTAGAAATCTACAGCCTCCGCGTGATCAAGAGCGTTTATACGTAGAGTTCCCAGGAACTAATTTTTTTGATTTCTGTAAAAAAAAAAACTATTGAGATGGCTTTGCCTGTCCGTCCCCACTTTTTCTGTCCGCCCTCAGATCTTACAAACTTCTGAGGCTAGGAGGGCTGCAAATTGATTTGTTGATCATCCACCCCCCAATCATCAGACATACTAAATTGCAGCCCTCTAGCGTCAGTAGTTTTTATTTTATTTAAGGTTAAAGTTAGCCATGATCGTGCATCTGGTACCGCAACAACACAGGCCACCACGGCGGGCTGAGATTTTCATACAGCATTATACGCTGTACAGAAAACTCAGATTGGCAGAAGAAATTTCAGTAATTTTCATTGCCCTTTTTTGTTTTTGTTTTGTTCGTCTGGAAACGATGCTCTTTGTCCTGGATTTCCACGCCATGTGGCTGGAAGTGCAGAGTCATTACTGCCTGACATAAGAGCATCGAAGTCGCGATTAAAAATCGGGAGTCCTCAAGAGCCCTTCATGGGAAACCACAAGAACTCTGGAACTCACTCCCTTCCCCATTTTTTTTCATTTTTAAGTCTCTCATTACTTCTGCGCCTCCTCACCGACTCCTCCCATTAGCCACCCTTCTTTCATTACATCTCCATAAGCCAACCCTTTAGTATTCTCTCTCCGTCCCCCTCCCACTTCTCTCTTCTGCAAACTCCGTCCTCCTCCCCTCTCCTCCTCTCTCCCCTCCCTCCCTCCCATCAGCTTTTCTTTTGAATGGGCTGTCGTCGGCCCTTCTTCTTCCCCTCCTCTCATCTGTTGTGTTCTATTTGGGCCTTTCTTGTCTCTCTCTCCCTCTCTCTCTCTCTCTCTTCCTCCCTCTTCTCAGTTACCCGCTTTTGTTGCGCCTTCGTCGGACGCTTTTGTCAAAGCTTGTAATGAGTATTTTCCTTAATTGGCCTTTTTTTCGTTGTTGTTTGTTGAGTTTTTTTTCATCTTGTTTGCTCGTGTACCTGACGTCTTTATTGCTTTCCTCCTGTGTCTGCATTTCTTTTGTGTTGTTCCTTCCCTCTGTCATTACGTATAGTGTAGCGAAGTCATTTTTTTGATTGATAGTATCTAAGCCATTACTGCTACTAAGTCCACAGACACTGACTTGATGTGAAACGTGGTTTAGCACCCTAAGGAAACTTTTTACCACAAAAACGTTGTTTGTCTGCTCACTGTACTTTCTGATATATATATATATATATATATATATATATATATATATATATATATATATATATATATATATATATATATATATATATATATATATATATAATATATATATATATATAATATATATATATATATATATATATATATATATATATATATATGTAGGCTTGAAGAAATGAATCACGAGCTCAGGTCTTATTTTTCACCTGCAGTAATGTGCAAAATGAATCACGAGCTAAAGTGATTATAATATATATATATATTCCACACATATATATATATATATATATATATATATATATATATATATATATATGTATATATATATATATATATATTTACTTATTTTATTTATTAACTATGTCTGGATTCAGTTCCCTTCATGAAGTGCGCTCTCAACTGAAATGAGAAAGTAATACTTTATCAATTAGGTCTTTATCTTTTGTTTATGTGTCTCAGGTGTTCGAGAAATAATTGAAGCTGGTAACGGCGAACATCCTTGTACACTTTTTACTCATAAATGCCTAGAAATGATGAAAGCTGTATCATACTTACAGAGTTGTCACGCACAGACAAACGTAGACAAAACTGTTTCTTTTAAAGTGATATAACTACTCTTAGGGGCGTATGTTCTTAATTAGATCTAGCAAAGAGTAAGATCAGTTAAGAGATTGCTAATGACTTCAACTAAGTGATTGGAATGTTCGTGACTACTTTCATTTAGCAGTCACGTCCTCTACTTTTGTCTGTTTTAATCCTAATTTGTACTTTTAATTTTCTATAAAAGAAAACTATTGAGATGGCTATTTGTCTGTCAGTCCTAACTTTTTCTGTCCGCCCTCAGATCTTAAAAACTACCGAGGCTAGAGGGCTGCAAATTGGTATGTTGATCATCCACCCTCCAATCATCAACACAACAAATTGCAGCCCTCTAGCCTCTGGCTTGCTTGAGAATCTTCGCAACAAACTGGTGCTTCGGCAGATAGGAATGTCATAAACTTCAAAATTGTAAAGTTCAAAGAAAATTATAAAAAAAACAAATTCATTGTTTTCCAATAACTGTAGTTCCTTGGGGTTCGCATAGAGAATTAAGAAGGGAAAATATTTTTCATAAGTGGCAAATCCGCTTTGTAATTGTACCACAGAAGTGAATTACTGAATGTGAATCTGACAGCCAATTCGTCCCTTTAAAACGACAACTACGCCCAAATAATTATTTTTGAATGTGAAAGGCTACATTCACTAACCATAGTAGATGAGTAACCGTATAATATATTTACCTTATCAGGTAGCTAAAGAGTTAGTTAAGCAAAGCACACACTTCGCATGACACAAATTGAAATACCGGGTATATTTTCAAATCTTGACGGAGATATGAATGCGATAATGTTCTTGGGGTTTGAAGTGACGCGGAAGGTAGAAGTTATTCGCAAACATTTCACGAAATAAGTTGCCTTTACTTTTGACGCCCAGGGTCGTGTCACCTTAGGCACCTATTTTTGGCACGACTGAAGACGTGTGACATTCATATGAGGTTTTGGGGGGCGTTGCTATGCGCAAAGAATTTGTTTCTGCAGTTTTATTTATCCCAGTACGCTTATCTAGCCCAGGCTTGCTTGGAAATATTGATAAAGGAAGGGAACACGCCAAGAAAGAAGAAAGTAATCTCTCTCTCTCTCTCTCTCTCTCTCTCTCTCTCTCTCTCTCTCTCTCTCTCTCTCTCTCTCTCGCACTGAGTAAGCCCTAAAATGCGCCAGGAAAATCTTAAACATATTATTTTCCCTCTATTTAAATAAAAATACTCTTGGCATTTTGTATGTACAGTACTTAACGTTTCAGAATTTGTGTATATAAACCTCTACTTAACGTTTCAGAATTTGTGTATATAAACCTCCTCCTCTCTCTCTCTCTCTCTCTCTCTCTCTCTCTCTCTCTCTCCTCTCTCTCTCTCTCTCTCTCTGAGCAGGCCCTGAAAGTGTCAGGAGGGTTTCAAACATTATTTTCCTGTTGTTTAAATCCAAATTTGTCTAATGTTGCCACATTTTTTCGAAATTCTCTCTAAATATCCAAGCTCTCTCTCTCTCTCTCTCTCTCTCTCTCTCTCTCTCTCTCTCTCTCTCTCTCTCTCTGAGTAGTATCTAAAATTGTTCAGGAGGGTGTCAAACATTACTTTCCTATTGTTTAAATCCAAATTTGTCTGATGTTGCCACATTTGAAATTCTCTCTAAATATACAAACTCTCTCTCTCTCTCTCTCTCTCTCTCTCTCGCTCTCTCTCTCTCTCTCTCTCTGTGCTATCGACCTTCTCTCTCTCTCAGTGTACTATCCAAAGTAGGTTGATAGCAGGTCTTCAGCCTCGGCTCAGTTTTACGACCGCGTCGGGACCCTGCAGAGTAGGCCAGCCTACAGCCATTCAACTCGCCTCGTCCTTATTAGATGGGTTTTATTTTAGCCCGGCTGCATGTTGTCATTGTCATTGTGTGTCTATCGAGTCATATTTCTTCACAGCTGTGATTGGGATTGCTGTTGCTTTTGCTTATGTCTGTTGAACTAACCTTAAGTTTGTCCATTGGTTGTTTTTTTTTTTTTTTGGCTGTCTCTCTTCTTGTTTATTGTTCTCTGCCTTTCTCTTGTTGAAGCAAACAAGATGATAATGAGCTGTCCAGGTCGCCAGAGAAGAAGAAGAAGAAGAAGAAGAAGAAGAAGAAGAACAACAACAACAACAACAACAACAACAACAACAACAACAGCGAAAGACGATGACTTTTCACGACGAACGCAAAGGAAGATGGTGAAGTTTCAAGGGTAATGGTAGCATTGGCTAATGAAGGATCAACGCGATTAACTCTTGAGATCATAATCTCTACATAGGCACTGGGAGAGTAACGCCTAACTTACAGAACAACATCAAACATCACTGGGACTGCAGAGGGGAACCTAGCTGTTCTGCGGTATTAAAAGAACAGAAGCAGGTTCAAGCCCATAGGGCATACTCTTGAGACCTTAAGTTCTTCATTGGAGGGATGGGTAGAGCTCTCGGCTAGCACGCTGTTGGCCCAGCGTTCGACTCTCCGACCGGCCAGTGAAGAATTAGAGGAATTTATTTCTGATGATAGAAATGAATTTCGCGTCATAATGTGGTTCGGATTCCACAATAAGCTGTAGGTCCCTTTGCTAGGTAACTAGTCGGTTCTTAGCCACGGAAAATGAATCTAATCCTTCGGGCCAGCCCTAGGGGAGCTGTTAATCAGCTCAGTGGTCTGGTTAAACCGGTCCTGGTCGTTTTGGCCGTAAGTCACTTTAGGCCGTAACATCCAAAACAATGTCAGACGTTATGTTTATGGTATTTACCGTTATGTTTATGGTATTTACCATTATTATTTCATGTTTTACGTACATCCCCAAGGGGCTGGTACTAAACACGGCGCCCATTTTGCACGTAAACGTGCTTACGGCCGAAACGACCCGAATGCGGTTAAACTAAAGTATACTTTTTAATCTTCAGTCATTGATACTGCTGGTAAATTTGACGTGTACTTTGTAGCTGAAGATGCTGTGCCGTTCAGTCCAGCATCTCGCAGGGGAGATACTGCAAGTGGCAAGAACAGAAAAGGCAAATGATGAGGTTGACCTTTTAGGCAGAAACGAGGCAAGGTCGCGCATCTCGTGCGGTACCGCGATAAACAGCGCTCCCAAACAATTCCGAGCGGCGTTTGTTCCTACAGTCTTATTATTTTTGTGCATTTTTTATCACTAGAATTACTGAGAAACTTCTGGCATAAGGTTCCACCCCTCTCTCTCTCTCTCTCTCTCTGAGATTATATATATATATATATATATATATATATATATATATATATATATATATATATATATGTATATATATACATATATACTGTATTATATGATATATATATAAAATATATGATGATGTAGGTAAATGGTAGTGTAAAACGGTTCTCTCTCTCTCTCTCTTTAATGTTTTCTTGATATATATGATGCAAGGTAGATGTGATCTATGACGTTGCTCAATATTTAAACTTGAAAGTTTTCGAAATGTTTAAGTGTAAAGAAGCACTGTGGACTCTTCCGTGCCTGCGCGCAGTGGTTCTTTAGGATAAAAGTTTAGCATAACCACACGTCCGTGGACCCTCTTTAACGAATTACAGGTATTTAAGCATATGGTTGTTTCTCTGTTATTATTGTTAAAGTGTTATATTTTACCAGTTAAACAGGTATGATAAACCAGTTTCATATTAGACCAGTTTCGCATGAAACCAGTGTCATATTTCACTGAGGTCACCAAATTTACTCACGGGGATTGTAAACTGTTATTACATACAGGTGCATGACATGAAGAATGTTCAGTCTATTGATTAGACACTAAGTGTTTTCTCTCTCTCTCTCTCTCTCTCTCTCTCTCTCTCTCTCTTGGGAGAGGGGTGGGGCCGAGTGTTCCAGGGCCAGATCTCTAGAAACAAACCAAATATATAAAATAATTTACCCATATATATATATATATATATATATATATATATATATATATATATATATATATATATCTTAAAACTTGGAAGTGTAGTGTTACTGGGCATAGTGCTGTCTCGTCTGGACCTTGTGATTTTTGTAGACCTGTTGTAGGCTTAATAATGTATGTTTATATATATATATATATATATATATACATATATATATATATATATATATATATATATATATATATATATATATATATGTATTTTCATATACCGTTAACTACGATTAAAGTATAATCCAGACTGCTCTTCTCTCTCATCTCTCTCCCTAGCTAGTCATAGAACATCTAAAAGCAGGAATTAATGGCTTGTAGAAGTGAAACTGCTTAGCCTCATGAAGGCCATGGGATATTGTTTTGCTTTTAATACACGTCCATAAAAATGTGTCAAAAATCTCAGAGAGCAAAGCGAACAAACATTTATTCTTATTGATCATCAGTCGACGTCGTCTTCCATTTGATATCAGGCGAAACACTGAAGGCAGTTCTTGATAGTCATGCAAAGTCCACATCATTCTGATTCATGGGATCTAATTACCTGTCGTTTACAAAGGCAGGTAGCCATTAATGGTGGAAGAGTGTCATTTATCAAATGCTTAATTGTGACTGCTTGCACTTCTTACCTGCTCTAGTAAGTCTTGCATGAAACGTAAGGTGTTGGATTATTTTGCAGGGGATTTAGCCCGTTTGAAAATCATTTTCCCTTGCCTCATACTTTTTGTTTACTTGTTACGTGAACGCGTTTTTGCATATGTTTTTGCTTGATTCGTTTAATAGAGTCAATGTGGAAATCATTTTCCCATCTCAGATTTTTAGCCAACGTGTTATTTTCAAATGCTTACGCTTATAGTAAACCGTTTAGTGAAGTCAGTGTCGGTTTTATTCTAGTGAATATGTGACTTCAGTTGAACTTTTCTTTTAAGGTACTTTCCTGCCTTATGATCAGCCGTTAGTTATAAACTGAAAATTACAACGGTACACTAACTGTAAGGCACCAGTGTGTTCACTCGGGTATTTAACTTCAAAAAATAAATTGGTTTCTCTTCAATTATGCCTTTGCGTCTCTTGCATATTCACGCACAGGCTCGGCGTCAGACGTTCTCAAATGTTGTGTATATCGATTTGTTCACCCTAAAATTAGACATGGCTCCTTTCACCCCCTTCTAATTGCACATTCCGTGTTTGCAAGGGCGTAAGCACGCCATCTGTTGCAGGTCGCGGAACCTCCAGTGGTAGCGTGGATATTGACGGGCCGCGATTATGTAAGCATTGAGCCGCTGCAGATACGTAAATATTAAGCTTCTAAGGGAACGAGAGATATTGGATGATAAACATCTTTTTATATTAGTCGAGATCATAAGAACAATGAAGTGTATTTCCTTTTGAATTTCTTAGTGGAATATTAACATTCGGTTCCTTTTCTCAGGGATTATTAGTAGCTCCTGGTTTTTCTGGTTTGCAAACAGGACGATATCGTGGTCTTTTTTTGTTTTGTTTTGTTGAATAGTTCTGTATTTCAAACTTATGTACCAACTATTATTTCTCATTTTCATTTCGGAGAACGGGGTTTATTAACAGATGAATTCTAAATGGGGAACTCAGAAATTTACCCCCAGTTGTTGCCTCATCATGTGAAGCCTCTCTTATAGAGTTACCTCGTGGTTCGGTCGTTTCTTTTACTGATTTGCAAAAATGTTCAAGATTAAATTTGGCGTCCGCAAGTTTTTTCTGTTTGTCCGCTTAATAAGAAGTAATTAGATTCGCAATATAGAGGAATCGGCAAGTGAAAGTGCCATTTATGAATATTGCGCGCATGCACAAACACACGCACATATATATAAAACACATACAGTATACATATATGTGTGTATATATATAAATAATCTCCCTTTTTCTCTTTCAAGGACGCCGCAAGATGTTATCCTTCATGTTTTTAGCCATTATTTATTTACCAGTGGAAATTTTCCTCCCTACACCCTGCCCCATAGATATTCAGGGGGTTCATTTGCCGACGGCATGTCTTGTTTTTTTTTGGGGTTGATTCCTGGTACCCACCCAAATATTAACTAGACCCGGCGGTGCTTAATAGCATCGCTGGCTGATTAGGTTTCATTTATTGTGATGCACAGCGACGCCGTTTTTACCTACCGCGGGTGGTGTGCGATAAAAAAGATGACCGCAGTTACTGCCAGACTTTCTTTGATTGCGGAATCAGGCACAAACCTCTTATTCTGAAAATTCCCTCAGGATCTGCCGCCTCACACTGCGCCACTCACGTCTATCTGCCGCGTACTTTGCAGCTCCGGAATAATATGGGTCTTTCTTTCCATCGCCTCTGTTACTCCTTTTAGCCAGCGCTATCTCGGTCTCACTCTCCTGAATTATATCCACGCGAACGTCTCACTATAACACTCCGGCATGCATTTTCATCTTTGCTAGCAATTTTACCTTGTGTTTTCATCTACCATCTTTCAGTTTTTAGTGCTTTTGTCACGTACATTACTCACGGAATGCATCTCGGCGTCTTCAGTTTGTTTATTTCTCTGGCCTTTGTGTTTCGTAACAGCTGTCATCCTAATAAGCAATCCTCCTCTTGATACGCTCTCATAAGAAAAGCAAAAACACTTCGGGAAGCACAACGCTTAAGCATTTTGGCATAATAATCCAAATTTTCTTGTTCTAATTCATATTGTCGTTTTAAGTCACATTCTCCAGTTCAGCTTCTTCTTCTTCTTCTTCTTTCTTCTTCTCCGATGCGTAAGAACCTACACCATGTTGACACGGGGAACAAGGCAAGCAGATGAAGATTCACTCTTCGACAATGCTAAGCTCATTTCCTGCCCCACCTGAAGGAGAGAGAGAGAGAGAGAGAGAGAGAGAGAGAGAGAGAGAGAGAGAGAGAGAGAGAGAGATCGCTAGTTGGGACAATCATTGAAAAGAACCCAGCTGGTGGTTTCTTCCGCCAGCGATGCTTGTGTACCTTTCTACTTCGTCTGCAACTGCTACTGGGTTTGCTGCCCATAGAATTTTGATGGCTGCGCTCGTAACAATGCAGTTTGTTTAGTATGTCATTGCATTTATATATTTATTTGCTTTTTATTTTGTTTGTTCTTCTGAGGCTTTGACTTCGCAAATGGTTTTCGAGGCTGTCTTCTGCTGCAGATCAAAGCTGGCATTTTATAGTTAAGTAAATTTTCTGAATATTTATATTGGTTTTCTGTTCCCGAGTTCACTTTATTCTTTTTTATTCTTCATATTTCTACGACCTGAACTCATATTCGGATACCTATAAAGCCGGTGATACATTATCAAACTTAAAAAATGTTTTTGCACGTCCCCGGTAATTTTGGGTGACTACCACTCTGCATGCATTCGTCTCGGCACCATATTCGCCAAATTTGTCTGGTAGTTCCTTGTAGTTTCCTTGTATTGCCATCAATATAGGAAGTTTTTAAGCTTTCGAAATAATACTTAAGAGAAAAACTATTCGCACGTTTTTAGTCCGGTAACTTAATTTTTCATTATTTGCTGGAGAATCGACTTAGCTCGAGTTACTGATTACCTGCTCCAGATTCTGGTGATTTCTGGAGGAAATTTTAATTGGCTTTCAATAGTCATTTACGTTGTCACGCCAGCACTTTAGAATATTCCTGTCATCCCTTTGCCGTGTGCATTTGATATTTTAGTTTTTAACTGTTCATGAAATATTAGATTAATAGTCCTAAAACCTAATCTTTTGATTTTGGAAAGATGAACGTACCAATGCAGTGATTCCTTCTTGAATGACTCTACAATAATTTACTTGTAGATTGAAGTTTTTAAGGATACCATGTATTTATACCACCCTCGAATACATTTTGAGTTCGGCTGCGATATGGCTTCTATAGTAACATGACATTATCAGATTACTGAGCTGATTTTAAGCTAATCACAGTTGATGTTTTAGCTTTTAACTGATCATAAATTATTGGATTAACAGCCTTAAAACCTAATCTTTAGTTTTGGAAAGATGAACGAACTACTGCGGCGATTTTTCTTGATAGTATATATATATATATATATATACTGTATATATATATATATATATATATATATATATATATATATATATATATATATATATATATATATATATATATATATATATATATATATATATATATATATATATACTCACCCTCGAATACTTGAGATTGAACCCTCCTGGGGTTCATTTGGAGTCGGCTGCACATGGCTTCTATAATAATATGACATCATCAAATTACTCAGCTGGTTTTAAACTAATCCCAGTTGTAAGTTTTAAAATACATATCCATGACTTCAACTTTATCGTCAGTTGCACGGAAATTATGTCTTTAAACATACCGATCTAGTTAGATTATGAAAAGAACTGAAAGGAAATTTTTTTTATTCCCACACATTACCTCAAAGGTGCGGTTCAAACGTAACCTCAGTGGCCTTGAGCGACCAATTCATAATTCACCCTTCAGCTGGAAGGTCTTCATTTTCACAAAATTATTTTCAGGTTAAGGTCATCTGCCCTGGCAACGCTTTAATACTGCAGTTTTCCATCTTTACTGTGTCTTTTTGTTATTGTTATTGTTATTATTATTATTATTATTATTATTATTATTATTATTATTATTTACTTTCATGCCACCCTTAGTGATAACTTTACATCATATGTAATTGTAACAGTTATTGTCATTATCCATATATATACATATATATAAATAAATAAATAAATATATATATACATAATGAATGTATATGGATCTTAGGTTGCAAGATGCCGGCGTTTCTCCGTCCTGTCTGCGCCCCACCACAATTGACCGACTACCATGTTCATGAATGACTGCCAAGGTTAGCGAGGGCACAGTGGATTTTTCATTAAACTATTCTAGATCGGCTCACCCCCAACTTTTCTGTGATTTTGGCCCTTTGTTAATGAGGTTAAGGTTGTTAACCCTGGGACCATTGAGTCCATATTCTCTCTCTCTTCTCCTATATATATATATATATATATATATATATATATATATATATATATATATATATATATATATATATATATATATATATATATATAAAAGATATATATATATATATATGTATACACACACACACACACGCATATTATATATATATATATATATATATATATATATATATATATATATATATATATATATATATATATATATATATATATATATATATTTAACATGTCTCTGTGTTTTTTTATACGATCTTATGTTAGTGCATGTATTTTTACACACTGAAAGGACCTCTAGTACCCATTGTTTCACGTAGCTTCACTTTTTCACCTTTTTATTTTAACCTGAATTTCCATTTTTTCGGTAACGTCTATAAATCACTAGGCTTGTGTTGTTTTTTCACCTTTTATTTAAACTTATCCCGTGACGCACGCGTTAATTAAGGGGTTTAAAAATGTGGACAGTATTTTTGCCGAGTTACAAGGTTTCTTGGAAGTTTTTGGCAGTTTGATCTCACGAGAGATGGATTTTTTTTTTCAAGCAAGAAAACCGTTGACAAAAGTCGCAGTGTATGTTTTGCTTTTAAGACTTTGGGTATTGTAAGTTTGGGGTCCAAAAAATCCGATGAACGTTTTGAGGTCACTTTAATTACATTTTTATTTCTTATCATTTGTGTTCTTCGTCATAACAGCTTCGCTCTATTATATGTTCTCATAGGGGAGTAGTACCGTCACTGTACCTCACGTGCTGCACCGTAACCATTATTAGAGGGTGTTTGCATCGTTCCTTCGGCCCCATAGCAGCACCTACTCTTTTTAGCCTTTTACTTTACTTCCATTCCCGCTTCCTTTCATTCAGTCTTGCTATCCAACCTCTCTATCACTTCTTAGTTCACTCGTAGGGCTTTCTCCCAGCTTTACATTTAGATCTATGTACTTCGTCTCTTTTATTTTTCTGGCTCTCTTTATTTTGCTGTCCAGCCACTCTTACATCCTGAGCGCTGAATGGCGTAAGTTTCCCAGGACTTGGCTTGACAATATATGAATTTCATACCATCGAGTCAAACTCTTTTGTATGTATGTCATTCTGTTATTCATTTGTTCTGATTTACATTTCAGTGAGTTTGGTCCATCGAGTCATTTTCTTTTATGCACCATCCTATTATTCATTTGTTCTGATTTACGTTTCAGTGAGTTTGGTTTCACAAAGAGAACTGTTGTGGACAGCTCAAGGTCCTTTGTTATTTATTTATTTATTTAATTTTTCCAGGTAAGAGCGATAGTTCCCTCTCGCGCAAGATGCCGAAAGGGACCGACGTTGACACGTCGGTATCGCCTTTCACTCCCCGTAGGTGAGAAAGGTAAGTCGCAGCGACACCCGTTAAGCAGCGCCTTTCCGAAAGGTGAGACGGTCATTTCATACTTTAGGCTTCTGGGGAGATCGTTAATACGTCGGACTGTCTCTGCCTTTTTGTGTGTACGGGTTTCTCTCTGTGTACTTATACAGGGGGTATACGTTGGAAAGGCAGTGGGTGTTATTGTATTTTTGTCTTTTATTATTGGTTTATGCATCTATTTGCATATTATATATATACATATATGTATATATATGTATACATATATATGTATAATATATGTATATATATAATACACATATATACACAAATATGTTTATACTGTTTATATGTCTGTGTGTATATATATACGTATAATATATATACATATATATGTATATGTATCATATATAAATGTATAAATTATATATATGTGTATATATATTTCTTTCCTTTTCTTATGTATGTATTTTTTGTTAATCAGTGTTTTGATGAAAAAAAACATTTCTTTCTGTATTTATATTCGTGCGTCCGTTGAAAAAATCTATTAAAATCTTTTCCCGAAACACTTATAATTAGTAAAAAAAAAAAAAAAAAAGTAACATAGACCTTCGGGTTTGTGTATGACTTAATCAAGGTTGATGATTTTGCCAAACAAATGGTAGCCGGGGCGATAAGGATAAGGTATCCGTGACTTAGGGAAAGTGGATCTTTGGGTTGATAGGGTATCTGCAACGCCATAAAAGAGGATCTGTGGGAGCGTCCTCTATCTCGATCGACGACGGCGCGAAACAAACGACCGCCAATAGAAGGCGAGATAACAAATCATCCGTGACACTGAACGAGGGGATCTGTTACGCCAGCGTCTTCTGTTTGACCTTTGAACGAATCCATTGAGTTGCTTTTCTAGCGCTGGAGTTCAGTGTATCCTGTGGATTGCGTTTAAAGGGGTTTCAGAGGATCGGTTAGGGCAGTGTAGAAGTCCCTCTGAACAAGGCTTTTCAAGGGCAGTTGATGTTGGGAGTTTGAAGGAAGCATTGTTGCTCTTGATAAGCGTCATCTCTCTTTCCGTGTGATTTTGTGGTGTTTTTCAGTCACTCCTAAAGCAGTTTTTGGTTGTTTTGGTTAGATGCCATAAATGAAATGCGCATCATGTACGTGTGTAAGTATACCTGATTGTTTATGTTATACTGATATGTGTAACTTAGTTGTTAGTACTTGAAGTGTTCGTAGAAAGTCAGTCTTCTGATTGCCAGTGCAATATCACGCCATATTACATGTAAATGTAACCGATGTTTATTTCTTTTATAACCCGCTTCTCTTTCATTTATTGCATATTGTCATTTACCTGGTTTTTATGAGGATATAGCGTTATGGTCATCGACAGATAGAACCAGATTATAATTGGAACTAGTAATTACAGAAATGTAATTGTACATGCTTTACATGATAAATGGCCATTTTTATCCACGAGACGGAAAAATTGCTTACACAATTTTATACTTTGTCTACTTTTTGGTGTTCACATTTATGAGTATTTTAGAAACAGGTAAGGGAACCCCGACGGCTCTGATGTTCATTTTTCATACACATCTAAAATACGCGACGAACTCTAATGCATGTCAGTTGGCATCAACGTGAGCGAACAGAAAAGTTGTGAAGTGCCTCTAGAGGAGGGTAGAATCTTTTATTTACACATAAAATGTGACTGATTGAAGGTTTAGGTTTGCGTGTAAAGGTTAATGTTGTAAGTATATGTTAATGCACATGATTGAAACTAACGTAAATAAACAAATATGTGTTCACGATTTCCATTAAGAATATGGCCTCTTCCGTCGAAAGGGAATTCTTCAAAGAAAATAAGAAGTAGATTTTCTCCTCTCTCGTGTTAATAAAAACACTCATTGGTTTATCGAATGATCAGGTATCACAGTGGCGGGTCAGTCGATGCTGTAGACGTCAGTTTTGGGAACGGTTTAACTGAATTTTAGAAAATGGAAGTAAATATGTCCTAGAAGCTGGAGGGTTTTTGAATGATTCGGTGTATTGCACAATCACCCTGATTTTAACTGCAAAATCTCTCTCTCTCTCTCTCTCTCTCTCTCTCTCTCTCTCTCTCTCTCTCTCTCTCTCTCTCTTCACACATATAGTACACTCGGTTTAATGAATTCTACAGAAACTGCTAATTTTTTAATATACTAGATTGAGTTTATATAAAATTGATGAAGTTATTGTGCATGTCGCACCAAACTGCGTGCGTCATGCATGATAAAGTCTACGGACCCCACCCATAGAATTTGAGTAGTCTCCTCTTGGTCACACTTTTCACGTCCATAACTAGTTACGGTTCGTGGAGGCGTTAATGGTGTACATTTATACATCCATTCCCCTTCCTGTGTTTTTGTTGATAGTGTCAATATCCATTCGATATTTCCTGTTTCCACGTGTTTTTTTTTTGTTACAATTGGAAACGCTGACACCGCTCAGTACTTCAGATGTTGCGTAACTTGTATTTTTCGAAATTGTAGGATAGTTAAGTGATTTGGGATTAGGCTCTTCATTATTTTATATTAGCTGGTTATTATATGGTGATGTGTGATATATTGGATAGCACTTATATAAATGGTGAAGTCTGTCGATAAGAATTAACTACTGTGCATTTCACTGGAGGGAGAAAGACTTGAGTGTGAACTTTCATGTGTTCTCTCTCTCTCTCTCTCTCTCTCTCTCTCTCTCTCTCTCTCTCTCTCTCTCTCTCTCTCTCTCCAACAGCGGTGATTAGCATATGTACTTAATTGTCTGCAGAGGCCAACAGAGATATGATGTATTTAAAGGAAGGCACCAGTATTGTCCCTCATTTTTCTCGAGAGAGAGAGAGAGAGAGAGAGAGAGAGAGAGAGAGAGAGAGAGAGAGAGAGAGAGAGAGAGAAGCGCACTGTGTTTCTCGTGATAGAATCAACTGTTGCCTTGTATTATGATTCACTGTTGGTAAAGCCCATTGAGACGATTGGCTTTATGGGGACCTCGAATTTATGCATGGCTGAACACAAAGCAGTCGAGACAGACAGACAGACAGACAGACAGTGAAATGGAGAAAAACATTTGTTGGATGAAAATAGCGAATATTTTTATCATAGATATATTTGTTTTGTCTTGTATATGTTGGTATATATCTGTCCTATTTATCTATCAATCTGCCTATATACATGTACAGTATATGTTTATGTGTAATATATACGTATATATATAAATATAGTATATATATTATATGTGTATATATACATACATACATACATGCATACATACACAGACTATCTCATACATATATGTGTGTGTGTGTAGAGAGAGAGAGAGAGATTCACAAATTTTGTCATGAAAAAAATAACCTTGCAGCCAAACTTACCGTAAATCCAAACGAGGCATAGCGAAAGCATCCACATGATGGTGACACCACTGACGAAGGTCAGACGAAACGACTCCTATTCCTTCGTGCGAGTCAGGACGACGCTGTCATTGAAGGAAAATGGGACGTAGGACAATGTCACATCACAGAAACATTTTCTCTTTCTCCTCTCTCACCGTTTCCACAGTCGATCAAGGCGATAAATTTATTATCAGCGAAACACTACAACAAGACGTTATTTCGTATAAAATCGGACGCTGTTTTTGGTCCACTAATTCATTCCAGGCGAAGATTTAAAGTTTGACTTTTTTCCGTTAAATATTTAAGTTCATTAAGGTATCGTAGATCGACGCACAAACGTATCGAGAATTATATTCTACTGAGGGATGAAACTTAAACGTAAGTTGGGAAGTTATTCAAATTGTTTTGGAATAAAGACAAGGTGAAATTTTTTGATGTGCGTGAGCACGTTACGTGGTCGGAGGAACAGCCAGCGCGCACTCCCACTCTCTTCTAGCGCGTTCTCGCTACTGAAATGGACTTGTGTTTATGACCAACTCTTGACTCCGCCAGGATTATACCCGCCAACGCCGCCAGGCGACTCCAACGCCCGGGCTTTCAGCCTGATTCTAACTTGGTTGGCTTATTGTGACGTATAAAATTGATCACTTATTTGTAATTTTTGAAGTTCATGTTACTTCGCAGATACCAAGATTATTTTTCAAAGTCACATTATGTTTTTCCAAGACTTTTTTCGTCTATCACCATTTTGTTTAATATTAAGCAATGTCGTGTCCTGCAGAGGCAGTGTGGTTAACTCTATCTTCTAATGGTGTAATAAGGGATTTTTCGAACTATGGTACTTGTCCTTATTAAGGGATCTGTTGAAGTCAAACACTGTTTGGCGGAGAACAAATTTTTTTATTGCGGTATGTACTGTATAATTATCATACTGAAGATGTGGTATCGTATATTATATCATGATATTATATTCAAAATTTATGTCGTTTCCTCAGTGTGTTTGGCATCCGGACAGGAACACGATAATTCGACTAGGATGAAACAGATCTACTAAAGTCAGTGGAGTTAGAGCTTTTTTAACCCTTTTTTGTGACTGGGACCCCATTTCTTCGTGATGAAACCATTTCATGTTACACTCCCCATACCGATTCAGTAAACGTCTTGCGGGATACCAACTTGAACACAAAACACTGTTTCCGAAAATGTTAACGAGAGATTTTTACTCATCGTAAACTTATAGTCTTTTTTTTTTTATAACTTTTGCGCGCGATTCAAACTTTTTCCCTTCCTCTAGTACAACTTTCAAAATTTCGTAGTCGTCATGCAGAACTCAGTATTCATTATAGCACAGAATTGTTTCGCTTACAAAAATCAAGACAAGATACTTGTTCACAGCGGTTCCTTCCATGTTGTGATTTCTGTCGTGCAGGGTTTTTGGAAACCCTCAAGTCAGCTTCCGTTCGATTTCATTTGTAACTTTTATTTTCTTGTGGTATAGTCAAACCTCCATTCTAACAGGTCAGTCGCATCATGTTCATTCAATTTAAGTTCTGTCGAAACATGGGATTTTTGCTAGATAGTGACCCCCAAGGGTTTTAACCCGGTGTGTATCCATCTTTGCGGCGTGTTATTACAAGCCCGGGGAGATATCCGCATAAAGACAAACAAAAGACTGTAAATATCATAAAGATAATGACCCCCAAGAAATATTAGTCCCAGATAACCATCCCGAAAACCCTTGGGGGTCACTACCTAGGAAAGATCCGAAACATGTTCATCATTTTAAAGTCTTTCTTTGTTTGAATATTATTAAAAGTTAATCTGTCATTGTTGAAATCATGCATACATGCAGTTATTTTTAAATTGAAGGTTTCATGAATATTTGAAATGTTCAGGCAAATGCAACAAGTTTCAGTTCTCATCTCTTTCTTGGATAGCTACTCTCTCTAAAGTAGTTAAAGTCAGACAATAAATGCCAGTGGTAGATAGAGGGAGAGGCAATATATTTCACTGGTAGATAGAGGTAGAATACTTATTACTGGGGAAGGGGGTTGGGTTGTCATAATACTGAACATATGTCAGAGGCAGGTAAATTTATAGACCCATACGTATGAGAACAGTCAAAGTTTAAGAACACACATTTCACAGGGAGGTAAAGTTAGACAACACTTAAGAATACGTTTCAGTGGGAGGTAGATTTAGGCAGCAGTTTATAACAGCTATGAAAATCAAAGTGCCAGTCAATATTTTTATTATATGCGCATTTTTTAAGAGCATCGTGCGCTTGGAATTCTTTTGAAGGGTTTGTATAGGAAAAGCTGGGTGGGTTGTAAATCCAAGGGTTTCAAACTCAGTAAAGGATGGTGAGCGCCTTTCGGCAATAAGTTATTGTTTTATTACTTTTCGAAGACAAATTACCTAAGACGTGCCAGAGAACTTTGTAGGTCAGTTATCTTTGCAGACGACTCGGAATTCTTCTTTGGAAAACGATTACGTTATCGAGGGCGTTTTTGTAGATACTTATCCAAAGGCGTTCTTTTTAGTTTTCTGTAAAAGACGACTGTTGAGATGGCTTTCTCTGCTCGTCTGCACATTTTCTGTCCGTCCTCAATCTTAAAAACTACTGAGGCTAGAGGGCTGCAAATTGGTATGCCGATCATCCATCCTCTAATCATCAAACAGACCAAATTGCAGCCTTCTAGTCTCAGTGGTTCTTATTTTATTTAAGGTGAAAGTTATCCGTGATCGCGCGTCTGGCACAGCTATCGGTGCCAACAACACAGGCCACCACCGGGCCATGGCTGAGAGTTTCAGACAGCATCATACGCTGTACAGAAAACTCGATTGCGCCGAAGAAACTTCGGCGCATTTTTTACATGTTTACATGACGTGAAGATCCAGGGCGTGTTGAATTTTAAACTTGGTCGTCTCCCTAAGGAGGAGAATCTTGACGTCCACAGATTTATTCCAGCGGGTGAGGACAAACGGCCTTCAGAGACAGAGGAATGTTGCTGGTCTTCGGGGACATAGAATGAGAGTTCCAGATTGTACAAGGTGTTTGGGAGGAAATAATGACCTAAATAATTGCCATAAATCAAATTTCTATTCGATTATCTTATATGTTTATGAATTTGAAGAAAAAAATGTCATCGAATTTCATACACACTTAACACATGAAGTCAGCAATTTGTTTAAGAACAAAGAGTCCAAGTTTTAACACGAATCACTCTTTCGTTGTATAAAAGTAACACCTCTAGAAATTACCTGACAACACACCTGTGCCATTATAATTTCCTTGTGCAGTGAGGTGTCATTTTAATCGATAGTGCGCCCACAGTTGTAGTAAATCATGCGTTTCGAAGCTTAGATGATACGTTATCAATTTTGACTTAAACGTTACGGGCACAGGAAGCTAACACATGTACACGAGAAATAGACTAGAAATTACCTGCGATGATATGCACGCAACACTTAGACGACACCTGGCAAATAATTGACTGTTGACTATGACTAGATTAACCGGAATGGAGTTGATTTTTCATTGTTATGTTCTGTGGTAGCTGTATTGGTTTTTAAGGTATTGCCATGTGAAGAAAGGACTCCGTCGAGGCCAACCCCGAACGACTTTCAGGTGATTCTCCAAATCGCTGACCCAACGTAAGACCACCGTGAACCTTGAGCAGGAACCCCCCGAAGAATCCTAACCACCAACCTCTTCCCACCCTCTCCATCAATCTTCACATTCATCTCTTGTTTTCTTAGGAAATCATGGATTTATAAGACTTACTGTCGTGGAACATTTTTGGTCTCAAAAGTGGATTTGACATCCCTGAGCATTTCTCGTAAAAGTCAAATTCATCCTTGTCGCATAAGTCTCAGCAACTTAGTGAAAATGATTACTTATCGAGACGACAGACTGCTTCCCTGTTGCCTCTCAACTGATATTTGTATATCTGGCCTGAAAGAAATGCTGAAATATATGATCAGCTTCTGTTGTATATTGATAGGAGGCAATCGTGTAGTAAAGTAAACTGTCTTGAACTCGATTGGAAGAAAATGTTCAAAGAAAATGAAGGGCAGATGACTTTACAAACCAAAATATGACCGTGACAGATACAAGTACGATGCAGTCAGACAGCAACTAAATTATACAAACATCATAATCCTAGACTTCCTCTCCCAGAAGCACCCTCTTTTGAGGTCTTTTTTTCATTTTAGAACTGAACGAAGCTATAAGCTCCACTAGAAATAAAGCTCCAGGCTTCAGCATAATAACTATAATTCTGCTGGAGCACTTTACAAAAGAAAAAGAAATAATTGTTCAGGAGACTGGACCCATCTGACCCACATGCACCAGGCACAACAGTAATTGACAAAATTACATCTAAAACGTCGATCAGAAACATATAAAAACGTATACCACACCATCACTCTCGAAACAAGACGCATTCTGTCAAGTGCGTTCTTCCAGAGATGTATATGCACGATCAGGATGAAAACTGACAACTTAATAACATGGACGGTCTGGATAGAGCACTAATTAATTTTTCTCTGAATGAGATGGACCTGCAGTGACTTTGGGTGTTTGTGTGTGCGTCATTGTTAAATAAATGTATAGCATAAAAATAGAAACGTCTATGTAAAGCTGTATGATATGCTTGACCATTGAGTCAATGGACATTCTGGCCAATAGAAACGGGAGATTTCCCCAAAGATTTCCCAAATATCCCCTGCCATTTTTCCTTTGTCATTCCCCCTTGCCAATTCTCCCCCCCCCCCACTAGTGTGAGTACCAAGCGGCTTTATTTTTCCCGATGCTTGTTCCAATAATAGGGTATTTAGATAGTTCACAATGATTTTGGTGATGATAGGTAATAGTGTGTGTACCAGGCGGCTTTATTTTACCCAATGCTTGTTCCAATAATAGGGTATTTAGTAGTTCAGAATGATTTTGGCGATGATTGGTAATAGCAGGAGCAAAGGATCATTGGAGCCCTATGATCATTGGAGGAGTATGCCTAGTCCAGGAGTAAAGGATCACTGGAACCCTATGATCATTGGAGGAGTATGCCTAGTCCAGGAGTAAAGGATCACTGGAACCCTATGATCATTGGAGGAGTATGCCTAGTCCAGGAGTAAAGGATCACTGGAACCCGATGATCATTGGAGGAGTGTGCCTCGTCCACAGAGTATAAGATATACATCTTAAATTCATCTTGGAATTCATACAAACGATAAGAGGCGCTCGAAAAGTGGTGTTCGAGGAGCACCTCTATGTGATACAGAAAGATCTCGCCAACGGTGTGGAGATAATGAGTGCGAAAAGATACGACTCAAGGGCGAAAACCAAGGTCAGTGCAAGGCGAAAATGAGAATCCGAGGTGAAGAACTGATGGGGTGTACTAACGAACACACGCATGCACCAGTACCTGGCATGCCTCAGGTGCTGAAGGTGCGGCACCAAATCAAGACGAGGGCAGAGGAAACGTGCAGGAGACCCCCAACAGGTCATAACCCAGAGCATCGTTAACTTATCCCAAAATGCAGCAATTCAGATGGGCCCTGTACGCAATGTGAGACGTTCTATTCGACGACTTCTGCTAGTTAATGATCAACCACAACCGCTCCAGGACGATCGGAGTACTGTTGATCTTCCACCACAATACCGATGTCTTGCGAATGGTGAGGAAGTCGTAGCGAAAGCGGGAATTTTTGTGGTATTCTGTTTAATTGGACTGTTAAATTTGGTTTGTTTTTTATCAAATAAATGGTTATTATTATGTCTGATTTTATTGAAACCTCTAAGAATTGCAGTTAAACACAAATCATTAACAAGTGTAATTAGGTCATAAAGGTATATTAAACCGGGGGGAAATCTACAGGGGGGGAAACCTCTCGGGTGGGAAATGGCCGGGGGGGCGGGATCTAGACCCCTGGACAACTCCCACAGAACAGATAGTGGCCAAGCATTAGCTCCTATTCTCCTTTATGCCTTCTGTCATCCTAACATTTATTCTAAAATCTTGTGGCAAATTGACATGCCACACACAGAATTTCTCTTGAATCGTCTCTGAGGGCTTAAGCCACAAGACTTTCTAATTTTTTAACTACATGCTTTCTCTTTCTGTTATCTTTCACATATGTTTCTATCATCATCTTTCTGTCTCAGTAGTGTAATCCTTCCCTCCCCCACACTCTGTTCCACCCACCCTCTCAATCCAGCCTCAGGAAAGGTTCCTGCTTAGCATCCATTTCTTATTGATCATGGATAGGTGTTTCTGCTCGAAATGTTAAATCAATTTACTATTTGGTCTCTTAGAAAACCATATATACAAGTGCACTGGCTTGTTTTTATACACATTATGGCCTGATGAAGACCATAAGGGAAATTTTTAAAATTTTCATAAACTGGAAGTAGCGGAGACACCAGTCACTTTTGCTAGTAATGTAATGTTTGATACATTGCTTTATAGTTTACCCCACAGACATTATTTCTTATCAGTACAATTTATATTCCACTAGCTGCTTTTCATTTGGGCTGCAACTTGTGACTGTCCACCGCGGGAATGCTACTGAATTAAGGGGTTACATTGTTGTTGTTTTGATATTACTATGAATAGTGTTATGAGGATAATTGTTCATTTTTTCTTGTATTTCACACTGGCCCAAGAGGTTCCGTATTCCGTATTCTTTTGGGGGAAAGTCGACTAAATATACGCAGCCGATGTCTCTGAAGTTACTCGTGATTGGTGGACTTTCACTTAATTATGGCTTTTGCACAAATTATATTTTGACTAGTGTACCTTTACCGTTGAAAATGACGGTAATATAAGAGAGGGTCTTACGGGCAGGCGTCAGACCCTAAGGACGTTACTTATTGTCCCAAAGTTAGGATCAGAGTACCTTCGTTATATTTACACGAGGACCAGCGTTGAGAAGGGGCTGGAAGACGGTCTAATTGTAACTGCGGAGTTCATAACCTGTGGAATATCGTTGTGGCACGAAAAAGTATATGGATGCAATTGCGCTTTGTTATGAAAGAGGTTTTCTTTAGTTTAACTCATTACGTTGCATTATTATCCCGTTTGTACAGCCATACAGTATATTCGTGCGATATTTTTAGGTGCCGGGCGTCCCCGCAGCGTCGAAAATCTGAAGGAACGTTAGTGCCATTCATTCTTTATTATTCTTCTCTCGGCATAATTATATCAATACCATTTGATAGAGTCATTATTTTGCGTCCAGGGCGTGCCTAGTTTCTCGATATTCACGGGGGCGTAGATGGCGATGCCTTCCCAGGCCTCCTTCCTACTCTTGGCGTTGGTCTCCTCCAGAAGGGCTTGAGACCCATTGAACAGTTTGCTGGACATGCCAAGCGTATTGATGACCCCGTTGATTTGCACGTGCTTCACCTGCGCCGCGTGCGCTACCAGTCCCGTTGTATACACGTCCTCCAGCTTAAGAAACGGCACGTAAGGGGCGTACTTCAACAGTAGTCGTGCCGCTGCGCGGCCCACCACGTACGCTGGACCATGGACGAATGGAGGATATTCCTTTTCTGGGTATTCTTCCTGTTTAACGAGAGTAATTCAATCATAGGTCAGTACGTGGAAGGGAGTGGTCACTCCAGGATCAGTTAAGATATGAAAGATATTTGAAATAGTTGGGTAAATATTTTCCAAGTTAAAAGGTAATGTCTAATTTTTTCATGATTGATTAAATTCGTCACCCTGTCATCATTATATGCAAATTCTAGGGTTTTCTGAATAAATAAGATTCATCGAAGAGGAAGAAAAGTGACTCTGTGAAGGACTAAAGGCAAGTACGAGTAAGTGGTGTGTGAGGTGGATGCATCACAGAAAATATGAAACTGAATGAACGGGAAGCCAGTAATGAGAGAGATAAATGCTTGCTTATAATTATGTCCTGAATGTTTGGAATGCCCTGTTAAATATCATGTTCTGTGAACAACAAGAAAGAATGTTATTTAGTCAGGGCCCGAGTGTGCTGGTGAGTAAAGAACTCCTCACCTTTGTTACTCCCCATTTCGAATACCGCATAGGATACGGTTGGGCGTCATACCGCCCGTAGATATAAGCGGTTGCAATATTATCTCCTGGTTGGAGTGTGTCGTTAAGCAGGGGTGTCGTTTTAATCTAAAAAAAAAAAAGTGGATATTAGAAATGTATTCGGTAGAAAAAGTGGTACATTTAAAGTAGAATTTTTCACATTTAAGAGGCATTGTTACATTTGCGAGAAAACAGTTAGATCGACTATGTACGTAGGAGAAAACAGTCAGATCAATTAGGATGACACGTACCGTCGTAACGCTTTGGTTACGTAAACTTAACCGTAAAGTACTGACTTGTTTTCTATTTTCATCTGAACATACTTCATTGCCTGTGTGATTTATGCTGAAGAGGCTCGGTCATCTAAGGAATGTGTTAAATATTGACTGACGCCCCTTTACAAAAACTTTTTTGTATATAAATCCTGATGTGATTTTTTAATTTCACCGTTTGACTGAAAGTAGGAAGCGATTTATATTTATTCCTTGTAGATTATGGTACGGATGAATCTTCAGATGTATAAATGGCTGTTGAATCTTAATTTTCTTTACAACTTAGCAGTAAAGCCATGTTGTCAGCGAACTTTTCTTTTCAATGAACGGTATTCTTGCCTCCCTTGGTCCTATACTTTATTTCCTTTTCACAAAGAACTTTTGGTGGTATCTAGCTACCAGGGTAGGTAGCAACGTTGGTCCACCTGCTTAAATCTCAGGCCACTCGTATTTAGCTCTCAGACTGTTTTTCCCACATAGTTTTGCTGTCATTTTTGTCACTAGTCATATGTGCCTACTATTAGCTGTTTCCCTGAAACAATTATCTCTATAGTGCATCATTTTTTCAAATGTTTTAAATTCACTTTTCAATGAAGATAGATTGAACCTAATCTGGTGAAATCACACAGCCTTGTCTCTCCCAGCCCAGGTTTCATCTCCCTCCATTTATTCTGATCTTCAAATCTCTGTTGATGATTTTTTTTTTTATCCCAATGCAACTTCTCTCTCAATCTAATAGCTCCTCTGTCAACTCAGATTCTTTTTACCAATTTTACTAGCCCGCCAAGTTTCACTCTTATCTAAAGCCTTTTCGTATTCAATACAGCATGCACACTGGTCCTTTTACGCGTCAGGTGGTCTCTTACTGCATTTTCATTAAAATAAGAAAAAAAATAGCAGTTGCTGTATCATTTAATTTTGTGAAAGCAAACTGCTCTCCTTCGACCTGGTAATTCCTCCCATCAACAATCATCATTATAATTTCCGTAAATATTTTGAGGAGATTAGATGTTGCAATAGACCTGTGTTTGCAGCACTCCAAAGTGCCCATTTTTTTTGGGACATTAGTACTTCAGAAAATTATTTTAAAACAGTAAGTATGAAGAACATGGTTTAGTTAATTTTTAAAACCTGGTTGTTTGTAGTTAGGAATTTGTTGACATGTCTGTGGACAATTCAGCATAGATGACTAAGTGCATTACATGCATAGTCTTCAAGTATTTAGTTAATTTTTTAGTACTTTCAAGTTATCCTCATAAGGATTGTTTGCTGTACGTTTTTAATTAAAGCCTTGATTATCATCGTCAGTCATATATTTGTAGGCGTAAGTGTTTGAATTTAATTCACTGTACTACGTGTGTTTTAAGAAATACATGCGCATGACGTAGCCAGTATGTCTAAGTTTGTAATCTCTGTCATTATATAAATTAAATGGGTAGTGGAAAGTAATGATGAAAAATTCATGGGAAATCGTCCATACCTTTAGGCTTCCAAGGAAAATGTAGTGCGTCAGAGTAAAATATCTAAGTTACTCACATGCTTTTAAACGATGAGTGAGTTTTCTTTGATTTCAAAGAAAACGTATTTATCTCTGAATGGGGAATTACATTAAACGGGCGTTCAACCAACATTGATCGAATATTTATTTTTGTTTTTTCGTTTTTTATCTTTAACTAATTAATTCACTTAAGATAACCTAGTTATAAGTTTTAATTTATCTGTGCTGATGTTTTCGTCGTATATAAGTATACTATATGCTGAAATATCTACTAGGAAGTTCTAGGAGAGAAACGGCATGTTTAATATGCGCGGGAGAATGCTTCTTTTTCGACCGCTGAAAAATATGCAAAACTGAAACACATCCGTACATGCAAGATGATATTTAAAAAATACTTAGGGGAAACAGGTGACCATTGTAAGTGAAAAAGAATAAGTATGCTCGTACTTGTTATTTTTTGAATTAGGAGCTCGTAAAGAAAAATCTTTGGCTTCATTTGAATATTTGATTGTATCCAAATTAGAATTGGTATCAGAATACTCGTTGTATATGGAATGGAAAATTGATGAGAAAGAAGTGTTTATTCACAAAATATGTAGTTAGTTTGTTCAGTATAATCACAGTTAACCAAGAAATGAGCTAGACTGAAAAAAGTTTTTTTGAATTCCAAGAGAAAAAACTTTATATTTTATTCTCTACAACTCCCGTTATGAAAATAGGCCTATATAATGCATATATAAAGTCAACTGCAATATGTGTAGGCCAAAAAAACCCGTAGAAAATGAAAAACAAAATAAATTTCAAGAATAAAACTCACCGCTGGAACAGGAGGCGTTTTCATCTGTTCTTCGAAGAAGTTTTTCAAGTGGAAAGGATTTACCATGACGTCATCGTCTATTTTGGCAATGAACGGTACCTGAGGACACCGGTCCACCACCCACTTCAACCACGACATCGTCTTATAGGTCAGATTACTGTTGGAAATACTCAGTATTTTTTCAATGTTTTTTTTTATTTTTAATATTGTTATCCATTTACTGCAAAGTTTGGTGGAATTGTTAACCTAATGCCCTTAAGATGCTCAGGCTCGGAGAAACATGTAAGAGAAAGGAGGAACAAAAAGTTACTTTTACAAGAATTGAACAATATTTGGTGAGCATATCTTGCAATAGACAAATTTTAAGCAGTAGGTTTAATGCAACTGGCAGAAAAAAGACCAGAAAATGATGTACTCAGAAATTATTAAATGTATTCACCGCAACTCTTGGGGATCAAGTGTTCTTGTCGGCGTTAACAAACAAAGGGATGGGACGTCAACGAGCAAACCTTCAAAGTAATGTGACGTCAACGAACGAAGGAATGGGACGGTGACGAACAAAGGAATGGAAGGAATGGGACGTCAACGAACAAGGGGATGGAAGGAATGGGACGTCAACGAACGAAGGAATGTGACTTGAACGAACGAAAGAATGGGACGTCAACAAACAAAGAAGTGAAAAGTTAATGAATGTCCCCTTCCTTCGTTTACTTCCCATTCCTACGTTAATAAACAAAGGATTGGGACGTAAACGAAAGAAGGAATAAAACGTTGACGAGCAAAGGAAGGGAACGTTAACGAACGAAGGAATAGAACGTTAACAAGCGCAGGAAGGGAATGTTAACGAGCAAAGAAATGGAACGTTAATGAACAAAGTAATGGAACGTTATCGAAGACAGGAATGGGACGTTAACGAACAAAGGAATGGGACCTCAACGAACAAGGGAATGGGATGTTAACTAGCAAGGGAATGGGACGTAAATGAACAAAGGAATGGGACGTCAGTAAAAAAAAGGAATAGGACATCAACGAATAAAGGAATGGGACGTCAACGAACACAGGAATAGAACATCAACGACCAAAGGAATAGGACATCAACGAACAAATGAATGGGACATCAACAAACAAAGGAATGGGACATCAACGAACAAAGGAATGGGGCATCAACGAACAAAGGGGGACGTCGACGAACACAGGAATGGGACGTCAACGAACAAAGGAATGGGACATCAACGAACAAAGGAATGGGACATCAGCGAACAAAAGAATGGGACATCAACGAACAAAGGAATTGGACATCAGTGAACAAAAGAATGGGACATCATCGAACAAAGGAATGGGACATCAGCGAACAAAAGAATGGGACATCAACGAACAAAGGAATTGGACGTCGATGAACACAGGAATGGAATGTTAATGAACAAAGGAATGGGACGTCAACGAACAAAAGAATGGGACATCAACGAACAAAGGAATGGGACGTCAACGAACAAAAGAATGGGACATCAACGAACAAAGGAATGGGACGTCAGCGAACAAAAGATTGGGACGTCAGCGAATAAAGGAATGGGACGTCAACGAACAAAGGAATGGGACGTCAACAAACAAAGGAATGGGATGTCAACAAACGAAGAAATGAGACGTCAACGAACAAAGGAATGAGACATCAACGAACAAAGGAATGGGACATCAACGAACAAAGGAATGAGACATCAACGAACAAAGGAATGGGACATCAACGAACAAAGGAATGAGACATCAACGAACAAAGGAATGGGACGTCAACGAACAAAGGAATGAGACATCAACGAACAAAGGAATGGGACGTCAACGAACAAAGGAATGAGACATCAACGAACAAAGGAATGAGACATCAACGAACAAAGGAATGGGACGTCAACGAACAAAGGAATGAGACATCAACGAACAAAGGAATGGGACATCAACGAACAAAGGGATAGGACGTCAACGAACAAAGGGATAGGACGTCAACGAACAGATGAATGGGATGTCAACGAACAAAGGAGTGGGAAGTCAAC
>NC_089747.1:15907500-15910000 GCF_040412425.1 Macrobrachium rosenbergii
TTTAATGCTGGTGATTACCCTGAGTGGTGGATGGCCTTTGAAAGTAAAAAATTATTATTTAAGGAAGGAAAATTGGCTTATTTTTAATTAACATGAAATGTTGAGCAAAGCTTGTGGGAGTGCTTCTCAGAAAATCATTGATGTTTAATTAATCTATTTTACAACCTTACTAAAATACCTTCAAGGTTTTGTCATTTAAATGGATATTGGGTAGTCGTGTCGATTGAGAAGGATCAGTCTATTAATCGTTCACTAGGGAGAAAATTCCTAAAAATTTGTGTATCCGAATTTGTTGGTTTTACCCTGGTGCCTTTTTGAATATTGAGCATTTGCCAAACTTATCTGGAATTGCTCTTACTTAAAACGATCGGAATCCAACTGGGATGAGGACTGGGAGGTGTCATAAGGCTTCTTGACGGTTCCTGCATGATTATTCGCAATAGTCTCGTTGGCTGCTGGCTGGAAACCACTGGTTGCGTTTTGGTGCTTGTCTTTTCTTGCCTGTCGTCCTCTGTGTGTGCCCTTCTTGAATTCCCTTTGAGAGTCAGTGGTGCTTGATCCGTCAGAATTCCGTTTCTTTATGCCGTGGGACTGTAACCATGTATCCTTGATTCTCGCGAGTAACTCGTCTTCTTGGAGTTTGAGGTGAGGAGGCACCCCGTCAGTCATGGTCGCGCTAGCTGCAATTAATTCCCTCCTGCAAAGATTTGATGAAGCATTAAATTTCAAGTTCAGTTCCAAAGTCCTTTTAGACATTTGCTCAGTTATGTGTAAAGGGAAAAATGTGTAACCATTGTTAAGTAAAATATTTAAAATCTCGGAAAGGCTACGCCTTACTCTGGCTCTTTATCCCTTCAGCCTTGTCTGCACAGCCAGTTAATTAATATCTTAATAATATTTCAAACTACAAGATTGAATTTGTCACTTTTAATGTCAGGTGTGAATCGAGTGTTAGATGTTGAATTTTCTTCGATCAGTTCACGAATCGGAGATTACTTGAATTTACTCGACAAATTTCGGTCTCTTCGGAGTGTAGTTAAGGGCTCTGGGATATGGGCGGGAGAGGTCGTGGTTAGAGGTTGTTCATCAGTGATTCATCCATGAACGCACCCCATCATGGGCGTTTCTTATTATATATATATATATATATATATATATATATATATATATATATATATATATATATATATATATATATATATATATATATATATATATATATATATATATATATAGTGTGTGTGTGTAAAAATATCATGTGTGTGTATATATATATATATATATATATATATATATATATATATATATATATATATATATATATATATATATATATATATATATATATTGCTGTTCGACCTCTCTTCCTTGCCTCTTAGTAGAATAGTAATTTCATTTTCTCTTAAAGCTAGAACACAACGCAGATTTCTTGCATGAGAAAGAGGACAGCAGGAAAGAAGCAGGGGTTGTTTTCAAACTAAACTCGCCAACTGACCAAAGGGTGGGAATTTTAAATTCAAACTTCATAGAGTGGGTACGGTTTTGCTAGGCCAGACCTTAGATATACTGTCCTTAAAACCCACTTTTCTTTGACCTGTGCACTGGTGAGTCTTTGTCATTATTCCAGACGATACCCACGACCAAGCCTGAAAGTGGGGTTGGGTGATGAGCTCCAAGAAAAGTGACTCAATTCAACTCCACATCGCGAGACTCTGAGCTCAGCTACGATAAGCGAACAGAAGTGTTCAGTGCTGTCTCTAAGCGCTCTTTGTTTCTCCCCTCCTTTGTCTCCATCATGTGGGGTGATTGTTATTCCTAACAGACTAAGGAATCTTAATGCAACTGAGAATTGCATTATTTAACCCAGTGGTAAGTGGGATTTTAACAATTACTCCCAATTTTCTTCCGTTCAACTGAATCACTCATTTTCCTTGTTCAAATTTTCATCTCTAAGCAGTCCCTAACTAAGAACCCCTAGTAAAGCATATCCCATTTATGAAGTCATATGTTAATTGCATTCGTTGTTGTCTAGTGAAATAGCATAACTTATCCTCCATGGTGTGAAAAGAACTATTCCTGATATAAGATTCATCCCTTGTAATGAATTAATTACCATAAAAAAAATAGTGAGAGCTTCTTTAGTGAAAGATTATTATCTGGATACTTATTTTACAGACGTGTGTACAATATATACCTTGAGCCTGGAAATTCCCTCTTCCTTGGAGAAGAATCTTCATTGTCAGTGCCAAGAAGCCACAGTTCAGCTGCCTTATAACAGCGGTTGAAGAGGCTTATTAAACCTGTTGCGATCATTTCTTTTAGCACTGAGGTATCTGTCCTGATTAGGGCTAATATTTTGAGCTGCTGTTAGCTCCTGTAAATAGTCCATTTCCTTTTATTTTACTTAATTAATCCACGTGGTTGTATAATAAACTTATATTTTGTAATGCTAGCTTTCAGCTGGCGACCTTATCCATTTCATTATCTGTCCTCTAGAGCT
>NC_089747.1:15912500-15917500 GCF_040412425.1 Macrobrachium rosenbergii
ATATATATATATATATATATACATACATACATAAATATCATTCCTTGTATTAGTTTTCATAATTATAATAAATAGATAAATTTTCATAAAAGCAATTGAAATCTTTATACCAGGTATTTGCAATCTGGTTATCAACAGATGTCGATCAGTTAAACCTCATGTGTGTGTGTGTGTGTGTGTGTGTGTGTGTAGCTGTTTTGCTCCTTTTAAAATTAATCCTTTGTGGGCGGAAGGATGGGAGCGGGTCGAGAGAGAGAGAGAGAGAGAGAGAGAGAGAGAGAGAGAGAGAGAGAGAGAGTTTGACTGTGAATTATTTGAAATGCATAATTTTTCCGCTCAACTTGTAATTAGTGTCTCCCGTTCAGAGTCATCTTGAAAAAACTAAGTCCCAAATTGCGTGGGTAAGTGAGTTAGGGATGAACGGTATTCATAAAAAGTGGCACAGAAAGTGGACGAATAAATGTCAGTGTTAGCCACTCATATCGAGCGATGCCACTGTCATTTCTTCTTTACTTCCGTCATAAATGACAAGGTTATACTGTGACGACATACGTTGTTTAGGTAAGAAATCTGTCGGAGTTCGTTACAAACTACATGCGTTTATATTTTAGCAAGGGATATCGGCGTTAGTGACCTTTCATGTCACGATGCCAGAAATTATCTCATAAAAACTGTTATTGCAATATAATTGCTACTTGTGAATATTATTATTATATTAATTATCATGGATATGAAGTCGTTAGAATCACCATTGAAGCGTGTATGGTACAGGAATCAGCAAGGAAGAGTAAATTTCCTACTCTCTCTCTGCCCAAACTTTGGTGAAGCTCCTGTAACCACAGTGTCTTTGTTGACCTTAGAAGTGAAACTTGTACCCAGCGTTCAATCGGTAGGGATGGGTCGCTTTCTGGAGAGATAGAACTGCCGTGTGAGATCTGTAATAGTTCAAAATATCATAATAGTCAGTCTCTCTCTCTCTCTCTCTCTCTCTCTCTCTCACAAGCTTATTGGTTGAGGTTCTTTTCTGTCCATGTGACTGTTATTTTCGTCTTCCTTAAACAGGATTCCCTCACCCCATTGGGTCAAGCGAGTTGCCATGCGAGCAGATGAAGTAGCATGGGTAGGCTCGGAAACGTACTGTACAACATTACAGGGCGCTATATTCGCAGGTGGGAAACATATCACGGTTACCTAATTAGCCTGTCCTCACTAATTTTTGGAACATTAGCTGTGCGCTAGCCATTAACAGCCTTGGAAACTATGTAGTTATACATATTTGTTGTACTTATGATTGATATTGCAGTTGATTTATTATTATTGCTGTTGTTGTTTGCAGATCTGACATTAGCAGAGCTAGAAGGACCTTAAATTTAATTTTGCCGAGTTTTGCTCGTTGTTGAAATTTAGGTTAGGGAATATTTTTGAGGTTTACCACTTACCCGTGGATGGTCCTATCAAAGAGGTCACTAGTTTCTTGGAGCAGCATTTACTTAAGCAGCTAAAATTCTGTGTGGTTTAGTCGGCCGTGTTTGCATCTCACAGCCAACTAATAGAACTAACTGGCACTGACACCTGCTCGGTTAAAAACACTTGTTTCGTAAGCGGGTCCAGATAAGGAGCATGTTGGAAACAGACAATAGTATTTTTATCCGTCTTTCTGTGACCAATTGCACGTTAGTTTTATGCTCTCTGAGGATGAAGACTTAGGGCCATATCCATAAATCATACGATCGATTTGTCAATACGAAGGCGATCGCGGTTGTGTGGTCCCAAACGAAGGGCTGTCGTGGTATCCAGAAATCGTACGACACCCCCAAAACCCCCCACCTCCCATCGCGTTGCCTCACTGGTTAAACAGGCTTACAAACATGTGCGGTTACTGGGAATCAAATGCCTGGAATCGATGATTACAAGGCTGTATCAGTATCGTAGACAATTTCTTGTATTGCAGTGATACTTGAATTAAAATGTCTTTATGCTTTCCTGTTTATTAGAAAAAGACACTGCATATCTGTAGTATATTTTGCATACTTGATATTTGCTGTCCTGATTTCTCGCGAAAATGTAAACAGACAGTTAGGAAATACGCAAGCAACTTAACAGGAATATGGAGCGTGCACCCCCAATAGCCGATTCTCAGCGTTTAATGCTTCTTAATTTAATAAAGGAGCATGAGAATGTGATCACCGACCGATAAACAGCCTCCTACGAGGAATTTCACGCTTGTATCGCCTTGTAGCCTCCCTGCGAGCTTCAGTGGCTGTACTGATTTCAGCTTTCTTGGGCAATATAACACTAACACATTAAGATTTCTAGATGTATACCAATTAAAAACGTAATTCTGTATTGAAAAGGAAGCTTTAAACACGTCAACGAAGCCTATTTTGAAGAAAAAGAATTCCAACACAGGTGCCTGACTGATTCTTTTTGTTACGATGAGCTCGAATTCATCCGTCGTCGGCAGGCAAAGACTTCTTAAAAGTATTCTTTTCAAGACCTTTGTTGTGCTGTTATTCAGGTCTCTTTACCACAAATTGTTTCGTATTTTCGATAGACATTGTAGATAAGTCACTTTGACAAATGTATTTTAAGGGGAGGTTCTGACCCCCAACTTCTACTGGACAGATTCTTTTGAAAATTGCAGTATTTATAGATGATAAATGAGAGAATATCTCTCTCCAAATTTTATTGCTCTTGAGTAAAAATTACGGAAGATACAGAATTTTTTAAATTTTTTAAAAGGTTTTTTGAGTCAATGTAATCTTATAACTACAAGAGATATATGCTTCAAATTTGCAATATAGAATACTTATGGTAGAGTCAAACAATTAGTCATGTAATTTTTTGATATTATGACAAGTTTTTTTCCTTGATTTTTTTTTTCAAAAAAATTTCAAAATAATTTCCCAAAGTTGCATTGTGTGTTGAAATGTATCTTAAGGATTTGGTCATTGCATATTTGTTATATATATATATATATATATATATATATATATATATATATATATATATATATATATATATATATATATATATATATATATATATATATATATATATATATATATATTATATATATATATATATATATATATATATATATATATATATATATATATATATATATATATATATATATATATAAAAGAAATACTGTGACCAAATCCTTAAGACACGTTTCAAGCACAATACAATTTACTGAACTAAAATATCTTCAATAATAATGGAATTATTTCATTCTAAATGCAAAAAAGTTACAATAAAGAAAATGGCCTCTAAAGATAAACAACCTGTCAGTGTCACCGATCTTTTTACCTGTCGATGTCACTGGTCATATATACAGTCAAAATTACACAAAACATTTTAAAAGAATACATAAAAGTATTCATAATTTGTCTGAGAAGACTAACAGATTGCATTAGAGGAAATAATTTAATCATATATTGTGCATACGTATATATAACTAAATAGATTTACCTTATGCACAGCTTCTTGAGAGGTGATCAGATTCGTCCCTTGGTCCCCTCCCATTTTTCTTTAGCAATAACAAAGTTACTGCTAAAGAAATAGGGATATTGACTACATATACTCCAATATATAAATATAAATAATATATTTAGGCCATCTACATAATGCAGGGTATCATTTGCAGCCACACAAACTCATTGTGCAAGGCACCTGCTTTGTAGTCTTCACATGACTCTTCCAGTTCCTCACTGGACGGGTTGGTATCGTTCTCGGCTAGCACTCTGCTGGGCCCGCTTTCGATTCTCCGACCGGCCAATGGAGAAGTGGAGGAATTTATTTCTGGTGATAGAAATTCATTTCTCGTTGTACTGTGGCTCGGATTCCACAATAAGCTGTTAATCAGCTCAGTGGTCTGGTTAAACTAAGGTATGCTTAACTTGACATGACTCTTCTTCACGTTTCCTTTGCTGTCCAGTTCTTGTCCCAGTGTTTCTTCTCTTTTCAAAAAACTCCTGAGTTGTTTTTCCATACTCTGTTTGTCACGCGGAACGAATGGTGGAGATAGAGATGTTGGAGATGTGATGGCGCTTGGCCCAGTACTCGCCTGGGAAATGCCAGCTGTTATTTTTTCTCTTATGTTTGCACTTCTTATTTTTGTTAGCTGCAAGGCACGAGCCTTCTGTGCATGTTTAAATTTCTTAGGACGCATTTCTGATGACTAGTATATATATATATATATATATATATAAAACGATAATTATATGCTACGAAAACAGCGCCCTCCCCTTTTAAGAGTCTTGGCTCTAATAAGGGTGAGACCAGCAGATCCTAGTCAGCTTCATATGACGTGCCTTAGTATATAAATATATATATATATATATATATATATATATATATATATATATATATATATATATGTATATATATACACACAATATATATAATTTATATATATATATATATATATAATTTATATAATTTATATATCTATCTATATATATATATATATATATATATATATATATATATATATATATATATATATATATATATATATATATATATATATATATATAATCAGTCATAATATAATCAGCAGATGACTTAAAAACTAACAGATACCTCGTACGGAGAGAGAGAGAGAGAGAGAAAATTATGTTGAAAAACTGGTTTTCAAAGTTAAAAATTTCCTCTCCGTTGGTATGACATCGTAGTACCTAGGCAGGAAAAAAAACGTTAATGACGTTAAGAGACGAGAGAGAGAGAGAGAGAGAGAGAGAGAGAGAGAGAGAGAGAGAGACTCAGTGATATAAAGAATGCGTCATAGACACTACACTAAGCGCTCATAAAAAGTGTTGTTTTTCTTCGTGGTCAAAGAATATTATATAAGTATCACGGTTTTAACTGCCTTGGCTGAAAGCGATAGAGCATATATCTGCGCTTGTAAAGCAGAATATCCGTACATTTGCAAGCAAAAGTGATAAGGATATCTAAAAAAAAACTCAAGGTACCTTAAAGGTAACAGGAAAACC